>NC_046157.1:40935650-41297654 GCF_011064425.1 Rattus rattus | reverse complement strand
CAAGGAAACGTGCTATGCTAGACATTTAATGCATAGCTATGTGTTGCAATATATAAGTATGTTAATATATAACCATGTATTATAATATATAAGTATGCTAATATATAACCATCTATTATAATATATAAGTATATTAATATATAACTATGTGTTATAATATATAAGTATGTTAATATATAACTATGTATTATAATATATAAGTATGCTAATATATAACCATGTATTATAATATATAAATATGTTAATATATAACCATGTGTTATAATATATAAGTATGTTAATATATAACCATGTATTATAATATATATGTATGTTAAGACATAACCATGTGCTATAATATATAAGTATGCTAGTATATAACATGTATTATAATATATAAGTATGCTAATATATAACCATGTGTTATAATATATAAATATGTTAATATATAACCATGTGTTATAATATATAAGTATGTTAATCTATAACTATGCCAATGCTTTAGGACTATCTGGAGCTTTAATTAAACTGCATTTTGCAGTAACTTAATTTTGTCTTTTATTACAGAAAAACAAAGAATATGTTAGTATTGCCAGTGGAGGATTTATGGGTAAGCCTATCATGCATTAATTTAATTGTGTCTACTTTTCAGACAAAAAATAGAGTGAGCTGATTAGTGTTAGGGAGCTGTAACGTGTGCCTTCTGTCTCCAGTCCTTTAGTACTGTCAGAAGAGAGAGGCAAGTAGAGCATATAGGTGACAAAGGACAAGGACAACTGAGATGAGTGAACGCAGGCTATTTACATAAGTAATTGGGTTTATTTTCCTTAGCTTCTATTTCAAAACTTTTTTGTTTTTATTTTATAAGGTGCTTGGGATTGAAACCAGGGCTCATACATGCAATGGAAGCATTGATCACTGAGCTCACCCTCTAACTCCTAATCCTCCTGCCTTAGCCTTTTAAGAGGATCAGGAGTTTGAGGGCCAATTGACTCAACTACAGGGTGAGTCTAGGCCAGCCTAAGCTATATAGCAAAACCCCACCTCAAAAAACAAACAAGAGCTCCGCCCCAAAGACCTGAAACAAACTCAGCCACCATCAATGACAAAAAGGGGTGTGTGTGTGTGTGTGTGTGTGTGTGTGTCTGTCTGTCTGTCTGTCTGTGCGCGCGTGCGTGCGTGCGTGAGTGCGTGGGTGCGTGCTGTGCGTGTGCGTCTGCTGTGCGTGTATGTGTGTGTGCGTGCGTGCATGCGTGCGTGCATGTGTCTTAGGGCTATAGCTCAGTTTTTGGAGTGCCTGCTTAGCATGCAGAAGACCCTTGGATTTACTCCCCAGCCCAGCCCACCTATAATCCCAGCATTCTGGAGGTGGAGCTAGGAGGACCAGGAGTTTAAAGGCATTCTCTACCACCTAGCAATTTGAGACCAGCTTAGGAAAAATGAGACCCTGCCTCAAAACAAACAAACAAACAAACAAAACCAAAAAACCCCTAAAACCAAATGACATTGTTGCCATTCAAGGTTGGACAACTTTCAGTGCAGCATTCCAGAGTTAGAGCAGGTGAACCTCTGTGAGCTTGAGGCTAGCCAGAGCCACAGAGTTAAATTCTGTCTGAAAAAAAAAAAGGATATTGTTAAACAAGTCTTAACCTCTTGCCTGTTGTTATTAGAAATCTTGATAACACAGTATAAAAGTTGGTTACTAGCCATATAATTCTCAAGAATGTTCAGGAAAAAAGCATTATTTTATAATATAATTTTCAGGAGTAAAAGCATTTTACAATGTATTCTCGAGTTAAAAAGGAAATTAAGGTCTTGGTCCGTGTCAGCTGCCCTGACACGGGTGCTCCAGATGACTCAGGCTCATGCTGTCCCCCGCCTCAGATCCCCGAGAGCTGATCATTAGTGCGCATCACCATGGCCACAGGCTAGAGTTCTAGAAAGCTTTTTAAACTATAATGTGTTTTTTTCCTCTCCATTAATCTTTCTCTTATTAATGCCCAAGTCTACATTGTTATGGGAAAAAACTGATGTCTCCTAGCTTTTCTGTGAATTGTTAGTACTTGAGAGACTGTTCTCTAGCCGTCTCTCTGGGGACTCTGAAGGGGCCATAGACAGGTGGGAAGGTTTCCTGTGGCCTGGTGTTCTCAGTGGGGGTGCAGGATGTACACATGGTGATTATGTCCTGATCCTTTTTCATTTGGCTGTGACGCGTTTGTTACACCTCTCTGGTATTTGGTCTTTGCGGGGAGCCTCCGGTCCAGCTTTTGTTTGGTTTGTCTTGTTTACTTTCAGCCCTGCAGCAGCACCTGGCAGACATAAATGTGGAGGGACCGGAAAGTGGATACGGCCATTGGATTGCCAGCACCTCAGGGTCAAGGGGCAGCATCAGCTCTGCTGATGTAAGTAATGTGCGGAGCACACTGGATGAGTTTCCAGAACTCCCTACTCCCAGCATAACAGGAAAGATGTCAGAGTGTTCAGTGTGCGATGAGGAATCACTGTTGCGGGGTTAAGGACAGGCTGGCACCAGCAAGTAGAGAAAGTGAACATTGGCCAGCCTAGTGTACCTGATGTTCAGTGATTGTCCTGTGAGTGACTGCGGTTTTGCTATAGGGAGTAAGTACATTTGGGCAAAGCGTCTTGACAGTTGACTAGATGTCATCACATCAATTTGTTGACTAATAGTAGTCGCATACCAATGTTTAGTCTGTACAACAGAGGCAGAAAGCTGCTGTACAGGGCGACAGTTACTCATTTGGACTTAGGTAGAGACCATTGTTGGTCCAGAGTTCATCTGTACAACTTCCCCCTTTATGATTTCCAGTAAGACCTTCCAGCTGTGCTTTCACACAATAAAACGATAACAGCGTCAACCCTCAGGAGGGCCTGAGGAGAGCAAGAATATGTATGGTAGAACACTGTCGGTCTGTGGTTTATCCTCAGCCACGTGATCAAAGCAGGTCGTTGGTACATTATTTGCAGATAAGGCTTCTCTGAGAATCTGCTTTTACCTCGATCCTCTAGGTATACAAGAAAGCTAAGTAATATCCCATTGTGTGTGTTCTCATTTATTCGGTTAATACCTTGTTGCTAAATACTTACATTTCTTTTCACCTTTCACCTTTTTCTTTTACAAATTCTACTCCATGTGTGCACGCTAGGTCAGAGGTTGACATCTGTCTTTCTCAGTCACTGTCTGCCTTACTGTTTTTAAGACAGGGCCTGTTACCGAACCTGGGGCTGACCAGTTCAGATAGATTGGTCAGTGACAGGCATCCTCCTGTGGGCCCTGCCCCTCCCTATCCCCCACGCTGGGGTTACAGATGTGTAATGTTGGGCTTTGATTTCACATGGGTCCTGGAGACCCACACTCAGAATGTCCTACTTGGAAGGCGAGCACTTTACACAGCTCCCCTCCTCCAACTCTTACCATGGAGACAGATTTGTGTGTGTAGAGTAAAGGCCATATGAGGTAAGGCGGAAAGTTGAGTACGTACATACACATGGACACATGGAAGTGTACACTCTCCCCCATAAACAGAACTGAACCTACCCTGACCTAATTTAATTGCAGTTGTTTCTCTAAATGCCCTTTGTTCAGATAGAGGTTTCTGAGGTACACTGAATGTAGTACTCAGCAGTGGAATTTGGTGGGGATACAAGTCTGTCCATAGTGTAGGTACCCTTTGGCGGTCATGTATGCACTGATTATGTAGAGTGGTTCTTCTGTGTTCTTGTCTTTCAGGGTGAATCTTGTAACGGCTCAAATGATAGAGGGATGAAGTCCCTTGTCAATAAAATGACTGTGGCTCTAAAGACAAAATCTGTTAATGTTAGGGAAAAGGTCATCAGTTTCATTGAGAACACGTCAACTCCTGTGGACCGGTGAGTTTCTAATGCAGTGTGAACTTAGGATGAGTAATTAAATTGAGGAAATGTTCTGTCATACATCTCACTTGGAGTGCTGTAGAAGGGGTCCCACATCTATGAGGTTGCCATGCCATCCCCACTGCAGGCTGGCCACCGTCCCTGCTCATGTTTGCTCTGCAGAGCCTTTCTCATCCGCAGAGGAAGGTGCATCTGTGTTTGTCCCTCATCCCATTCATTACAGAAAGGCCGTGGCCTGGGCTCATAGTCCATAGGGCAGCTGCTCCCCGACTGCCAGCAAACATTGTACAGCAGGAACCTCTGCTTCGAGAGTTTAAATAAAACCTAGATACATGCTCAATACAACAGAACTGCACGTTACCAAGTTCACATCTTAAAGGAATTTGTTTAAAAATATAAACAAACACCATTTTTCCATGAATTAAAAAAAGGAACATGGTGAACAACTGGCAAGGATATTTAAGACTTCGTTTTGCTGGTTGTTCTGAGTGTACGGTATAATAGTGTTAGTCTAGCTCAGGCGCATGCATTCTGCAGCCTGGAATAGCGTGGGTGTGGCCAACCCCAGATTGTGAACTTACAGCATGATGAGTCCTTTGTGATGAGGTACTTGATTGCACAGTTCTCAGGGGTGGACTCACGTCACAGTGACAAAAGCAGAAGGATTCTGACTCAAGTATGGAATTTGTTTCTCAGCATTCCTGATCGTGAGCATATGTTAGTGATTGATTTCCTCTCCCATCTTCCTTGCGATATCAGGGGAAAGCTGAAACATTTGATTCTAATAATGGAATGTCCCTTCTAGTATAGTGCGTATGCATACAGAAGTATGTCCCATTTAGTAAGTACAAGGATGAAGAACAGGTTACCGTCCCTAACCCCCAAACTGTCCCTCACCTAAAATGGCCTACAATACATATTAAGGCATTTGATGGAGCTTGGAGGATTTGTTTGCGTAATGAAGTTACATCTGCTCTCCAAGGGAAACCCTTCTACAGTGCTTCTGAGTCCCCAGACTTTTGCTGCTACAGTTTGGTGAGAACATTAAAGTTTGGTTTTAAAGTGCACTTGTTTACCTCTAAGATTGACCACTGATAACTGTAAGATAAAAAGATTGTTGTCTGGTGAAGTGTCATGTAAAACTGGCTTTTCTTCATTCTCCTTCATGCTTGAGATGATTGAAATAATTTCTTTATAATGTATTTAATGGTTGAAAACCCGATTTTATTGTGTGTTTTCTAAGGCTGCTGCATTTTTTTATAATCATTTTGTTCTGTCCTCTGCCTTGATTTGCTATAGAATGTCTTTCAATCTTCCTTGGCCAGACAGATCATGTACAGAGCGGTAAGCCAATGAGTAGTCAGCTCACCTGAACGGTCTGTTCACTCCCTCCAGCATGCTTCGCGCGGTCTGCGAGCCTCGTGTCGACTTGGCTAGATTTTGGTGCTTCTGCTTGTGGAGTTGCCCTTTTCCCAGTCTGCTCATGGGAGTGTACCATGCTGACATCGTGCTTTCGTTTTGTCTTGTGCCTGATTTTTCTCCCTTGCATGTTCCTATCTCCTTGTTCCTCAGATGGAAAGCAAACATGCTCAAACCCAAGGACTTTATAAATTCTGCAGTTTCTATTCTGAAACAGTGAGGGGTGAAATGACCACTGACTCAGGGGTCAGAGGAGCCTGAGTCGTCTCATAATTGACCAGTCTCCTGCCCTTAGAGAAAATGGCAGCACCTAAGTCCAGAAACAGTTCGTGGTCGGAACCTGATGCTGGAGTTAAGCCAGGGTCTTGGACATGCAGACACTTGTTCTTCATCAGTGAGCCACGTCTCCCAAATCGGAATTTGAACATGAACTCTATGCAAATTTATAAACTTTCCGATTTTACTTAATGAGGTGTATGCATTGACATTGATGAGTTAGCATATATAAATCTGTTTGAAAGAGCTAGAGTTCTCGGGTTCTGAGTTTGGGTTTTCCATGAAGGAGATCGTGGGAGACATGGTCTCTACCGTCCAATCCATTTCCTCCTCTGTCCTCAGTAAGATGGTGGTTGATGGATGATACGAAGATTTGATTTAAGGTTTAAAACGCTGAGTCTTCAAATTAGTTTAAGCAGACAAGCCCTGCCAACTTAATAACCTCATGCAGCACTGTAGTTTATATTCTAGCAGAGATTTTCTTCGCCTTAAATTGGAATATTAATATAGTGATAATCGAACATTTACAGAAGAAAGTGTAGTCGGTGAGGTGGCTGAGCAGGTAAAGATACTTGTGGGGCCTGACCTCCTGGATTTGGTCCCTGGGCCAGCCTTGGTGGGACGAGAGAAGCAGGTGCCACCAGCTGTCCTCTGACCTCCACGTTCACCCCATGGCTCACGTACAAGTCTGTGCACACGCAACAATAACGAGATATATTTTTTAAAGAGTCGCCATACTTTGAATAGAAATTCAGCTGTTTTGGGTTAATTTTGGGTTGACTTTCTCATCATTTCAGTGTTCGCACCGATTGGAAACAGCATTTTTAAAGTACCAGTTGAATAACTTGAATTTTTTTGAACTGTTCCTACACAAGGCAATTATAAGACAACTATTTAATTTTACCTTAGTCTGTAAAGAAACTTGTTCTTTTTGAGAACTATAATCTGCTTGTGAATCATCCTTCTATAGGACCGTTGAGTTCACCTCTGGTCAATTTAATTATGTTTTTCTCTCAAATTCTTAACTTTTTCTTTACATTTCTCTGGTCCACATATAGGTGTATTTGTTTTGAACGAGTAATTTAATTAGCAGTTTGAAAGAATCAAATTTATTTCTGAGCAAGCCAAGTTAAAACTTGTCCAAACTATTTCCATAGATGTTTCTGAAAATATCAATATACTTCTTTTAAAAAAAAATAGTCCAAACAAACAAGTGTAGATTAAAAGAAAAAGCAACATTGAATTGTATTAAATTTGTGAGAATTTGAAGAAATGTCACAGAAACTTTTATTATTTTGTTCAAACAAACTTTTCTGTATAGGGTGGAGGAGAAACTTAGTAAGGTGCTTGCCTTGCAAACACCAGGACCCTAATTCAATCCCAGAAACTTACATTTAAAAAACAAACAAAAGTTGGGCAGGAGCTGGAGAGATGGGTCAGAGGTTAAGAGCAGCTGGTGCCCTCTTCTGGCCTGCAGGCAGAACACTGTATACATAAGGGAAGAATAAATAAATCTTGAAAAAAGAAGCTGGGTGTGGTAGTTTGTGATCATAGTCCTAGCCCTAGGGAAGCAAAGCCAGGCGGATCCCTGGGACTCTGCATGACCAGCCTAGCTACTTGGTAAGCCTCAGTCTAGTGAGGGACCTTTATCTCACAAAGCAAGGTAGTTAGTACTTAAGAGGAACGGCCAAGATTGTCCACTGGCCCTGTATGCATGCACATATAGGTGTATATGATGTGCACGTGCGCACTTACAGCACACACACATACACACAGAGAAACAGGGAGACAGAGACATAGAGAATATACCCCAGTGCTGGAAGGCTTTTCATTAAACCTTGCCTCTGGAACTTTCTGCCACCTTCCAAACAGCACTACACCAGGAATAAGCTTCACCACAGGCTCCTTTGGGGACATTTCAGATCTGAACTCTGACACTTCTTAATGATCATGGTTTGATAGCTTACAGGATAATTTTGCATTACACATGTGTTAATCAACAAAATTTTAAGTATAGGTTAACCTAACTTGTAATTCTAAGAGGGTCTGCCATACTAAGCTCAATTAGTGTTTGCCTGCCTGCTTGCTTTAAGGAGGCTTGGTTTAAAGATAAATATTTAAGTCTACTCAAATGAAGATTTTTAAAAATTTATATATTTTTTTTTAATGTAGGAGTGCTCTGTCTGCATGTATACCTGCATGCCAGAAGAGGGCATCAGATCCCTTTGTAGATGGTTGTGAGCCACCATGTGGTTGCTGGGAATTGAACCTAGGAACTCTGGAAGAGCAGTCAGTGCTCTTAACCACTGAGCCATCTCACTAGCCCACAGTGATTTTTCTTTCAAGATTAAGATTCTTGAAAAATAGAAGAATCTCAATGGTGTTTATGATAGGTGAAGAAAGAACAAATCTAGCCTTCTTTGTATTGGGTAGTTACCCAGCAAAGGAAACAGTTTTTCCCCAGAACTATGCAATATTTTACTGAAGCACTTTAATTTATGCAAAAGAAGTAGAATCTTGGTATGGATTAAAACAGAAGCAGCAGTACTAAAGGCGGAGGAAAAACTCTGAGAAACTTGCAGCCTTCCTGTTCTTGCTGCTGTGTTTGTTCTGTGCAGTAAACTGGTAGTGCACGTTTACTAGGTGCTATTCTGAGGGCTCCACGAAGGGGAGAGAGAGAGCTGTTTAATTTTCACAGTAATCCTGACAGGCGAAGTCTCTCGTTATTACTATATTTCAAATGAGGAAACAGCAGAGGGCTAACTTCCGCAGGCCCAGAAGCACCTAACCCCTGGCTTAACTAGGAGCGCTGAAGCTGTTTGCCGTGGCTGGATGCGATGGCACGTGCCTCTTTGCTTACAGAATTTATCTCCTTGCAGTTTTCTTAATGTAGTTGTCCTAAAGCTGTGGGTGCTCTGTGATGGGCAGAGAACATTTACATTGTGTTCGAACAGACAGATGATGCTGAGTTAAAAGTCTGATTACTTCTTCCTAAACTTGTTTTAATACAGGCATGTGAGCAGCAGTGACAGAGTGGGCAAGCCTTATCATGCGTGAAGCCCGTGTTCAGCATTGGCGAAGAAGAGAACGACACAGGTTGAGTAATACACTCCTCTCTCTGTTCAGCCCTCAGGGCTGGTCGTCCCTAGGACTAGCAAACAAATGCTTCCCCTGACAAACTTCCACAGCAGGAATTGTCTATGACAGGTGTTCTCACTCTTGCTAATGCTTTGACAGCCCTTCATGCTGTGGTGATCCCCAACACTATTTCTCTTGCTACTTCACCTGTAATTTTGCTACTGTTTGAATTGTAATGTAACTCTCTGTGTTTTCCAGTGGTCTTAGGGAACCCAGTGAAAGAGCCATTTGAACCTCAGAGGGGCTTTTAGTAATGCTTTGGTTTTAGAATTCATGAATGGTGCCCTCTAGAAATCTACACAGAAATTTTGCATAGGCCTAGACCAACAGTCATCAGCTGAGGAGCAAGCAGTTTGTGGAAGTTGTATTTAAGCCCATGTGATCATATTTTAATCCCTTTGAACACTCACCCACCTGCTGCCTGAGAGTTGTGGGTCTGCGGGAAGGTGCTAAGGTCCTAAAAGGCCACCAGATGGCACTATAGATTAAGTTTCCCTAGGATTGCCTTTATGTTAAATCAAAATCAATTTATAATTTTAATTTATAATTCCACAGCCTAAATAATGTAAGTATCATAGTTTATATGCATATTAAGTTGGAAAAGGTCATGTTAGTAAAAAAAAGTTATGTTAGTAAAAGTGAGAAGATTATAAATGTGAATGTCACTGTCCTTCCCACTCAGCAATGCCCATACATCTGTTTACTCTCTTATTTTTTAAAATCGATGTAGTTACTTTTACGTTACGTGCATTGGCGCTCTGCCTCAATGCGTGTCTGCAAAGATCCCCTGGAACAGGGGTTATAGACGGCTGGGAGCTGCCACATGGGTGCTGGGAACTGAACCCCGTCCTCTGCAAGAGCAGCCAGTGCTCTCAGTGCTCCATCCCAGCCCCCTCTCAGCCCTGTACCCTCTCTGCTGTGGATATTCCCATTTGCCCAGTCTGAGGATTCAACTCTGGAGTCTTCTGCTTCAGTTTTGAGCGGCTCCAGTTTTCTACATCCATCATGAAGAGCTTTGAAAGTCTGTCCATAGACTTAGCCCTTAGCAGTAAGATTGCTCAAGAAAAGCAGTTGATGTTTCAATAACATTACAAATTTGACTGCTAAAACATTTGCGGTGAAGTAAATATGGTATTTCTAGCTGCTTCTTTTTCCTTTTTCCTTTCTCATCTCTGTTGCCGTCTTCCTGGTGCTATGTACTTCTTTGTCCTCCTGATTATTTTAACTTCCTTCTTGAGCAAAAGGGAGAGGATGAGTGGACAGTGGATGAGCCCACTGTGGTCTACTTGACACTTCCCGACAAACACGCCTACGTATGAGTTGGAAAGTTGGCCATAGCAAAAGAGGGACACTGGAACTGTATGCGTCGGCATGCGTGACTGCTACAGTGTTGGGAGACGGGTAGCAGTCCCAGAAGACTGTGTTGTACTTCACTGCCTCTGTCAGATAGATGCAGATGCTTCTGCATTCTGAAGATGAGCACATTGATTACAGGAAGGACCCCTGTAGGACTGTTCACACGGGAAGTCCCTATTGGCAAAGAGAAGGTGCCCAGAGGAGGGAGTAACAACCTGAGGGCTGGAGGGTTGACGCCTGACATTTTCTTTAGCGTTGTCTCTATCGTGAACAAGTCACTGAGAGCAAAGGGAAGGTGCCGGGAGATAGCCCACTCAATAAAGTGCGAACCTGAGTTCAGTCCTCTCTTCTACTTCTGGAAGAAGGCGGGGGTGACACTCACCTTTAATCCCAGCACTTCAGAGGCAGAGGCAGGGGCTGTCTGTTCAAGACCAGTCTGGTTTATAGAGTGAGTCCCAGGGCACCCAGGGCTACACAGAGAAACCGTGTCTCACCAAGAAAACAAAAACAGTTAACTATGGTGGCTGACAAACTTAGGTTTTCAATTGCTGGGATAAAACACTGTGACCAAAACAACTTGGGGAAAAAAGGGTTTATTTTATCCTACAGTTCTCAGGTCATACTCCATCTCTAGGACAGAAACAAAGCCAGAACGTGGAGGCAAAACTGAAGCAGAAGCCATGGAGGGGGCTACTTACTGCCTTGCTCAGCCTGCTTTCTCACAGCACTAAGAACTACCAGCCCACGGGTGGCACCACATAGAGTAATCTGGTCTGCCCGTGTCAATCATCAATAATAAAACACGCACAGGCTCCCTCAGGCCAATCTAATGGGGCATTTTCTCAACTGAGGTTTTCTTTCATAATTACTTTGTTGAGTTGTCATGAAACTAGTTAGCAGGGGGACCCATGCTGGCAATACCATCCACTAGGATGCAGAGATGAGTGGATCCCCGGGGTTTGTTCACACCCAGCCAGCCTAGTGAGCCTAGCGAGCTCCAGGGCAGTGACAAACACTGTCTCAAAACACAGGTGGATGTCTCAAAGGAGGGGGGAGGGGTGGAAGGGGGTGAGGAGGGGAGCGGGGAGGGGGGAAAGGGAGCAAACCGGTCAGATGGCTCAGTAAGTAGGTGAGGGGCTTGCTGCCAAGCAAGCATGGTAACTTGAGTTCAGGACACACATCATGTGCAGGTAGATCTGACTCTTATAAGAGAACCTCTGCCTCCATACCGCACACACACACACACACACACGCATAAAAAAATAAATAGGGCTGAGAGATGGCTCAGCAGTTAGGAGCACTCACTTCTCCAGAGGACCTGAACTTGCTTCCCAGCATCACGGCTGGGAGCCCTCTAGGGAATCTAGTGTTCTCTTGTGTCCCACGCATGATATAGACTGACACACACACTCACATAAATAAAAATACAGAAATATAAAAATTCAAAAATATAGAGAGGGTTGGCTTCTGAGGAGTGATGGCAGCAGCTGTCCTCTGGCCCCCCAGGCACATGCCCACACTTGCACTCTCAGGAACACACACGAAGACAAAGGGGGGAACATTTGTAATTCTTAACCCGAGGCATTGCAATTCTTAATTTAGGAAAACAAAATTAGAATGTTTATTTCCATTGATGTACGGAGACTGAACTTAGTGCTATTTTCTATTTACAAGTCAGAAACTGTGTCCCCTACCCCAAGAAAGCCGCTTCTCACTGACGCGTCAGACCATAGTTGCTGCATCTTTTATCAAAACCCTGCAAAATGTACTCCCGGTAGTTTGACTGGACTAAGGGTTGTCTCCCAATGTCCCTGTAACAGAGCCAATAGGGTTCAAAGTGCTTCTTATGCGGTTCCCTTCGTGCCCTGTGTCCATGGTGCCGACGCCCTTTAACACTTCTCTGTCCTCAGATGAGATCGACAGCTCTTCCATGTCAGATGATGATAGAAAGGAAGTCGTAAACATCCAGACCTGGATCAACAAGCCAGACATCAAGCACCACTTTCCTTGTAAAGAAGTAAAAGAAAGCGGGCACATGTTTCCCAGGTACTTTTGAAATGTTTTTACAAGTAACTCGAATTAGGAAAGGCTAATATAAAAGTAAATTGCCAGGGACCTGTATTCAAGTGCTAAAGGCCTAATTTCTCACTGTCAACCCGCATTAAGTGTCTGTTTTTAAAGGTCTTAGGCGCGTAGTATTTTGGAGATTCTGAGACAGGCTCTGATGCCCCTCTCCTGGACACGTTGGCTTGGCAGATCTTCACTGTCCCCATAGTAAGTGTGGCACAGTCAGGCTGTTCAGGCCACCTCACCCTAAGTGCTCAGCACGCATGTCCCAAGGATACGGGCAGTTTCTGTTGTAACTCCAGTGCCATGGTTCACCAGAATGAAGGTTACTGAGTTAATGCTGCCCTAGGTCATCCCCAGTGTTTCCAGTGTCCCCGGGTCAGCCTTGCCAGTTTCCCTTCTCTTCTGGGTCCGTCCTGCACTGCCTGCTACTACCTCTTCTCACGCAGTGTCTGGTGGGCCTCGCCCTTTCTCCTACATACCTGTTCTCCTCACAAAGCTAGGCCAGGAGCAAAATGGTTCACGTTCTAGGCCTGTGCAGCAGTTTGCCTCCTGTTTGTTATGCTGGAAGATAGCTAAGTTCTGAGAGTTTTGAGGTTTTCTCTTTTAATTGCTTTTAATCTGTGCCCATTTTGCCTTCAGGATTTAGTTGCAGAATATTACAAAATATGTAAGGAAACCCAACAGTTGCCAAGTGGACTTCGACAGAGAGTAGTTTTGGATACATATAATCCTGTTAAAAATTCTGAGAATGGCAGGACACTCCATTAAAATTTAAACATTATACATTATACTCAACTTCTCACTATTAAACATACCTTTACTCTTAAGTAATGTGGTATTATCTGTTAATTAAAGCTATTTTACATAAAATTAAATAAAAATATATAGGTTGTTCATCAAATATATTCATAGGTAACTCAAAATAATTCTTTAAAGCTGAATTTGTTTACAGTTGGAGCTGTTGAACTCTGTCTGTTGGAACCCTATTCATTTAAGCTTCCTTTTTTTTCAAGTCATCTGTTGGTTACGGCCACGCATATGTACTGCTTAAGGGAGATTCTTTCGAGGAAAGGACTGGCTTACATCCAGTCTCGGCAAGCACTAAATTCTGTAGTTAAAATTACGTCCAAAAAAAAACATCCCGAGCTAATTACCTTCAAGTATGGAAACAGCAGTGCTTCCGGGATAGAAATCTTGGCTATCGAAAGGTAAGATTTTATTATTATTATTATTATTATTATTATTATTATTATTATTATTATTATTAACTGAATCAACGCAACCCATTAAGTGCAGGCTCCTTCTTGATTTTGGTGAGTGGGTATTGACTGAGGTGTTCCGCCCTGGGAACAGTGTCATTTGTAATCTTCCTAGAGTGCTCATAAGTGGCTTCTACACTGGTGCATGATTTCAGTTACACTGTGGCAGACGTCACCTCAGAGTCATTAAGAATAATCTAGGCGTCAAGAGAGACGGCTTATCAGGTAAAGGCACTTGTTGCCAAGCCTGAGGACCAGAGCTCAGTCCCTGAGCTCGACTTAACACTCTGACATAAGTACCCTGCACCCCCACTAAGTAAGTGTAATATAAAAACAAACAAGAAGAAATACCGTAACAGTCTAGCAACTCTGTCATGAGGGCCAGACCTCAGTCCCAGCATCTAGAACCCACGTGCAGTGCCTCACAGATGTTATACGCCCCCTCCCCGCCAGGCAAGACAAGCTGGTCGGGGTGGCACACTTCTTTAATCCCAGCACTAAGGAGGCAGGGGCAGATGGATCTGAGTTCAAGATCATCATGGCCTACAGAATGAGTTCCAGGACAGCCAGGGCTACACAAAAAAAAAAACAAAATCCAACCAAAACAAAAAAGACATGCAGTGCATGTGCACAATACATATACACAAATAAAATTGTTTAGAAAAAGAATTATACAAATGCTATATTAAATGGTGATTTGTGGGGAAATAAATTTGTCTTAGAATGCTAAGTTGGTGTTTTATTTTCTATCATCAAAACTTCCCACCCTAGAGATGGTTTGAATCTGTTTTAGACAACCTAATGTTTTGTTTGAGGTCAGACTAGCAGGTCCTGGAGCTGTCATTGTCTGTGGAATTAGATGCCATCAAATCCTAACTGTAGCAGCTTAAATCACATCTGTACTAGGCAGCAAGCACAGTGGTTACCTGTGTTTTCTTTGCACATTACACATGCTTAGATACTTAGGTAGTTCAGAGAATCTTAGCTGTGTAACATGAGAAGTCCCCTGGCTTTGACTTTTGGATTTTCAAGGAGCATTTTGATCATCTGCTGAGGGAAGTCGATGCGGCACATAGCAGGGCGTCTTTGCTACCTTTATGTGACATCTCAGCAGAGGTCTGAAGGGAGCGTGCTGTATTAATACATATGTCTGTCTTTCCTCCATAGGTATTTGATTCCCAATGCAGGAGATGCTACCAGAGCCATAAAACAGCAGATCATGAAAGTGTTGGATGCTTTGGAAAGTTAATGTAAAAGAAAGTTATTTAAGAGAAATTAAGGCAACGAAGAGAAACATGAAAATATATTTCCTGACTCAATACTAACCAGAGATTTTTGATTTGCTCACGGGGTGCCTGAGGAGAGGGTCTAAATGCAAATTATTGTAATCAATCTCGGGATGGGTACACTTTTTTAAAAATTTCTTTTGCATCTTTGGTTTTATATAATGATTTATTATAAAGGTCAGTTATTAAATGACTTTTAAGTAACTGGCCTTGTGCCCTATGGATCAAGGGCTTAGAATGCAGTTCTGTTTTGAAGAGCTGTTTTAAAGACATGCATCATTTTCGGTTCTAAAACAACTGTACACATACGTATTTGCAATGTCTTCACTGAAATTTATGGATAGAATTAGTTGAAGAGATTTAATTGCTACATTGAGTTTTACTACAATGAGCATTATTGGAAAATAAATGGTTAGATTCATAATTAGCTCACTGTTTCTGTTCTTAAAAAAGATTGAAGTCGGTGGGGGATTTAGCTCAGTGGTAGTGTGCTTGCCTAGCAAGCGCAAGGCCCTGGGTTCGGTCCCCAGCTCCGAAAAAAAAAAAAAAATAGGAAAAAAAAAAAAGATTGAAGTCTGTTTGATAGAATGGATGGAGATCATAGCAACTCCAGTACAGTCCCTAGGAGACCCTGAAGCGTCAGCTTCGCCCCATCTTTGCTCCAGTGGGTAATTATTCAGAGACAATTGACTCAGAGACAGAGAGCCTCATCCCAGGGTTTGCTAAGGAACAGTTAACAGCATTAGAAGTAAGTAGGCATGTTAGGTTAAAATTAGCACTCGGGGGACAGAATTGTGTCTGTAAGAATGTCATGGGTCGTTTGGTCTAGGCTGTTTCAAATGTTTTGAACACACTGATTATCCTCCTTGAAATGATCACCTGTGACCACACTAATGTCCAGTTTAAAAATAGATAATCAGAGAGCTATAGAAATTTTATTGTTTTTCTATCACTTTCTAAAAAATTTTTTGGTTTTGTCTTCTCAGTAAAATCTCAGTAGTTGAAACTTTTTTTTCATTCTTGTACTCTGGGAAGAAAAAAAAAAAAGCCAGAAGCGGCCTGCTTGTTTTGCAGCTTGCTCAGATTAATTTCTGTGGCCCATATTAGCCACTGTGCTGAGAGATCCAGAACATCTTTGGACCATGGGATGATTTTTATAAAATCTGTTTGAAAAATAGTAAACATAACCTGCCAAGTCATACAGTGTCATAGATTTTCTCGAAGGGGTTGGTTGATAGAAGTATCTAGGTGTACCCCACTAGTAGCCAGTGTTTTAATTTGCATAATGGAAATCAAGTGAATAAAAGATAACATAATTAAAAGAACTCTATTCTGATATCTAAATAAAAAGTGTATTTGAGTGGTTGAAGACATTTGCATGAAATTGCACCCTGTGAGGTACTTGATATTTATAACTCTTCTCCCAAACTGTTGTATTTCATTTCTTCCATTTTCTTGACACCCTCTTTGAAATGTCCTGAAGTCTCATTTTTCAACCATCTCAGCTATGGGACTTTTTTCATAATATTAATGTAAAGATGTTTGTGTTACTGTTTATAAATTACAATTGTAAATAAACTGATACAAGTTTGCTCAAAACTTCTGCTCTCGAGGCTGTTTTGTTCTCTTTCTTTTATCGGTATTGTATCTGCAGATTAAACATTTGTCTTATATATGCACCTTAGGTAGGCTAAAACTAATGACACTAGTTGGGGGTTGGAGTGATCACTGAGGCAGGGGGATCACTTGAGCTCAGGAAGCGAGGCATTCCCTCTTTTTTTTTCTTTTTCTACTAAAGCCAGTCAATAGATTTGTCTCCATAGACCTGGCTTTTTCTTCAGGTGTTGCCGTGGCTACCAGGCCAATGTAGTTTCTAGTGCAAGATGGAGGTGGGGTAAACATGTTATACCTGCAAGACATAAGGCCATACGGCAACCCATCCCCACACCTCCCTCCAGCACACACATTCTTTCTTCACCAGCTTCCACAGTGTTCCCAGATTCTTGGAAGAAACAATTCTGTGATCCCTTCAAGACATGAACCAAACCCAGATCCTCTGGAAGAGCAGTCAGTGCCCTTAACACAGAGCCATCTCTCCTGCCTGCTTTGTCTTTTTTAAAGACCAACTGTAAATTGGGCAGCGTTTCATTTTCCTTTACCATTTAAGTACTTCTTGATGACTGCACACGGGGTAAGGCTAATTCAGAAAGAGCATAGCGATGGTGTTTTCCTGACAGTGTGTAGTCTTTGGTAATGAGTGAAATGACTTGTATGATGTCACTGTCAAACCAGCAAGACTGCATTTATACACCCATCGTTTTCGGGATTGTTGGTAACTTGAGCATACTTTCCCCAAATCACCTTGCCTCTGCGTCCCAAGGCCCAGCTCGCTCACATTCACTTCAACGACTGTACCTCTGGTGATCACACTCAGGGTTGTATGTAATGGGGAGAAGGGATTCTTTTTCACACAGAGTATAGGTAGGCAAAAGGTAGTATTCAG
This sequence comes from Rattus rattus, assembly GCF_011064425.1. Lineage (NCBI taxonomy): Eukaryota > Metazoa > Chordata > Mammalia > Rodentia > Muridae > Rattus > Rattus rattus. The sequence goes on along the minus strand of NC_046157.1, from coordinate 41,280,477 downwards.
CTCAGAGTGTGAGAGATGGGCTTTTTTGAAACGTAGACCCATTGGCCTAATGAACCTTTCATATTTAGGTGATTTTCTTGTAAAATCATCACCAACAAAGCAGACTAGTAACTATTCTCTTCCATGACTTCCTTTTTCTTTTTCCTGTTCAAGTAACTTTCAATACTTCTGTTTCTCCTTAGGCACGAACTTTGGGTAGAGGAACTTTTCATTTTCCCGCCTTCTTTTTGTTTCTGCTTTTCATGTTGGAAAGTACTTTTGTGCTCTACTGGCCCTGTGTCCAGCAGATAGGCAGGGATCGCTCCCTCATCATCCTTCTGCTTGGTGTTTTTCTTTTTTTCTTTCTTTTTTTTTTTTTTTAAGATTTATTTATTTATAAGTACACTGTAGCTGTCTTCAGATACACCAGAAGAGGGCATCAGACCTCATTACAGATGGTTATGAGCCACCATGTGGTTGCTGGGATTTGAACTCAGGACCTCTGGAAGAGCAGTCAGTGCTCTTAACCACTGAGCCATCTCTCCAGCCCCGCTTGGTGTTTTTCTTTTCATGCATCCTTTTCATTTATATTTTCTCGGCTGGCGCTGTTTATGGTAGAGCTTAGCCTTCAGGCCAATCAATTTTTTTCTTTTTTCTTTTTGTCTTCTTTGAACGTTCATGGGTCTCCCGACCTTCCTTCTTTCTTTTTTTCTCATGGTAGTCCAAAGTATATCCATATCGTTTGCGGTGCAATTCAATATATTCATTTTGTGGCATGATGACAGCCGCGGGGCAACCGTCCACGACCTCCCGGGTTCCAAAACCCTCTTAATTTCTGGGTGTCACTGGCCCACAAGCCTGCTTCACCCAGGCCAGAGTGGGAAAGGGTGCAGTGTCCTTTTTAAACTGCTGTTTATGGCTCCTTTTCCCTCTCGCCCTAAAATGCCACACCCATAAATCTGTAAAAAGCTCAACCACCACTGAAGAAGACTTTGACTGAATTTTCTTTGGGGATCTGATCTGCAGGCTTTGTTTCCCTTGCCTAGCTCTATAATCCTCGTTTCCATGTTCTGCAAATGTGACAGGTATGGACCTTCACCTGCAACCACGGCAAAGCTTAGAAAGCAGTGGAGCAAGGTGTGTGTTGGTGGATGACTCAATCCCTGCATTTAGGAGTGGGAGCAGGATTAAGAGTCAAGGTGAGCCTTGGCTACATAAGTTAGAGTGCAGCCTGGGCTACCGGACATCCTGTCTGAAAACCAGAAAAGCTCAAAACAAGAAATAATAATAAATATTTACATATATAAATGGTAATGAAAAATAATAAATACTAAGGTCAAATCATAGACCTTAGCACTGCTTAGCACCAACTCTCTCCATCTCATTCCCCAGCCCATTTAGGAGCAAGCTCCTGAAATCCTGCTAGCCTAAAACAACCAGGTCACGCCCTCAAGCCAGTCAGCACGGAGCATCAGTCATATCCTGGCCACTGCTGTGATCCAACCTGGAATTTACGTCCTTCGTGTCATAAGTAGGGCTTTTCTACCCCAAATATTCCACTCCTTAGCCATTTATGGCACATCACTTTTTTGACCTGGCTTTTGAAGGCCCTATGTAAAGAATTTGAAATTATCACTTCTTGGTGTATGCAACCGCAAAGCGTGAGCCATTTGTAGTACGGGGCCCAAGCAAGAATGTAGCTCAGTGGTAGACTGGAACTGAATGTGCACAAAGTCAGAGGCTCACTCACCAACACAGCACAAAACAAAACAAATCTTCAAAGCTCATCGAGGCTCCGCCCCTCGGCCCAGCCCCCGACCACGCCCCTTCCGCGCGCCCGCGGCTCCGCCCAGCCTTCCGCGCTGGGCAGCGGAGATTGACTGGCTGCAGTCCTTGTGGCGTCTGGCGCTCCGGGGAAGAGCCATGTCTAGTAAGTGGTTCGTGGCCTGGTTGTCCAGCTCCCAGCAGGAGCGGAGTCCTCGGTACGGCGGTGCAGATGAGCCGGCTGGGTCCGTGCGTCCGCCGGTCAACCATGCGGGTGGCTCTTGTCGCCGGCGTCCGCGGCTCGGGGAAGCCCAGGGGCGGCGGGCCGAGCGAGCACAGGCCTCTGCCCAGGGCATCCTGCACTCTAGGAGCTGGTCGGCTTGCGGGTTGGGTGGTGGTGTCAAACTCGTGACCCCGACTCCCTCGCCTCACAGAGCGGTGGATAATCGGACCTCACTCCGATATTCGGACCTCACTCCGATATTAGCCTGATTGTTGCGCCACTTTGTCCAGTGACTTGGTGCGGCTTTTCTACAGCAGGCTTCCTCGTCTGTAAAAGTTTATGGGTGCAATGACCTGTCATATTCATGTCAATATTGTTCCCATAATGGGCCCGTCACTCGCGGTGTTTTCGTGCCCTCCGCCCCCTCTTGTTCATCTTCAAAGTCAACAGCTTTTCTGAGAAGGTGAAGCAACAAGTCTTGCACGCCCAAGACCCCAGTGGAGGGGTTTCCCTGAGTCAGCCTGCAGAGGGCGCTTTGCACCAGCACCAAACCTGGGTCGGGACTATACCTCGTGGCTTTTGGGAGAGTAGAAGCTAAAAGCAAATTAGTTTTATCCTCCCCTGACTCAGGAGCAGAGATAGTCTAACTTCTTAGGGTTACGAGAGATATGAGTTTCTGTGATACTCTGGTGATAGCTCAAGGTCAGCCAGGGTTTTGTCACTGTTGGAGATAAGCCTTTAGATTGCCAGATTGGGACGATCAAAAACCATGTATGTTCAAACAGTGCCCGATAGCCTATTTGAGAATCCTGGTTCTGGGCGAACTTAGTGGGCAGATCTGACGACTTCTTGTTTCTTTGTCCTCAGCTTTCCGCCTGGCCCTCATCCAGCTTCAGGTTTCTTCCATTAAATCAGATAACATTATCCGGGCTTGTAGCCTAGTCCGGGAGGCAGCAAAGCAAGGTGCCAACATAGTTTCTCTGCCGGTAAGTATGGGGGCAGCCTGCCCTTCCTAGGAGCTGTGGGCCCACCACAGTACTGCTTGCTGCCAGTGGTCCTCTTGTGTCCCACCTCTAGCAATATCTTTTGGAACCCTAATATTGATCCGTACTTGTCTCAACTTACACGAAGACTAGCAGCGACCTTTGTCATAAGATGTCTAACACAAGTCTTGAACAAGATCTCCACCCTGTTCAGACCAGGAGTAAGAAGTCCACTGGGGGACTTCCTTGAAGATAACACACTCGGGGCCTGTACGGTTGCTTGGTTCCTTCCATAGTTAAGGAACTTATTCTATACAACAAACATCAGTTACAGGACTCATCTGTACCTGGTCCCTAACCTTGGTCTTTTGTTAGTTTATGTCGGGTCATTCTTTAGCAGAATGCCTGGTTCCTAGACACTGACCTTAAATGCAAAATGAGTGAATTTAAATTGAAATCCAGTTAATGTTTTCTATTAACCTATTGTTTTCTGACTTGTCAGAGGATTGCTGAAGGCAGATGTGTGTTTGTTAGTGTCATTGTCATTTTTAGTGTCTGTGTCCCATCCCTGTTTTTGTTTCATCCTCACCCATTTTCCCTATCCATGAGAAACATCATAAAGGTGTCAGAATGGAGTAGGGAACAGCTTACTTACAATTAATAAAAGTGTGACTTCTGTGGCTCTTGGAACTTTTAATGCATAACTTTTATTGCTTTACCTAATTAGTGGTAAAATTTGGGGTTCCAGAATCATCTCAGGATTCCAAGTCACAGAGTAAGCATGATTTGTGAAGGGCCTGGATGTCCAAGAGCTGGTAATTCCACAAGCCGCAGGGCTAGCCTTCTGCCAGGTCACAGGAGTGATTAGTATCCTCTCCAGGGCTGGTTGCCTGTCTGCCCTCAGTATCACATTCTTAGTTCCAGCCCCGTCTTTTCCTGCTGGTGTTTTATCTGCTCCAAGCAGAACTGGAAGTGCTGTGCTTCTGCTTTCTGCAGGAGTTTAAATGTGTTGTCTGGTTTCTCCCCTCTTTTCTTCTCTAACATGACTCTAGGAGTGCTTCAATTCTCCATATGGAACTAACTACTTTCCTGAATACGCAGAGAAGATTCCTGGAGAGTCCACAAAGAAGCTTTCTGAAGTCGCAAAGGAGAACAGCATATACCTCATTGGAGGTAATTTCTTCCATGCGGAGTGACATGTAAACATTAAAGAACACTAGGATGACTTCTGTTACACTTAAATATTTAAACATTAGCCCTTGATAACAGTGAGGTTGCCAGGGCTGGTGGCATGCACCTATAATCCTAGCACTTAGAAAGCTAGGGCAGGACTGTAAGTTCAAGGCCCACCTGGAATATACTTCAAGATATACTAAGTATGAAAAATGCAAGTCCAGCATGATTATAATAGAACTTAGATTAGTCCTCCTTTAAATGATGGTTGTACACTTTCTCATGGAGATACAGATCTCCTAGTAAATACCACAGAAACGCTCCGTCCGGACACTGATGACATCCCCATCAAAGGACTGGTTAAAGAGCTAGATAGAATATGGCAAGAGAAATTTGACCTGTGTTCTATGTGCTGATTACAAACAAAGATCTCAATAAACCTCCAGAGGATCAATAAACATAATGAACAAGGTTATCTGGTGTCAGCTGATCATGATAGTTGGGGACCAGAAATGACTAGGTGCTGGCAATGCATGGAGCATGTACTGGATTGGCTCTGTGACGAAGAAAGGCTTGTTTGGGTCTCAACGTTCTCATCCCAGGGCCGTGGGATTCAGTTTTGTTCTAAGATGTGGTGGACTCAAGCAATGTGGAATTTGAGTTTGCTCTGATGTTACATATTAACTGTTGCTCAAGCGCCTGACTGAATTTCAGGGCCTTTTGGTTATTTTTTAAACCTTTCTCTGACATCTGGACTAATTATATTTCATCAATAACTTGGAGCTTAATCACAGAAAGAATTATTTAAGGGGAAAGAGAATGCTTAGAATAAACTTTATTATTGGGCCCAAATGACTATTTACCAGGCCTTTACCTACCCTCACAAAGTTATTGGGCTATTTATTCCTTTTTGTTATTGTTTTGTGTGACTGTATGCTTCTCTCAACGGAAGGCTCCATCCCAGAAGAGGATGATGGGAAACTGTATAATACCTGCACTGTGTTTGGGCCTGATGGAAATTTACTGGTAAAGCACAGAAAGGTGAGTAGTGCAAATCTCATCGTCTTCCATTTTCTGTTTCGTGCGAGGATGTAGATGTAATTAACCTTTACACCACTGGTTTTGCTGGTTCAGCCTTGTTGAATTTGTCGCTCCAGTAGGATCTCAGACATACCATTAAATAGTAGGTGCTCTCAGGTGGGCGGTGCTAGCACTTACCTGTTTGTTTGTTTTTTTCTCAAGAGAAGGCTTCTCTGTGTATCTTTAGTTGCCCTGGAACTCACTCTGTAGACCAGGCTGGCCTCAAACTCAGAGATCTGCCTGCCTCGTGCCTTTAATCCTACCCTGGACACAAAGGTGGATGGATTTCTGAGTATGAGGCTAGCCTGGTCTACAGAGTGAGTTCCAGCCAGGGCTACAGAGAGAAATCCTGTCTTAAAAAAATCAAGAAAGAAAAAAGAAAGTGTTTTTGTCTCATTTCCAGTCTCAGAAGGAACATGTTCACTATTTTACTCCTAAATACTGTTTTAGAATTGCTTACTATGACTTTTACATGCATAGCATTCCCTTCATAGAAAGTGTTTGTTTTGTTTTGAAAACCATGGTTGGCTGTAGAAGCTCAGCAGACATAGGCTGGAGGTAAAGCTCAGTAGTAGATGCTTTCATCCACAGGCAAGGCCCGGGTTTAGTCACTGTCATTGCCCTGACCCCCAGCCCCTCATACACAGCATACATTACTGTCACTCAGTATATGTCTTTGAGATCATATGGCTTTTTCTTTTATTATTGCAATAAATTACATTGGTTAATCTTCTGATATCAAGCCACGTTTGTTGTGCTTAAAACAAAAATCTTAGTTTAGCTAGGCATTTGGTGGTTCATTCCTTTAATCCCAACACTTGGGAGGCAGAGGCAGAGGCAGAGGCAGGTAGATCTCTGACTTGGGACCAGCCTGGTCTACTGAGTTAGTTTCCAGGAGAGCCAGGACTACAGAGAGAAACCCTGTCTTGGAAAAGGAAAAGGAAAAGGAAGGAAGGAAATACATCTTATCTGTAATTGTTTTGCAAAATTTTACCTGGATTTTGTATTTGTCTTGAGACAGGGTCTTTCTGTGTAGCCTAGGCTGACTTTGAACTCCAATAGTGCAGACTGGCCTAGAACTTGTGGCAGTCCTCCTTTCAGAGCATCTTTAGTGCTAGAAAATTCCAGACATGTGCCACCATGTCGACGTACTTGTTTTCAAATGCTGCACATACTTTTGCTTTCTTTATTGGTGGTGTTTTTAATTTTTTTAAATTTTTAATGTGGGGTCTATGTAGGTTGACTATCCTTGTAGACCAGTCTGACACCAGACTCACAGACATATATCTGTCCCTGCTTCCCAAAGGCCTTTTCTTCTTTTGCCAGTTCTGTCAGTTTGGTTCTGATTCTGAGAAATCTTCCTTAGCATTGAAAGTGAGTAAAGGCAACACACTACGTCCATGAGGAACCTGCACGTTTTCACAGATGGAGATGACAGGGGCTATAAAACCCACATCACTTTCCTGTTTTCCTATAGTAGAAGGGATAGGCAAAATTGTTAACCTGTTCCTTCAGGGACTGAAAACAAGATAAAGACATCTATGTCTGAAGACTATGCCTAAGATCCTACACAGAGCAAGAAGATAAGTGGTCAGATGTGGCCAGTTGTAGGTGCAATATGGCCAAAACCGAGGATGATCTTTGTACTGTCAATCCCATGGAGAGACAGTTGACACGACTGCCGTGAGGCCTGTGGGAAAGTGGTAACCAAATCAATTGTTTGTGGTGCAGATCCATCTGTTTGACATTGATGTTCCTGGGAAAATTACATTTCAAGAATCCAAAACACTGAGTCCTGGTGATAGTCTCTCCACGTTTGATACCTGTACGTACCAGTTAAGTTTGCCTCTTACAGCAATCCCAGAAAAGAGGAGCAGGTATTTTCTTTTCCATGTCTAGCTCTAAGTTTTTCATATATCCACATTAAAGGTTCAGAATGGAGTAAGCTGTCAGAGAACTAGAAAGTCTGGAGAGAGTGGAGAGAGTGGATTTTGACATTGCTCTTCCATTGGGTTACAGACTCCTGACCATGGTGTCCAGGGCGTTCCTGTGGGCCACCACTGACACACTGTACTTAATAATGCACTGTTTGGAACAAATTTCTCAAAGCTATCCCGAGGCTGTGAATGTTGTCTTTGAATGATGTCCCATTAGGATTGATTACAAACTGTCTGTGTAGGAGTCCTGAGTTAATTCTTCCTAGTCAGTGTTTACGATCGGAGCTTTACTCTCCCATCCTATGCCAGAGTTTCACGTATTTGTGCATTGCTCTGTTTGGAAACAGCTTACTGCAGAGTGGGCCTGGGCATCTGCTACGATATGCGCTTCGCAGAGCTTGCACAAATCTATGCACAAAGAGGTGAGTTAGGGTCACAGATGGGTGACAAAGCTGCTCGGAGGTTTGATTCTGGGGTGGTATCTGTGGCATGAAGATAGCCCCCTAACACAAAGCTGCTCAAAAAAAAAAAAAAAAAAAAAAAAAAAAACCACCCAAAACACAAAGAAATTTGCACAAAATGTCAGAGGTAGTGTTAATGTCTCCGCACCCAGTACTTCCACAACTTGCTACCTAGACTTGTGCTGAGCAAGGGATAATATGGTTACAGGGTGGGTATGTAGGAGCTCACACTTTATGTAGCAAAAGCTTTGTTCTGGAATATCCCCTTTACCCTTTGAGTCCCCAATACCACTGTACGTGGAGTCACATGAGGCCAGGTAGAAATGGAGCCATGATCTCATGGATTTCCTCACTCACATACACAGTAATGATTTGCTTTGGACAACTTACTGCCTGTAAGTCAGAGTGAGGTAAGTCAGAAGACCCGAGTTCTGGCTCTAACTCTTCTCCTTAGCACAGTACTTTCATCAATCACTTTACCTCTCTGAGGAGGTGTGGTTCCCTCAGAGGACTGGTATGACAGAGGAATGGGAGAACTTACAAACTTCTGGTGCCATTCAATGAATAGCAGTGTCCTTACTAAGCTCCTGAAGTCACTGACACTTAACTGAGTGGCATGGATGACTGACAGCTGTTTAGCAGAGAGGTGCATATACCTGGGCTTAAGAGTGTGTGAAACTGTACTGCCCCAAATAGGTTAGAAAGTCACATCGTCCATCTCTTCACTATGTGGCGCTGAGTGTCTGAGGCCAAGCAACATTTTGATAACAGCACTCTTTTTAAAAGTGAAGGCACAAGTCAGACATTAGCCATCTGTTGCACTTTTCTTGCAGCTGTTTTAGGGGTATATGTCTAGAAATGTTAAATTCAGAGCCTTGTCTGTCTTACTAGACTGACCTTTTATGTGGGTGGGAAAGTTTGAGTTTGTTTGTACTTGATGAGAAATAAAGGGAGGGAGTAATTGAGCGCTCACCACTGCACTTTGTCTCCCCCCACACTGGAGGCTGCCAGCTCTTGGTGTATCCTGGAGCTTTCAATATGACCACTGGACCAGCCCACTGGGAGTTGCTTCAGCGAGCCCGGTAAGAAAGGAATCAAGCATCTCAGTGTTGACAGAGCTGTCAGCCTTAACTGGAACCCTGCCCTTGCCCCAGCTTGTCCTGGTACCCAGATGCACTTAGAAAGGATGACTGCATAGAGCTCTGCTAGGTACTGCCTCCGATGCCATAGCAGTTCCCTCAAGAGATGCTGGGGTTACATGTGCTACAGTGACTTCCAGTTCCATCCATTCTGCAATGGCCGAATGCCACTCTAATATTGTATATGGGTACAGTCTTTTACCTACTCAACAGTTAACAGACATACAGGATGTTTCGTTTCTTGGCTCCTGTGACAGTCCATCAATGCTGGGTTCAGATGATGTCTTCCCATGTGGCGTTGTTTCCTTTGGACTTGTACCTTTTAGAAGGATTTCTGGACATGTCCTGTTTTTACCTGTTAAAGACAACTCCACTGCTTTCCACAATGGCTATACTAATTTACTATAGTGCACTAGGGTCTTCTCACAGGGACTTAAGCTTCTTGATAATGACCATTTGAACTATAGTTAGATAGTGTTGTGGTTGGCCATCCTGGTTTTGGGTTGCCTGATGATTGGTGGTATTGGGGCCTTCTAAAAATATGTTGGTCAGTTGTGTTTGTCAGCTGTCTATCATTGTGACAAAATGCCTTAGAGAGAACACAGAAGGCTGGGAAGTCTAGTTTGGCTGTACTTTCAGGTTTCATGTCTCACCTGGCTGTAGAGTCTACTGCAGTCTTTTCACCTGGGGGAAAAAAAGAGAGGCCAGGATTCACGGGTTCTTCAGGGGTACCCCCAACTGCCTAATTTCTTCTCTCTGTCCTACTTCCTATAAAGGTTGGGCAACTTCCCCTTCTAGTAGTGCTGTGGACTGTGTACCAGCCTTCAAGTACGATTTGCTTGACTTTTTAAAAATGTCTCGCTCTGTTGATCTTCCTTGACAGAGTGTCACTGAGTAGCCGAGGCTAACCCTGAACTTTGATTCCTCTTGCTTCAGCCTCTTGGTTGGTGAGATTGGACAGACTTTGACTTTTTGCTAGTTTTGAGTGGAGCTGTGTTTTTGTGACACTGAGCTTGTCTAGGTAGAATTATTAGCTGCATACCTGCAAATATTTCTGCCACTCTGGAGGTTTTTCTGTCCATTCTTGGTACCTTTGTTTGCTGTACAGAAGACTGATTATAAGCCCACGTGCCTCTCTTGTGTTTGTTTCTGTTTTAGTCCCCCACAAGTCCTTGTTCATTTCAATGTACCCAGCCTTTCCCTGTGTTTTCATAGTATGTCTTTTTTAAAAGAGCTGTGTACTTGGCTAGAAACATGTTGCAGGTCTGCAATGTGCAGTGTATTTGTTTTCTGTCTTCCGACTGCAGAGCTGTTGATAATCAGGTGTATGTGGCTACAGCCTCTCCTGCCCGGGATGAGAAAGCCTCGTACGTGGCCTGGGGACACAGCACTGTGGTGGATCCTTGGTAAGTATGTCTTAGGCTGAGCTCAGCTGGAAGTTGAAGAATGATATAGGATCATCTTCCTGCAACTCCTACCCACTTTTATCCACGTATCCTGACAAGCATGAGGAAAGCTTTTACTTGCAACCCACAGGAGAAGGAAGCTGTCCTACATCTGTATTAGCAGTTGGCTCTGGTCATCTTTGCTTGTCTAGGTAGTCTTGGCAATCATATAAATAAACAAGGCTGCAGCATGGGCAGGTAGTTGGTATTAGGAAGAGATTCCAGAATTCTTAGTTTGCATTTGGCTAAAATTTAGGCTGAGTGACTGGTCCAAGGGCAGGAATGAGAAGCATTACTTCCCATGTAATGATTAGAGAATGGGGGAATGGGTTAAAGCAGTTCTCAATCTGTGCATCATCACCTCTCCAGACATATCAGATATCCTGCATATCATATATTTACATCATGATTCATAATAGTGGCAAAATTACAGTTATGAGGTAGCAACCATAATTTTATGGCTGGGGGATCACCACAACATGGGGATCATAACATTAACAAAGTTGAAAACCACTGGGTTAGAAGAAACTGGCTGTCCCCCTGTGAAAAGTAAAGCATTTTACCACTGACTAAACACAGAACATCTGTCCAGTCACACAGATGTTTCTCCATTGGACAAATCACATGTTTGGCAACTGTGTCATTTGACAGCATACATTCACACATAGCATTTCAATCAGACATGTATCCTTACTAGAACTTTGAACTTCAAAAGTTGGCTTTGGCCCTACTTCTGTGTATGTGTACACACACACACACACACACACACACACACACACACACACACACACACTATTTCTACAAACTGAAACAGAACACTCTCCAACCCAAAATAAAAGACCTTATAAATAATCCATCAGGGGTCCCAGAGAGGAGTGGGGAATCCCTCAGTGTATGTGATTCTCAGGTCTATGGGCATTGGAGAACTGGGTTAGACTGGTTTGTCATGTTCCTGTGGAGATGTTGGTGACAGGAATTGCAGGTGTTACGTGCTCTTCCTTTTTATTTCTGAAGGGTTTTGAGGCCTACGTTAGGGTGGTTGGTGCCTGGGATGGGGTGACATTAGAGAAAGAACTTTGAATTCAGCAGGACAGATGGGTGGAAATTAGAGAAGGATTTAATCAAATGAAATTAATAGTATTGGTATCTCATCCTTAGCTGATAAGTACAGTAAGTTACTGTGCCAGATGGCTTGTTTTGACATATTTGGAAATTAACCATTTCTCCAGATATATTACTGAGGCTCTGCATTGGGTCAAAAGGCTGGGTACTGCAGTTTTCCAGAACAGAACGCCTGGACTTTTGCAGAGCTGTTGCTCCTGTCAGCACACTCTTAGCACGTTATTCAAGCTCTGGGTAAAGTTTTCTTCCAATCTGAAACTCAAAAGCACAGGGAGCCACATAGGCAGGTAGAGGTTGTGGTAGATCTGGGCCTTCGACAGGCCTAGCCTCACTGTCCTCAGTTGTGGCTGCAGTTTGGGGGGGCTTGAGGAACAGATGGAGACCTTCTTTGGAAGGGGCCTCTCCAAGTAGTATTGGGACTTCCTGTTGACAATTGGTATCTGTTTTCAGATACTTATAATCATGGACAAGCTATAATTTTCTAGCAATGTGCAGTTTATAATACATATTCCACACTTTCCTCACTAAGACTCACAGGACTCGCATTTCTACACGATATGCCAAAAGTTCTCGAACCAGAATTTATACTATGTCCTTATTTCAGACCTTAGAATCTTTCTTTTGGCCTGTTATACAAGGAGAAATTACTAGATAGATGTCAGTGAATCTCTATTCTTTCTCTGGATTTCCTTCAGGGGGCAGGTCCTAACCAAAGCTGGCACCGAGGAAACAATCCTGTACTCAGACATAGGTAAGATTTGCCCTGCTGTGGTTCAGGTTTCCGGTGTCCCCACTGCTCTGAGGCCACGTTTTGTGGCTGGTCACTTGGAAGGATCCCTTTGTGCTCTGTGTGTCTATCCTGGTGATACTGTTTTTGAGGATGATCTCTGGGGCTTTGTCTCACTGGGTTTGTTTCATCTGAATTGACCCAGAGACAACCCAGGTCACAGCATCCAGACAAGGCAAACTTTCCTGGCTCACTTGCTGAGACTCAGGTTGTTTTTAGTTTGGGGGTGAAATTTCATTGTTCGGTAAGTAGTTGCAAATTAGTAATCATGTGTATTTCCTTGTTTTACAGACCTGAAGAAGCTGTCTGAAATTCGGCAGCAAATCCCCATTTTAAAACAGAAACGAGCAGACCTCTATTCAGTGGAGTCAAAGAAGCCCTGATGTCCTTCTAACCTGTCACAAGCAGAGTGATGTTCTGTAAGACGAGCAACTCTACCACTCTACCAAGGATCTGTGACACAAGGCCCCCTATTTTAATTAAAAGATCCGTCTTCAAATGTGCTTGGTAACAATGTTCTAGCTCTTAACAACTTAGCCTGATGGTTCTTAGGCATTTTAGGCTCAAGATCTTTTGCACAATTAAAACCCGAAGCCTCTAAGCACTTTGGTTCCACGCGTACCTTGTGGTGGGCTGGTCCTAGCTGTCTGAGAAAACGTACATTCACAGGAACACTAACTTTCATGGTTCTAATAGCCCATCAACATGACACTTTAAAAATTTTTTATTAAAAATTATTTTCATACAGCATATTTTGATGTTTTTCTTCCCCAATTCCTCTCTACTCATCTAAATTTATATTCTCTTTCAAAAACAAAAACTCCATAAAATGAAAATCAAAATTAACAAGCAAAAGACCAATAAAGACAAAAGGAAACAAAAAGTCCACAAAAAAGAAAACAATGGAGCTTAACGTGCCACTCGTAAACAGAAACAGATGTGCAGCTGGGTCCTGTGACCTATACAATATTGCTTTAGCACTGGTTCAATACTGGTAAATCAAAGCTTTTCTAATATATAAATATATAGACTATTTTTCTTACAGAGTAAGAAAACCAAGTGACTCTTAAAAATATATGAAGTATACAATTTGGCAAGATTTGGCACACATACACATACATCTTTGAAATACCAATCGAGAAAGTGAGTATATGTACTACCACCAGAAGTTTCCTTGTTAGCATTTTGGAAGATTTTTCTTGTCTGTGTGTGGGTATATGCAGGTGCTGAGGTCAGAAGAAATACCCTAGGCCTGGAGTTAGAGGTATTCATAAGTTGGTCAATATAGGAACTGAACTCAGGTTTTCTCCCAGAGCAGCAAGCACTCTTAACCACCGGTCCATCTCTTTGGCCCCTCCCTATAATTTTGTAAATTCTCTAGCTATTCAATCACTGGTAAGCTTCGTCACCATAGAGAACTATGAGTTTTCTAGAATTATGTAAAAAATGACTTACAACCTAGTGCTTTTATTGGGTGTTTACCTCACCTGTATATCAGCGATGTATTACTTGTTGATGGACATTTGAGTTCTTTCTACATTTTAATGAAGAAGTTAGAAATGAACAAGCTTTTCATACCTGAACAGTAGAGCTGTGGGCTTACATAGCTATGTCACTGACAAGCGGCTTGCAATGTGGCCACGCCATTTTGCTGCCAATAACTGTGTAAGTTCTAACTCCCCACTCCTACCCACTTCAGCCTAGTATGGCTAAACTTTAGTGTCTTTCCTTTTTGCAGATGGCGCCTTGCTACATAGCCCAAGTAGACCTTGAACTTGGGATCAACCCTCTTACATTAACCTCCCAGGTGCTAGGATTATAGGCACAATGCCAGTACCCAGCTTCCTCTCAGTAAATTGAGTATTTCTTGGGCTGGTAAAATGGCTCAGTGGGTAAAAGCAGGCCTCTTCTGCTTTGTAGGCCTGATGACCCTATGATGGAAGGAACCAATTCTATAAAGTTGCCCTCCACATGTACGCTTCGCACAACTAATAGACAATTAAAAAGTGATTAGCCACTGATACTGACATCTTTTCATGTGTATCTTTGGTGAAATCAATTGATAACCTTTTGCCTATATTTTATGGCTTTATCCTCATGGTAAGTTGCTTATATATTTTGATGTACATGCTGTGTCATAGTCTCCCCCTCTAAAGGGGGAAAATGACATTTACCCGTCCTCACACTGGGGATTAAGCCCAGATCTCCCATGCTAAACATCCTTCTTACCAGTTACCACTTCACTTATTCTTAGTAGTTATCATTTTCCATCTTGTTAGGTGGCCATCTCTGCCCCCATCTCTGCCACCTGAGTACTGAGAGTACAGGCTTGGGCCACCATGCCTACGAACTTCAATTTTTTTTAAAGTATTATTTGAAGAGCAAACTGTATATTTCCACAAAGGCCAACTTACTTTTTATTCCTTTAAAATGACTGTTTACGTTTAGTCATTTTGAAGAGGGAGAAGGTGTCAGATCACCTGGAACTGGAGTTACAGGCAGTTTGTGGGCTGCCACATGAAGTCCTGGAAACCAAACCTCTCCAGCTCTATTTTCCTTTAAAGATGCCCTTCTTCTGGGTCCTCTGAAGTTTATGGCTTTAGCTTACTTACATTCTCAAGTTCTCTCCATGGTTGACACTATGATTAAACACGCTTGTGGAATCAACTCGAAGAACATGATAACATGACAGATGTTTTCTAGGCTGCTGTACAAGCCTATGACACAGATAAAGAACCAATTCTCACTACCGCTCTTCAGAGCTTTGTTTCATTCTTAGAGGGATGAATATTTGCAGGAAATTTCATGACCACACCAATAAAAACTTGTATATGCCTATCTTCAAAGTCAGTTTGAATCAACAAGAAACTGACTGAAGGTTTCAGTTAATAAACAAACAAATTTCCTATTGTTCTGTTTCAAAAATGGATAGAAAAGCTTGAATGTAATATTTATTTTGTGAATTTACATGTGAAGCCATTTACAAAAGTAAAGATACAGACAGATGCAGCTTTCAGTGCAGTTTCAAATATGTTCACAACAAGCAAAAACATTTTTGAGTATTCGGAATGACAGTATTGAATGGCACATGCTTCAGTGTTTCCTACCCAACCCCAAGAAGGAGGGAACAGGAGAAGATGTCCCTACTAATGTAAATACAACCATGCAAATAAAGACTCTTAAGCGAAGGGTCACATTCAGAGATGTAGGACATTTCTGCATTTAGGGCTATCATCACCGGAGAATTATTTCACAACACAATGGAGAGCTCTCCAACTGTCCATTATACCAGTCGTCTCAAACTATGTTAAGTGCTCCTATTGGCTTACCAGCATTGTCCAAAAACTGACTTTAGAAGGAGTCATTTCTAATATTTCCTAAAAAGACAGCATCTGTAGACAAAATCATTTGGTTTCAGTGGGATAAAGCACCCTTTTAAATAAGAGTGTAAAATGCTCCTATACTCTCAACAATGTAAACTATAATTAGACTTTGTCCGTAAGTCTTAACAGGCTTGCTTCTTTTTTTATCATTTCACTTAAATAAACCTACCTGTCCTGGATCTTGGAAATAGACTCAGTAAGAACACATCCCTCCCCAACCAGAAAAATCCAGCATATAAATAAGTAAAAGGATAATCTTTAAAAGTGATGAATAGCAACAACTTAGAGATTCAAAAGAGAGGATGAGGTACAGATAAAAATGAACAGAACAGGAGTAAAGTCAGCCGTCAGTATCCCTGGAGATGTGGGCGTGGACCATCAGTCCTTAGAGGACAAAGTCACCTCAATACAAAAGTACTCTGTGTATCGGACATCTCTGAAAATACTGGCTCAAATCCCTTAAGTTAACAGCCACAGCTACACCACTAAAGTTTTTATTCCAAAAAAGTATGCCCTGGCTCCAGGACTGACATCCTTTTTGAACCTTTACCAAATTTCTGTCACTAGAAAATTCAAGCTAATTAAATATTCCTATATATCACACATGTACTCCATGGGTATGTGGGTTGTTCACATACACCCACATTCTTTAAAAAGCATACTATTGAATAGTACTTACTATGGAATAGGCACGGGCAAGTATACACATGTCTCGTTCATCTTACCTTCCTCGTTCAGTCCCTCATTAAGTCTTCCTGTACAAGTATCAATCAGAATATTTTGCTTCTGCATAATTTACTAAAGTTCTACAGAATCAGAGGCACTGTGCATGCTGACAATAGCTTAGTCTTTCAATTTTACTGAAATCCATATTGAAGCTTTTCATCCTTCAAAAAAATTAAAAAGGATTAATTGAATACAAAAGAAGTCTATTTTACAGCACTTACTATGTTAAAGACTAACACACTATAAAACACTCACATATTATACAAACAGCTATAAAAACAAAAAAATTCAGAACATAATCCCCACCCCAATATTAAAAAAAAAAAAACCAAATCAACAAATCAAAGTTTTTATTTGCATGGCCAATTACTGTTTGTATTCTACAACTTTGTTTTAATATCCCTTTAACAGGTTCTAAGCTTTTGTTGCACAGGGAATAAAAGCTGCAAGACTGCAAACTTCCTTGAAGGCCACGCCCACTACACCTAAACATGAAACAGATGTAATGAATGACAACATCACAAAGGGAATACTGAGTTCCACCATTCAACAATTCATGACAGTGTCTTCAGGATTCAGTTGAAGAGGGGGTAAACTTCTTTTAAAAGAGTCAGTCTGTTTCCCCTGGTGCTTATAATGTCGGTGGTTTTAATCCGTATTTCTTTGCTACTTCTGTCTGGGCATGGGCAGCATCACAAAGTGAGTACAGATGAGCCATCTCCATTTCCGACTTGGCCAGGTTGATAGCTTTGTTGAACATGTCAATGGCTTTCTCCATGTTTCCTCTAAAGGAGCAAAAATTCAAAGATTCTTCAACAAGCAGTTCTCGATAACCAATAAAGTTTACTGTGCTGCATGAAGTCTTTAACTATAATTCTAGTAAAATGTTTCTTTCATAATAAAGAATGCCTAGCACAGCATACTGAAAACACCAATGAATCTACCTTACATTCCAATATCCACCCCCATCTCTCCTCCCAATCCCTCCCTCCCCTTTACCCCAGAGAAGGGGGATGCCCCTGTATCACCCCACCCTGGCATGTCCAGTCTGCAGGGATAGGCACATTCTCTCTCACTGAGTCCACCATGGCAGCCTACTCTGTCCACATTATCTTGAATCCTTTGTTAAATACAGGCTGACTAGGGCAACTAAGTTGGTTACTTAAAAATCATAATTTTCCTGGTTCCTAAGCCTACTTATTTCTGATGAAACGTGGCTTCCCGCAACATAGAACACTAGTAGCCCTCAAACGCTTGTCCCTTGAAGTACCAAGTCCACACTCTTACTACCTCATCTCTTACCCCAAACGTCCAAACCTGAGACCTTCCATGCAGTCAAGGGTCACAGTCAAACCTGATCACAAAGAGCCTCGGATTGTTGCCTCTGCTTACCTCTGATCAAATCCCTACCTTTTAGGGTCCACTTCAAGTACAGTATTGTATATTCCCCCACCTTTTCTTCCCAGAAGAATGAAATACTTCACTCTTAATATTCCTTACAGTTCTATTAGCCCTGTATACAGAGGCAGATGCGAGTTTGCACTACCTTAGTAGCTCATTTGTGGGTATCTTTCAGTTCCAACAGCTAAGTACAAAGGTTGGTAATTTGTGAGTAAATGGATGAACGTGCTATGGCTGATAAAATTTACCTCTTACACTCCAGTGTGGCTAAGCTCTACAGTTACTAAGAAACAACTGTATAAGGTAAGCAGTGTTATCTTATGTTATTATTATTATCTTATTGTTATGTGTGCATACATGTGCATAATACTTAATTACATGTGTGTAATCCTGCAACTAAGAGCAAGTCTAGGTAACTCAGTGCCACTAAAGGTGACCATATTTAAATTCCCATAGTATATGGCTAACACAATTAACTATTTTTGGTTTATATGGGTCTGTTTTGACGATAGCTAAATGATCTGCAAAATATTAGTATGACCAGCAATGCCAATCTGTAAAATACTAGTCTAACCAGCAATGCCAATCATTTAACTTTAAGAGAACCTCTAACTTCCCTATTCCTCCATATCAACCTTCAGAGTTTGTGTAGAATCCGCCGCATGCCCAGTTGTAGTGCTGGAGAATGAACTCAGGGTCTCAGGCAAGCTACCAAGCACTCTATCAATGAAGCACAATCCCCAGACCTACAACTGACTTTTTTTAAAAAAAAAAAAAAAGTTTCCCACGCATTGGTGTTCTACCTTCATGTCTGTCTATGTGAGTATGTCGGATCCCCTAGAACTGGGGTTACAGACAGCTATGATCTACTACGTGGGTACTGGGAATTAAACTTAAGTCCTCTGGAAAAGCAGCCAGTACTCTTAACTGCTGAGCCATCTCTCAAGCCCCTAAAATGGACTTTTATGGTACAATTTACCATACAAAGAAAATTCCATCAACCCTCATCCTTTTAAGGTAATCTCTATGAATATACCTTAAATTAAATATCAAGTCTTTTTATTTGCACTAATCTAAGAAGAACCAGAGCTCTGCTCAAGCATAGTTATGAACCACTGTTCTATCTTAGTAAAAGAATTATTTTTTATTACAAATTAACATAAGAAATGGTATTTGTATACCTGCCATCAGAAGAATCTGGCACTGGCTAGAAGAACCACATTTTTTGTCAGTCTTTTGGAGGAAAGAGAGCCACAGGAAAAGCAGACTAATAGGTAGTTAAGAGGACTTATGCTGATTCCTGACAACTGATGGTGGCAAGATTAGTGCCTTGACGTCAGGGAAGTATGGACTCAAGTCTTGCCCTCAGTAATGTATCACAGTGGGGCCTTGTTAGCCTAACCGGCCTGGGCATTTGTTTCTGTACACTTTAATTATACACTGGAATTGTTATAAAGACGGGTTTAGGTCAACAGAACTGAGATTTGGAAGGTACTGAAGACCAGTGTTTAGTCTATAATACATTCTGGAGGAAATGCCAACATTAAGAGGGCATAGTCCACGACAAATATAGCTGTCAACATTAAATGTAGACCTTAAGTGCAACTCTGGGTAAATATTTAAACAAAACAAGTTAGGGAAATCAGAAGTGTAAAAAGTTCAACCAAACCAGAGGTTTCACGAAAACTCAGCAGCTCAGAGATGTGTTACAACCCATCCAGTTTCCTGGCTGCCTGCTTTCTTGTAGCGGGATCCAGGTCCCACAACGCCTAGCTATCTGTTCCTTGTTACCTGCACTGACTAAACTATACTTCAGGTGTTTCTGGTCTTCCCATGGGAAGGATAAAAATGAAAAAGGAAATCACACACGATAAAGACCAAGTCTCACTTTTTTTTCCCCAGAGCTGGGGACCAAAGCGCTCTACCACGGAACTAAATCCCCAACCCCGAGTCTCACTTTTTAAGGCACAAGTCTGACAGCTTTTATAAGTGTAACTTTTAATTTGGAAAAATAATGAAATGAGACAAATTCGAATTCCCTAATTTTTAGGGAAGCCTGCATCAAAAGTACAGCAAGCTTTAAAAATGCAATCGATACTGATTAATAATCAAATATATGTAATGAGAACACAAGGCAGTAACTATATCTGTAGGAAGCAGCTTGAGAAGTTACCTCTGCACTTCAATAGTCCCCATGGTCTCATACGCAAAGTCACATTTGTTGTCAATTTCAATAGCTTTGCTGATAAGCTCCAAACCTTTATCCAAATCTTGCTTCCACTGAAGTTGAAGTAAACTGGATTTGGGATGGGGGGTGGGAGAGGGAGAGAAACAGTTAGATGGACCCAGTACTGACAGAAATATAAACATATGATTTGGATTCTGACCTCCATAAACAAGTAACAATTTATAAGGAAAGCAAAGACTACAGCAGAACACACGCTGGAGGCTTCTGGTCTCCATCTCTGATGTTGAGTACACGGCCACAGATTTATAAGTCATGATCCAGTACCCTTTCTCTCTGTATTTCTAAGAAACAGAGACAACTGATTTTGAATGCAAATACCAACCCCTGTTTCATTCCCTTCCAACTCCTGTCCTACGACCAGTTTTGACTGCTGGAAGGTCCTAGAGAAGAGTTCTGAGGGCTAAAGTTTCATATTTTTGGTCTCATTTCTACTCTGCTACTGGCACTGGCTAATTTCTAGTTGTATACTCAGCTTGTTGTCTCAGTTGTGTTTGGTTCCATTTCATGGAAATAAAATGTTAATAAACCCATTGTAAAAAAGTTGTTCTGTAAATTAAGGCTGCTTCTCCTTTTACTCTGATAATATATTTTATCTTTACAAATTGAATATATTATAAATTCTGAATCATTTCATACAATCATTTCAAAATATTAAATGTAAACAATACTTGTTTTACAGTCTTCACAGTTTTTCACATCGATGTGTTACGTATGGTTGTATAAATGTATGGTGCATACATTCAAGTGCTCCTAGAGAAAGGGACTCAGATCCTGGACCTGGAGCCACAGGCGGTTTTGAGTTGCCTGACACCATGTATGCTGGGGACTCAAGTCAGGTCCTCTAGACAATAAGGTCTGCTGAGCAATCTCATTTCTCTAGTCCTTTCCAGTCTTTAATTTCAAGTCACCATTTTTTTCCTTAAACCTCACCCATAGATGTGTATCATAACAAATACAGCAATTATTTTAAGCTTTTTAATTTTTTGAGAAAGGCTTTCACTAGCTCAAACTCAAGATCCTTCTGCCTCAGCACACAGATATAACAGATTCATATGCACAAAGATTAAAAGAAGCCCTACATAAAGTAATAAATTCATCAATTAATTGATAGGTCTACTATATCTGAATCGTTTCTGTAAGGCTGGAAGAAATAGTATACTACCGTGAAAGAGATTTAGTATTTTATTGAAACCAGGAAAATACATACCCTTTATGAACATAAGTTGTAGCATTATCTGGTTCCAAATCAATACATTTATCATACATTTCATCAGCTTTACCGAACTGTTGTTGATCTGTTAATGCCTATGTGAAGAAAGACTTTAGTTACAATGTAATTGCTGACAATTTAAAGTGTACTCTTTATTAAGTATTAAAATTTATTCACCACCAAATTACAGCTTGAAATTAATTTAAGTCAGTTTAAATTTTATATCTTAACAGAATCAAAGGGTTTGGGAAACAGTAGAATATAGAAGAGCCTACTTTTAATGATAACTATACTTGTATTTATAATTTATCACACTATTATTAAGAGGATTAGTCTGAGGATTAGTCATTTTAAAGGGTACATTATAAATATGGTAACTGTTATTAGTCATCCCAAAACTACTGACGTGGCTAAAAACTTACTTTCATAGACATTATGTCTGGGGTTTAACTTGGGAGGTGCTCACATCTAAGCTTTGAGAGTTAAACAATATATACTA
The DNA here is from genome assembly GCF_011064425.1 of Rattus rattus. NCBI lineage: Eukaryota > Metazoa > Chordata > Mammalia > Rodentia > Muridae > Rattus > Rattus rattus. Next base: position 41,258,917 of record NC_046157.1, on the reverse strand, counting down.
TATAACTTTTATAGAAGCTATGGAAAATAAATTTTAAATGTATGTAAAAATAAATTTTTACATGTATGTAAAAAGTTATATTAAATTTTCAGTGCAGTTATGCCAGTTCATATTTTTGAAGAAACTTTCTAAAAATCAAACCCATCCAAAGGGAAAAGAGAAATGTGCAATTTGGAAACAGGCTACAGAAAAGCTCTTCCTGGATTACTTTCACTGAAGAGCAGCGATCCTTCTGTTTTCTGTGGGGTACAGAAATGTATACCCTGAACTCCTGATCCCATGGCAAAGGTGCGGATGAGTTTGGGCCATTACAGCATAAATGGTCACTTGTCACTGTTTACCTTTACAGGTCACAGCAGATGCTGAGAGTTAGTTTACAGTGTAGTGAGCCATGTTTCATTTTGATAAAGAAATGGAAAGAACTAAGACTGAAGAGACAGCAACTTCTAGGTGGTTTCACGTCCCAGGTCATCAGCTGTTGCCCCGTGATGCTGTAGGACAACTTCTCATAGGCCTCCTTCAATAAACCTTCCAAGTATCTATGAAAGGTCACTAAAGAGCATGAAAGAAAATAAAACTACCAATCTCACAAAGGGATTAGGATTAGGGGAGGAGTCTAACAAAGACTGCAACGGTTTAATATTTTCTATTTCTGTGATAATTTGGCAGTATTTTGTAATTAAGAAAAAATCTGGGCACAGTGGCAAAGGCTTGGTACTTTGGAGGCCACTTCATTCCTGATTATGGTTTCAAGGCCAGCCTGGATTTAATGTTGGTTTAAATCTTGCTTTTTGTAGTTCAACTCTAAAACAATAAGTAAATCTTCAAAAATTGTTAAAGGAGGCTTGGTGGTGCATGCCTTTAATCCTAGCACTTGGAGGCAGAGGTGATGGATCTGAGTTCAAAGCCAGCCTAGTCTATATATGCCAGCCAAACCTACATAGTAAAATAAGCAAAGAAATAAGCAAGCAAGCAAGCAAGAGATCGACTGAGGGGGTGAGCGCCTGGAGAGATCAGGCTAGCATAATTCCATGCTAGATTTCAGTTTACAGATGCAGTCCTTAAAATTTTTACACTTACCTGGGCATAAAGTGCATAGCCTTCAGCACACCTTGGAAATTTCTTTATGACTTCTTCAAAACCTTTCATAGCTGCCTGGACTTGCGAAGAATTGTTTGCTGTATATGCCTGCCGATACTAATTAAAAATGAAAACACTCCAGTCAAAGAGCTAAAAAAAAAAACCCCTTCTGGAATCCTAAGATATTACACTAGACACAGAACATTACATAAGCATTTCCAGAAGAGCAGGTGAGTCACCCACCCACCTACCTCCATTCCTTCCTGTGTAAAGGATTAGGAAGTGTGGCTTTTTTGGAAATGGTATGTCCCTGGGGTGGGCTTTGAGGCTAGGCCCGCTTTCTCCTACTTAGGATCAGAGGTAAGTTCTTAGCCACTGCTCTAGCTTCATGCCTACCTGACCTTTGACATACTCGGACACGATGATAATGTGTTCACCAAGTAAATGTTTCCTTTTATAAGCTGCCCTATGGTGTCTCTCCACAGCAATAGAAAACTAAGACATGTTAACTGAGCACATAGATGTCATAATTTTGATGTACTTTTCTGTAGTGCCAGAATTCAAAACAAGGACTTTACACATGTTAGGCCTCCACGTACTCTATCACCAAGATACATCCCACCTAGAGACTTTTTAATGTAGTAATTTCATTTTCATCTTAAACCTATAATACTTATGATACAACTTTCTTTACAGGGAAAATTATTTTAGGGTTGGCCATAGGAAAGCAAAAGCAGTTAAGTCTTGTCATTACTATGACTTATTTCCTCAAATTATTTTTGACACCTTCATACTAGGCTAAGGTAGAGATGTAATTCTGCTGTAAACTCAGGAGCTGGGTGTGCAATGCACAGCTATGACAGCACCAGCAGGAGGCTGGGGCAAGAGGGCTGTGAGTCCAAGGCCAATCGCACAGTGACACATGCTTTCAGATACTTCCTTCTTGAGTTCACTGTTTTGAGAAAAAAACCAGATGATTCTGCAGACAATATGATACTCACTTTGCTGGATACTATGAAATACAAATGTGTATAAAATCACAAGTTAAAAAGGCACCTACCAATGCAAAACACTTCTGAGCCTGTGCCAAAGCAAACTTCGGTCTTAGTCTGATACATGCATCAAAATCTGCCACTGCTTCTTCAACTAGATCCAGCAGGATTTTCAGCTAGGGAAGGAATACATGATTAAATGCAACAGAACAACAGGCAGAGCACTTAAGCTTGTACTGTGCTTCTCTTCTGCTGTCAGTTAACGCTCAGCGTTCATTATTATTCGCCGTAACATTACTTTGCAGGGAAAAAAAAAAATAATCAAGCTGCAACCTTAAAACTAGTGTCTGATTAAAAATAAAAGATAATTCTTTTTTTCATTGTAATTTGAATAAAAAAATAAGAAATTAAAAAAATTAAGGGCTTCTGTATTTAATTTCAAAGTTGGTTAGAACTTTATACAATTACCAACTTTATATTAATTTCAAGATATTAAAAATAAAGATGGAGGGTTAGGGATTTAGCTCAGCAGTAGAGCGCTTGCCTAGCGCAAGGCCCTGTTCGGTCCCCAGCTCGGAAAAAAAAAAAAAAAAAAAAAAAAAAAAAAGATGGAAATGGCCAGAATTTTTAAAATGCTATTTCAGCCTTTCAGAAGCACTGGACAAAATTCTCCCCTCCAAAGAACTTCAAACCAGGTCCACCTATAATCCCAGGACTCAGGTTGTCGAGGCTGGAGGGGAGCTCAGATGAGCTTGCACAACAAGTGAGACTTGGGTCTAAAATAACTGAATATACACACATTCAGTTGTTATACAGACCTTCCTGCTCTACTACACTGTAGTAAAAGAAAGCATGCTGAGCAAATCAGACAAGACCAGACAATTCTGGGTGTTTGCTCCCTGCATATGTAGTAGGTATTTTACAACTCCATGAAGCTCCAGTTCGGGAGGGACCGGATACCTGTGGCTCACTGGGAGCCTACAGTCATGTGCATATACTCCTACAGACACGTATATTAATTACAAAGAATCATTAAAATGTTAGGATTGGTGTTTACCCACAGAAAGCCTACAAGCTACAGATGAATACCCCAAAAGGCAAGCTGATCTGCTAACACATTTTTTGCCTTCCCTCTCTTCAATAATATCAATATTATTATAAATTTTCAAGATGTAAGTAAATAAAGGCCAATTCAGGAGTTCACATGTTGTAAGAAAACTTTAAGAATCTCTGAAGAGTAGTCAGCAATCACAGCTCTAGAAGGTGAGATCTACCCACCTGTCCTCGGTGGTGATAAACATCCGAGTTCATAGGGTCGATCTCAGCAGCCATGTTGAAGTCCTGAGTAGACAGCATAGGCTGTTGCTGCTGCATGCACATGGTGCCTCTTTTGATAAGGGCATTTGCTCGAAGCTACACACCCAAAGCAAGAGAAAGTACCTGGTTAATTTTAAAATCTAATTTAGATTAAGAGAAAAAAGATTCTGTAATGCCTACTACAAAGTTCATTCTTTTAAGGACTATATAAGTTTTAAAGTATAGTGACTAAATATTGTTAAAGGTTGCTTATTACAGATTTCAGAGCATTTTTATTGTCCCTAAAGAACACAGCACACACAAGCACAACGCTTCTAATCTGAATGCCCAGAAACTACTTACCTCTAGTCTATTTCCACACATTTGTATATTCTGAATGCTTCATATACACTATGGCCTCTTCTGGTTTTCATGTAGTGTATTCAATGTGATATGTATTAATATTTTTTTTTTTTTTTTTTTTTTGAGCTGGGGACCTAACCCAGGGCCTTGCATTTGCTAGGCAAGCGCTCTACCACTGAGCTAAATCCCCAACCCCTTAATATTTCCTTTTTATGATAAAATATTTCAGTGTAGATATTGGACACGTGGGTTATTTATATTTTTTGAGTGTCATGATTAACACCGCTATCAACATTCAGGTCTGTATATGTATGTCTTAAATTCTCTGGAAGCAGCGTTGACAGATCACATGGCAACTACACGTGTTAACATTCTAAATAACCAAACTAGTTCCCAAAGAATCTTTATCATTTTATATTCCCGTCAGCAACACAATGTTCCAATTTCCCTACATTCTTACCAGTACTCATTACAATCTGTGTTTTTGAGTTACAGTTTTATTGCCTGTGCTTTCAACTTAAAAAAAAATATATATATATAGTCATGACACTAGGAAAGAAGGGGTACTTCAACTGTTTTGGTTGAAACTGTCCTAACAGGCAGTGGTACTGGAACACATTTTCATGCTGTCATTGCTCATTTGTAGAATAGTCTTTGGTGAGTTATGCAATTCTTTTGTACATTTTCTGATTAGGTTTCCTTTTTACTGTTGGGTTCTAAGTTTTTTTTTCTTGATTACAATGAACCTTCCATGAATTTTTTTTCTACTCTATGGAAGGTGTTTTCAGTTTTCTGATACTGTTCTTTCAAGCACAGCCTTATTTAAAGCAATCCTCCAACCTCAGCTGTCCAAATACAAGATACCATGCCTGGCTCAAAAGCTGCTATTTCTCTTTTCACATCCACTTATTTATGCCCACACATATTCACAGGGGCATCTGCAACAAGAGGACATTTGCTTGAGTCCATCCTTTCTTCTGCCATTTGGGCTCCAGGGTCTGAGTTCAAGTTGTCAGCCCTGACAGCAAGTTGATGGCACTTCTTGATTTGTGAAGTTAGACTTTAGGTGTCTTGTCTCAGAAACCCCTTCCTAATACAAGGCAATAGTCATTCCTATGCTTTTCCTAAGAGTTTTACTTTTAGTTCTTACATTTAGGTTTCTGGTTTGTTTTGAAATAGCCTTTATACACAGTATACAGTAGATATTATTATTACTCTTTGCTGTTAAAGCTAAAAGTCATGATCATGAACACAGGCTTCTTCTTCAAAGCAACAGCACATATACTTTATAGCAGAATAGAATGAAGAAATGCAATAATTTGGAAATCAACATAAAAAGAGATTAAGGAAAATTTTATAGGGTAACTTTGGTATGAAAATTTAATTTCAAAAGCATTTTAAGAATACTTAGAAGAGTGTCATCATCCACACCACTGTCACCATTATCCAAAACCAACCTTTTACAGTATGCCATGGCCACAAGGGATCTGACAGTACATTAAATGCTGTAGAAGAAAGCTGTTTATTTTCTTGCCATGTATTACTGCTTCGGATTCACTACATCAATATCATTAGACATAGATTCCTCAAAATAAAAACCAGCCTTTCATGGAAACTCGAGTGACGTGCTGAGGCTTCGGGCAAAGCGACTGCACAAGTAACCACGCTGACTTTCTAACTTCCACACGCACACACATTTCAAGATGTACCTTCACGTTAGCTTCCTTCAAACTGATGACCTTATCCAAGTCAGGCTTGGCCGCGTTGGCACTGCCAATAAGCAAGTAGAAGGTGGCTCGTAGTAGTAATGCCTCTGCCATGTATTTGCCTTGAGCATCTATTTCCTTTGAGCATTCACTTATGATTTTGTCATAGTTTTCTTCTTCCATATATTGTTTAGCTTTTAAATATCCAGAACTGAAGACAAAAGCAAACATAGGAAAGGAAAATAATTCCTAAGCAAAGAGCAAATACTAGAACCTGCTACATATGGCACTCTGAATCATCCTTTCCTTCTCTGCTCATCAGTCAGTATGGGACTGGAGCTGGGGTTAGAGATTAAACTGACAGGAGTTCTTAACCAACAGGATTTTCTTGATACCCTCAAGAAACAGTTTTCAAGTGGAGACAGCAGTCACTGGCAGAATTCTTACATTAGTACTTGGTTCAAACACTAGCTAATATGAGTGAGCCATTTAGAAAGTCGCTCTTTTGAGCATGGATGAGGACCTTGTCTTACTTTCTGTCTGGGGCATTAGAAGTACTTCATTAAGGGATAAGAAGTAAGTAGACAATAATCAAGTAAAGAGAAGTAGCCAGATGTGTGTTTTGTACAGACCATTGTTTTGTCCAAGACAGACTGAGTAAGGAACAGGACTAAGTAAGGAACAAAGACTAGAAGTTAAAACACTGAAGTGCTTCAAATAGATTTATCATTCCACCTTAAAAGGTAGACCTAGAATTAACTCACCTCAGGGGACTTTTGTTTACGCAACAAGCTATCTTGCAGAGCCCCTAGAATGACCTCTCCTTTTAAAATACAGTGAGTACAGTTTTCGTCTGCTATCTGTTGTTGTTTGCTTTTTGTTTGGGTTTCTTTGTGTAGCCCTGACTCTCCTGGAATTCGCTCTGTAGACCAGCCTGGCCTCTAAACTCAGAGATCTGCCTACCTCTGCCTCCCCAGTGCTGGGATTAAAGGCACGGGTCACCATCATAGCCCAGCTACAACATTTTTCTAAGATGATGACTGCTATGGGAGATTCTGACACAAAAAAGTATTCTATGTGATTTCTAAGACATTTGATATATGACATTTATACATTAATTAGCATGGTGTGAAATGATATACTTTAGAGGTAGATACTTCAAATTTTTATCTTGCATTGGGTTAGAGACATATGATACAAACCCACAGGATTACAAGGGTAAAATACTGATTCTTTACTGTGTGCTATGTTGCTCAGTAGTTAGGTAAAGTAAATGCATATTTGAATTAGCATATTGTCAACTCACAATGTATTTATACAGGTATAACCCCTCAAAAGTCAAAGAGCATCTGTATTAAAGAGCACTATAAATTAAAGTACAATTTCTCATTTTAGTTGTTATAGTCTAGACAGAGAAAACTGGTATGTGATTTACACAAAAAAAATTATATCAAATTCTTCTAACTTCTCTAACTTCACACTAACCATTTATTCTCTATTTTGTTGCTCAGGTTACCAGGGTAAGAAAGCAGGAGCAGTAATACTAAGATCAGATGGAACATAAAGAGTTCCCACTCACTGAAAACATGGTAAATAATTACATAGGCTTCTAAATCTTCAAGTAATCCTATAAACTAAGAATCAGCAGTACTAGTGTTTTCAAAACATGGTGACACCGAGGCTTGGAGTAAGATGGAAATACAAACTACAAACTGCGCAACAGCTTCCGCTGAGAGCTCTTGTGAGCTTATGACTCATATCCTGTCATCTCTTGCCACAGCTCATGTCATTACCTTTGCTCTCGTCTTTACGGGATGAAGACCGTTTACTGCTTCTGTCTCACTGTTACTAAAGCTATGTGACATCTGAAATACTTATTTTCCAACTATGACTTTCTGAAACATTATATACCAATTAAAATGTACATGTCTTGGTATAATCATACAGATTTCCTTAAAATTCAGTTGTGTTTTAGTTCAGGGAACACTATTTCCCTTCCTTCCATACGTATTAATAAATACCCAATCAGCAACACTACTTACTACCCTATATGAGGGAGGAGTTACCCTAACTGAAAAGCACATGCACTGGCAAACAGGAATGTGCAGGCTTTGATGGCATATACATTATACACCGAGGTCTCCCTCCAGCCATAAAGGCATGTGTCCTTTGACTGCACCTTTCTGTAGTATAAAACACAAGACTGTCACGTCCCGGACAAGTAGAAAAAAATCTCAAGAAATTAATAACATGGTACAAGCCCCCCGACAGACACTGTGTTTGGCATACTTACTTTTCTTTTACTTCTAACGCTTCTCCCTCCTTGTCCTTATCTTCGTCAGACTTCTCTCCTTTAAGCATTGGCTGAGAAATTATGTCATCCGTGAAAGAACTGAAGTAAGATTTAATAAACTGTGGAGATGGCATCAGAGGTTCCCGGTTCTGAAATTCAATCACGTTTAAGTTTCTTTTTAAAATGAGAAAATACTAATCAAAGAGCAAGTATACTGCGGAACGAAAATGACTTATAATAAGTAGATTTTCATTTTTAAATTAATAAACAACATTATGCCACAGGATACAACTGGAAATCCAACAGGTTTCACAGGTGATTTTAAAGAATTCCATTATGAGTTGCAGAAAGGCAACAAAGTTTTAAGCCCTAGTACAGTTAGTCTTGGATTCACAGTACATGCTAATACATGAAAGCCCACGTTAATGAAACCTGCTAAGTGTTGTTCTGAGACAGGGTCTCTGTGCAGACTAGCTTGTCTTTAACCTATAATCCCGTTTTGCCTCCCAAGTAATGGAAATATAGGCATGTGCCAACTGAGCCCAGCTGTATAGATTAGTTTCAGAGATTATCATATCAGTAATGGAAAAGACAACAAGTACTCTGATATTCCTGAAACTTAGCAGTCAATCTTTGGTGATTTTTAGCTAAGCTCTCACTCTCCCAGCACTCTACTTAAGTTTCCCCTCTAATGCTTAATATCAGGTCTTTTATAATTAATAACATCTGTTCCACTAAAATGAGCCCTCTAGGAGAAGGCACCATGTCTTTACTCTCTCCCCTTTTTATAGCATGGGTGGGCCACAAATTTGTGGTGCTCCTCCTACCCTAACCTTCTAAGTGCTTATGTTTTAAGAGTCACTTAGGGGCTGGAGAGATGGCTCAGCGGTTAAGAGCACCCGACTACTCTTCCAGAGGTCCTGAGTTCAATTCCCAGCAACCACATGGTGGCTCACAACCATCTGTAAAGAGATCCGATGCCCTCTTCTGGTGTGTCTGAAGACAGCTACAGTGTACTTATATATAATAAATGAATAAATCTTAAAAAAAAAAAAAAAAAAGAGTCACTTAGATCTGGGACCGTGTGCTTGTTGTATCCATTGCTCTACCACAGAGCTTAGTTTAACTGTAGAATTAAGCTATGCCACTAATGTCCATTGATATAGTTTACCTTTATGTTGAGGTTTGCCCTGGAGTTATCTGTATTTTGATGTTAATTCCACCACCCAGAGTCACACTGAGTCATGTGCTCAGGACTCAGGTGACTTCACCAGAACCTTCTCCCCATTGAACTTGTAAAATACAGGTGAGGGGTAGATACAGGATAGAAGGAGGCCTGTCATTGGAGGAGAAGGAAGGATGGAAGGAAGAGGAGGAAGTTTGAAGGAAGAGACGAGGAGACTGGAGAGGAAGAGAGAGAGAGAGAGAGAGAGAGAGAGAGAGGGGGGGAGAGAGGGAGAGAGAGAGAGAGAGAGAGAGAGAGAGAGAGAGAGGGAGAGAAGCCGTGGCAGGACAATATGGCGGGTGACGTTAAGATTCCACACTGTACCTTTACAGGTTGTTACGAATGTTTTTAAGGGATGGATGTGTATTGGGCTTTGTATGTTTAGGTGGGCAATTATATCTTACCAATTGGGTCAAAGGTTATTGTGTTGTGTGTTCTTTCATGTGCAGATTTGGGATGTGTGTTTCTGGCATGGAAACCTGCCTTGAGAACTAGATAGGTAGAGAGATTGCTGCCAGGCTCAGAGAGAGGCATTCGGCAGTGTGATATGGGATGGAGCAAAGCAGGTGAGAGGCTTTGCTGACTGAGAATTAAGATACCCAGCAGATATCTTGGGTATAAACCAAGTGAGGGATAAAAGACAGTAATACTTTTTTTATTTTTTATACTTTTACAATACCTTTAAAAGCTAATGATACAGAGCAAGAGTTGGCAAGCATTTTTTTTTTTAAACAAAAGATCAGGTGATAGTTTAACATTGTATACTCTATAGACTTTGAATACAACCACTCAACTGTGAAGTAGCAGCATAAAAGTAGCCCTAAGCACTATGCAAGCAGCTAAAATATAGGAAGCAGATTGGATTTGGACTTTGGACTGCTGACTGACAATCCCTAATATATAATAAAATGAACTATACTCTTTGAGTACAGTTTTAGATTTACTGAAAAATTGGTATGCTATAATAACCAAAGAAAAAGAAACAACCAATTTTACTTTCAGTTACTATACACATTATGTCTAGGTTCAAGCAGCACTGAACTATTACCAACTCACACTAATTTACCTTGTATTTTTCTTTGGCATTCTCTTTTCCGAGAAGTTTAAGAACTTTATCAGCTAACAGCATGCTCTGCTCATTTTGAAACCCTTCTAATATACACACAGCAGTGACATCTGGAAATGACAGAAAATAAGCATTACGGAATTATTCTGATCAGCAGTATCAAATAGGTATAACTGAAATACAGAGGTGAAACAACTCAAAGCAAGGTGGAAGCGTTCACTTTTCAAGGAACTGTCACCACTGTACTTCGCTGGGGTCTGTTTTCCTCACCTGTGAAATGAATGTGCTTATCCTGTTTAATTTCTGATGTCTCTCAATGGTCTAACGTTGTGTAGACAGCAAAGAAAACAAGGAATCCAGAATATTTCCTTCTGGCTAGTAACACAAGGCAAGTGAACACAGTAGAATCACATCTTGCTCTGCTGCTTAGGCTGTTATCAAACTCCTCCACCCAATAAATCCTCTTGCCTTGCCTCCTAACTTAGCTTTTTAAAGGCCTTCAAGTTATTTTGTCTCCAAAGCTACTTCGACACAGAGCTCAAAAACACCCTCAAAACACCACTTCCCACTGGTTATGCTCCAGACAGCTCACAACAGAGTGGTTTGAAATTTGGAAGATCAGAAGTTCCCTCAGCACGTATTTGCCATTCAAGTATTCATGCAACAGTTGTGGCCTCTTCTCCTAAGCTCCACTCTCCACAATCCCAAGTCCTTCTCTCCCAAGCAAGTCAATCAGCGTCACATTTAACTCACTCACTCACTCACTCACTCACTCACTCACTCACTCACTCACACTAAGCTCCTTTCTCACTCCATGCCTTTGATCTGAAACTCCACTCAGCCTCTTCTCTGACAGTTATATCTGCCATAACTTCAAAACTTTGCTTTTCCATTTTAAAAACATTCCTTCAACCATCACAGAACATCACAAAACTTTTACATTTTCTAACATGATCTAAAACATCCTCATTCTTTAAAAAGACTCATTCCTTTAATAAAGCAACAAAAAGGCACTGTGCGCTCCGCTCAGGACAGTGAGCTAAGTGAGAACCTGGGTTTTACTCCCCACTATCAACCACAAAGTTATGAAAAGAGTAATTATGGCTAAATTTTATTGCTGACGATTTTAAAGGATATGCAAACAGGTACTGAAAGTACTTTTAGACCATAGAAATTATAGTTTGGTTTAGTGTTTCATCACTTAGCCTATAACCCGCACTTTAACTGCACTTTTGGAAACAGATATGGCCAATTAGAGGTGGTATATTTATAGTATTTTCAGAAAATGACATTTTTGTTTGGATTTTATAGCAATTACACAATCTGCAATTGTGTATAAAACGTTTGAAAGTATGAAGGGAAGAAGTGACTTCCTTAATAACTCATCTCCAAATTATTTCACATTTATACAAGAAAGCAGCTGAAAATGTGTCAACACTAACCTGCTAAAAACTACTTTTCTGATTTTCTTAATCTTATACTCATGAATAATCCCTCGGTTGTGCATGTGCCTTTAATTTTAGCACTTGGGAGACAGAGGCAGGTAGATCTCTGTGAGTTTGATGTCAACTGGTCTACACAGTGAGTGCCAGGACAGCCTATGAAGAGAAACCATGCCCCCCAAAAAACCAACCAACCAACCAACCAACCAACCAACCAACCAACCAACCAACCAACCAATAAATATTCCACAGTAGCAAACACAGAGAGAACTTATGTACCAGTAATTTCTATTTAACTTAGAGAACACGGTCTCACCTGTGGCATAGTTTAACACTGAAAGACAATGGACTGATCTCTACACTCACAAGGCAGTAAACATAAAAGTACCAGTGACTACAAAGCCTTCAGTAATTTTCCTAGGAAAATACAGAAATCTCCTCACCTTCTAAACACTCCTTCTTATTGTCTAGCTTCTCATGGGCTTTTGCACGTCTAAAGAGAGCTTTCACATATTTGGGATTAAGTTCAACGGCCTTTGTACAATCTTGGGCCACTTCTTTCCATTTTTGCTGCAATTGAAAGCATGAAAAGAAAAACAGTTACACTGAAAACAACTGTTCAACAGAATTGAGTTTTCAAAACCTGACAGGCCAAGTGTTAAAGAGTTTCTCAATAAAAGTATTTCCAATTCAAAGATTACAATATATAAAAGACCATCCCCCAGCCCCAAATATGAAATAAAGAGTCTACACTAGATTCTCAACACTAGGCAATGAGATCTTGGCTGTTTTCCCACCTGCCCACGGCTGTGTGCTCTGGGCAGTTTTCACTCCTTCAGCACTACTGATCTGGATCCACACAGTCCCCTCGCCAAGGTCTTTGCTCTTTCACCTGTTCCTTCTCTGCCAACAGCCCTCAGTTCTACTGCATGTTCAGATGATACTTCTCACAGTTACTAACCCACTGACCAGGGACTTGCCATTAGTCCACCTTGCCATCTGCCTGTTACCTACCTATTACTACTGGCTGCCTACTCTCAACTGATTTAGCTGAACCCGTCTGTCTACTTGATTGCTACATGCTGCAATCTTCAAGCTCTCACCTCTCTCTTCTTCCTAGATGATTGTCTGGCCTTACAAAACATCTCTAGCCCGGCTACCTGCTAAATTACAGATGTGTGTTAAACTATCTGCTTTTAGCCGTCTCTCTCTTCCTCCACCCTGATGGAATTAAAATTCTTGTCTTTATGTTTCACGGGCAGTGCAATAGCAAACCTTGCTGGTCTTCAGCTCTCCTTTCTGTGCAGACCACTGCAACAATATGCTTCCCTGCCACCCCTTCTGGTTCCAGTATATCCTTGACAGAGCAGGAGGAAAAATATTTGATATTCCTCCCCTGGAGGGAGGCCCTTAAACACTTCTACTGCACTCAGAATGAACTGCAGATTTATTTGTTTCACTTACTCTTCATCTTCTTCAGCCAAAGTCTTGCTGTTACACACTGGCTATCAACTCATGTTCCTCTACCTCCTCAGTGCTGAGAGACGGCCGAGGCCAGCACACTTAGCTCAAAGGGAAACTCACTGCCTACAGGCTCTCCTTACTTGGTCCCTGCCTCCTTCACTTTCATGTCTCTGTACTCAGGAACTTTTACTGTTTAAAACACTAGATGCTAGTCTCAGAGCAACTTCATATCTTATATAAACAAAGAAACAAAAATTAAACAAATGGTCTCGAACTTTTGTGGGGGGAGTAGAATTACTATGCAATTTTAACTTAAAGTATCTAGTTTTATTAAAATTTATAGAATTTTGGTCTACAGTTTGGCTAGCAAAACTGAAATGAGAAAGTACATTACATCTGAATAGAATTAACCAAAACTTTTAGCAGATAGAGGAAAAGCAAAGGAGTACATTGGAAACAACCCAGGGTGCATACCAACTGTTCAAAGGCAGCAGCTCTGTTCTGATAAAATGTAGAGAGGTCTGCATTCTTCTCAGTAGGGCACAGACTAATAGCCTCGGTATAGCACTGAATAGCTTGCTCATATTTTCCTGCTTTGAAATATTTGTTGCCTTTGTTTTTGGCTGCTTGGGCTCTATCCAGAGAGCTCTGAAATGAGAGAAAATAATTATTAAGAACTAAATGATATTTAAGAATAAATGCAGACAACAGTGATTAAACAAGTTGATGAAAGAATATGGGAAGATAGGATGGTTGTTTATAGTTCAAAACCACCCAGACCTCTTCCAAACACACTAACACATTAACTACCATTTCTCTATCATTTCTGCCAACATTATAAGTGGTAATTTATACCAAATAGGTATAAAGACATGTTTCTCAGCCCAGGTAATTTAAACCCCTTGTTTTGGAAAAATCTAGTTCCAGTATATAAAAACCAGTCTCCATAGCTGGGTGTGGTAGCACAAGCCTGTAATACCAGCACAAGAAAGTCTAAGTCAAGAGTTCAACGCCAACCTGAGCTAAAAGCAAATGGCAACAACTAAATTAAAAGGTCAATAAGTGCCTAAACTTCCTACTTTAGGCAGTAGCAGAAAGGATCTTTACATCAAAGCACAAGGGGCAGGCAAAGGCAGGCTCAAGTCAACAGGACACCTGGCTTCTCTCAAAATCATTATCATCACACACTCAAAGGAAGCTCTCTGCGGGCAATGGATAGTTATGGCCAAGATGACGTATAGGGTCACGTCATATAAGCTGAACCCCTTACATACCAGAGGATTTTGATAATGCCTGGAAATATAGACACTAGTTACTTCCCTTTTGGAGGTATCTAGGGATCAAACCCAGGGCCTCGAGCTCCCGGCTCACTCTCTGTGGTTCTTCTTTAGCATCATTGCACCTATAGGCTTGTTGTTGTTATTTCTAGTATAGTGTACAAAGAAAGATTTGTATGTAACTCAAACTGTCTATTATACATAGAAGTATAACCTAGATAGTGCTAACAAGAAATGTATCTTAAAAATCAGGATGTGGGATAAAAGGAACCAAGAACACAAAGACGAAAAACCTTCCATTTGCCAACAGATTTAATCAACTTCTAACAGCTTTCCATGTCAAATAGCAACCATGAAACATACTTTAAGGAAAAATAGGTTACAAAACTGTCGCACCTGCTGCAGCCCAGGCCTCATGGGCCCAGAAGAGCTATGAATAAAACCAAACAGAAGCTAAGACAATGGAAATATGCTGGGACCAACAAGAAAAGACAAATGAGTCAGGTGCAGTGGTGCACGATTTTAATGCCCACGCTCAGGAGGAAGAGGCAGGTGGATCTCTGGGTTGGAGGCGAGTCTGGTGTACCCACTGAGTTGTAAGTCAGCCAGGGCTACACAGAGAAACTCTGTCTTAAAAAACAAACAAGCAAGAACAAAATCAACAAGGGAGAGGGAAAGGGAGAGGGAGAGGGAGAGAGAGAGACAGAGAGAGAAGCCAAACAAGAACCTTGTATGGCTTTAGGAAGACAACCATCAAAGTGATAATTAGCTTGCATTTAGGATGCCCTCTTTAATCCAAAAACACAAGTCAGACTGCAATAGGGCTGTGATATCCTGAAGGGAGAATGGTCCTTTCCAAGAGCCCACACAAAGAGGAACTGCTAACACTGAAGGAAAGCCAGTACACAATGAGGCACACGACTCAAACAGAAAATTACTATCTGATAAAGAAACTGAACAGCAAAATAAAGTGCGGTGGGGAGAAGCTGCTGGGCCTTTTATACACAAAGCACAAATGCTACCACTGAACTATAAAACGCCTACAATCCACAATTAGACATCTTGAAAGGAAACAAGAGGGTTGGGGATTTAGCTCAGTGGTAGAGCGCTTGCCTAGGAAGCGCAAGGCCCTGGGTTCGGTCCCCAGCTCTGAAAAAAAAAAGAACCAAAAAAAAAAAAAAAGAAAGGAAACAAGAACTATAACTAATTTAAGAGGGGTTGTACTACAACAAACATAGCTGAGGAACAAATGAAGTACAAGGTTTGACCAAGGAAACTTCCAGAATGCAATGAAAACAGGATAGGGGTGAGACGTTTGAAGAAAATAAAGAAATAAGTTCCAATATCTATCCAGCAAGTTCCTAGAAGACAGTTAAAGAGGGATAAGAAATAATAGAGAAATAAAACAAAATGATGTGCTTTTAAACACATTATACTAAAATTTACAGCAAACATCCCAAAGATGTTTAAGTAGAAAAGAAAATCAGATTACCTACAAAAGAAAAAGAACAAATCAGGTACAAACTGTCAACATTAGGTCCTGATAAATAATTAACAATCACAAAGTTCTGAAGCAAGACCTCCAACATAAAATCCTATCACTTGAGAAACTAGTGTTTGAAGTTAAGTACAATATAGACATACACTACAGCTTTCGTGCTCAAACGTACCTGCAGCAGAGGAATGACCAATATAAAAAGCAGAAAGAAAGAAAGAATGGCACAGGAACAACCACTACACTTACCAGTAACAATAAATGTGAAGAGGTTGAGGCTTTGATCAAAAGATCTTCAAATTGTTTAAAAGTAAAGCTAAATGTTATCTAAATAGATGACTTAAAGCAAAATGACACAGAAACATCTTAGAAAGGAAAAATAAACATTATAAAAGGCAGGTACAACACAAAAAAGGCACTATCTCAGGACTGCTCTTAAGAGCAGCAGACGGTATATCACATAGTTCTATTGGTAAAAGTACAATCTGACCAAAAGTATAATTATTGATCTTTATACTTAAACTTTTGTTTTTGATAGCAAATAAAAGTTTAAAAAAACATTATTTTATTTAGTACAATAAATTTTCATTGTTTCTGAGTCACTAAAAGCCTGCTCAATACCCTGAAACATTAGGGACTATTTATGTGGAAAATAATGTGGCTAAACTATCAACACATTTCAGTTACTCAGTATTTTAACAAAAGATTTTCAGAGTAAATAAAAAGAACATTCACTGTCCAAAGTACAGGAAGTTGTTTCATTAGCATAAGCAGGTAATGAACTCTTCTTACGTCTAAATAAAACACAAGAGTCCAGGAGGCTGACAGAGGAAAAGGACGGAGAGGAATCTGGACAAAGACACAGAGTTCCCTCAAGAAAGAGGATAGCACTCTTCACTTAGCAAAGTCTAAATGTGCTAAGCCCGACAAACTGAATCTCAACTAGCTACATTTTTAATTTAATTTTATGTGTATGGCTGAATTGTATGCATATGTTTATGCACTGCATGAGGCCAAAAAAGGTATCAGATCTTTTGGAACTGGAATAAGTGACTATCAGTCACTATGTGGGTGCTGGGAATTGAACTTAGGCCTTTTTCAAGAGCAACAACTCCTCTTATCCCCTGAACCATCTCTCCAACCCCCTCAATTAAGTTTCATAACAATTTCCCTTTTAAAAAAATTCTAATTTCTTAAGTCTACTTAATTTCCTTAATGTACTACTGAAAATAAATGGTGTTCTGAAGACAGGTTGAAAAGGAATACAACTATATAGACGAGTGATGAGCTGGCAAATTCTCTCCCTTTATGATTCCTCCACCTCTCCACCTTGGCCAGCCACCTAACTACAACTAGCAGTAGCACAAAGGTCACTGACATTGCCTCACCTTCTGATTACCCCAACTCCCATTATTTTCTGACCCATAATTTTTCTTCAATAATAATGCAGAGAAAAATAGCACCACAAGAATAGTAATTAGGATTTTTTACAAAAAGCTGGATATCAACAAATAACTAGTTTTCTGCTACATCCAAAACTAGGCTTTTCAAGCAAAAATTAATTTAATGAGGGAAGAGAAGATCTTAATGGACATTATAATCACTGTTTTACTACAAGGGGTTTTAACTCTACCACACAAAATTTTTTTCTACTGCTTTTCAAAGACATTTCCCTCACTGTCTACCCTCCCAAGTTATATTAAATATGTTTAGAATTAAAGGCAGAAGTTAGAAAAAATACCACCTCAAAACCAATTCTGAAAGTATATTTCCACAAACGAAAAAATGAAGACAAGATGACCTCAAACATATTGGGATCATGAGAAGCTAGTTCAATCTTTTCATGTAGTCTATTAGTCTATTCAGAAGCCACCAAAGTTCTTAAAAGAAATCACAAACTCATTTAACATTACCGGAAGCAACTTGACTTTGGTAGTCTTTCTGGAGGCTATAGATTTCATGGTTAGATCTTATGAAAAGTTATTAGTTTTGAGACCTTTATCGCAATTAGTTTTATTACACTCTGCATACATGCAAGTCCAGCAGGTTTAAAGAGCATTAACCTTGGTGGCTCAGTGCACAGAGGGCATGCTGTATGAGCACAGTGAACTAAGTTTGATCTCGCACACAGCTGGGCATGCTGCACATGTGCAACCCCAGAACAGGGAATCAGGGACAGAGGACCAGGGCTTCCTGGTTGGCCAGTCAGCTTAGTCTAATCAGAGGCCCAGGTCACAGTAAGAGAAACTGTCTCAACAAAACAAACAAAGTAGACTGGCTTCTGAGAAATGAAACCCAAAGATGACCTCTAACTTTTACATCCATGTACACACACAAACATTAATCTCACCATATGCTACCACTGGTAGTGCCACTAGGGAAGCTCGTCTAACACCACTTGCTACCAGTAGAATGGTGGCTAGCTTGGCCACCTTGAAAACAAAGCTGAAAGCCCCTTAGTCTCTCTGAGGGACACAGATTTGAAGAGACTAAGTCATACGCATTCTTTTCTTCAAAGAAGGCAGTACATGGACATACATTTAAGCTCTGTGAATACTGGAAAGAACACAAGTAATTAAAAGATGTTCCTTTCTGCCCATTATATTATACTATCAATTGCTTGAAATTATAAAATTTAGCATTTTCTACCCCAAATTTGAATAAGTTTTTCTCCTGATAATGACTAATCAGCAGCAGTTCTGCCAATGTGATTCTGATAAA
The DNA here is from genome assembly GCF_011064425.1 of Rattus rattus. Lineage (NCBI taxonomy): Eukaryota > Metazoa > Chordata > Mammalia > Rodentia > Muridae > Rattus > Rattus rattus. The sequence goes on along the minus strand of NC_046157.1, from coordinate 41,240,497 downwards.
TCAATACAACAAATGTCTGGATCCAGTGAGGATATCATAGAAATGATGCATGAAGCAAGTTATCAACCAATTACTGTCAAAATTGCTGAGGGAATGTTTTTAAGAGCTACACCCTAAAAGCTTTACATATTACTACTATTTATATATATATTTTTAGCTTGTATTTATGGAGGATGCTTTAGGACAATTAAGAATCTTCATCAACAGAACAACCTTTGCCATACCCATCTACCTGCCTGTACACAGCCAAACCAACCAAACAACAAAAAGCTCAATGCTTACACTCTGGACACCAACAAAGGAAAGAGTAAGGTACAATACTCACTGTACATTTATTCCATACAAATGGGATCACCAGCACAACCAGATATTTTCCTCTTTGCTGGGAAAGTACAATTTCGTTCCCTGGGTTTGTGTGTGGTAATTGGAGGGTAATGTTGGGACATCTCCCTCAGTTGCTTTTCTACCATATTTTTTTGAGACAGTGTCTCTCACTAGACCTGATATCAATTTTGCCTACATTAGTTGGCCAGTGAACCACTAGGAAGCATGCATCTCTTTCCTCAATGCTAGGGCCTACAATGCATTTTACGTGGCACTAGGGACCTGAACTCATATTGATCTGTAAGCATAGTATTCTCTGAGCCAGATATTCCCCAAGCCATCACACATTTGGCTTTCTGTGTCCATTAATTTGAACTGTGGAATAAAAATAATCAAGGGAGAAAAACTTAACTGTTGCTGATAAATACTGTGATTAGGCCTAAAACAGATCTGAATCGGACCTTGAATCTATACTATACATATACACTCTTTATTTTTATTATTCCAAAATAGTTAATAAGCTAACATCTAACATGTATTAGGTATTATAGAATGTCAAGATGACTTCAGCTTGTGAGCATGTATGATGTACACTTTATTCAAAACTATAATTTACATACACATATATAAGGTTTTTAAGCATCATAGATTTGGACACTCATGGCACCAATTCTTTGTAGACACAGAGATTCAGACACAACTATACAAAAAACAACAAAGTAGCTCTTCCTAAAGGAACATGGTACATGTCAGCATAGAAAACAAGTAAATGACCACTTTCCAACGAATTATGACTAATCAAATACTGAAATCCCAATCTATACATCAGACCACACAGCTGGCAAGAAAATCATTTCAAGGAATAGAAATATGCGCATAAATCCAAACCCATGGGGTGAAACAATCAAAATCAAGTATCTCAGACTATACGTTTAGGAAATGAGGAAAAGCACCAAGCATGTCTTTCCTCTCTTCAACAAACATTACTATTCGTTAGAATTTGTCAAGAGCAAAAATTGCCCATCATGTCTCAAAGAGGTGGTCCTCTAAAAAAAAAGTTACAGTTTGCAATAAAAGTTTTAGAAGTTAAGTTTCAATAATTGTTAATGAAAGTTGCTTATTATAATCTTCTTTGAAACCAAATGGCTAATGAACAATCAAGAAAGTATTTCAGGAAGGAAAAATATCAACCCAAAAGAATTAATAGACATGTGCAAAACACTAGAAAAGGACTGGCATCTAAACAAGTCTTTTGACATGGTTATGTTAAAACAAAACAAAAAAACAATAAAAAGAAAATATCCCAAGTAAACATGCATGTAGTGAACCTAAGCTAGCTTAGCATCACAGTAAAATACAGAGTGCTGGTGGTTTACCCACAACCCTATAGCTGTGGTGCTCTCCTGCTGCCCATAACTGCAGAAGATTATTCTACAGGACATACCACCTCACCTGGGACAAGATGAAAATTCTAAAGTGTCTACTGAAGGTTTGTTGCTTTCATACCTCATAAAGGTGACAAATTTTAGGTTGAATCATTCTAAATAAGGATTCAACAGTCATTATATATTTATGCCTATAAACTTATACTTAAAATTAGTTTCAAATATCTGCCTGAATGCCAGGCACTTCATTAAGTTCTGAGAAAAGAAAATAGAGCCAATCACAGTTTTCACAGATTCAAGACTACAAGAGTAATAAAGGTGGGAATAAGAAACTCTAGTACTGGGCTGGAGAGATGGCTCAGTGGTTAAGAGCACTGACTACTCTTCCTGAGGTCCTGAGTTCAAATCCCAGCAACCACCTGGTGGCTCACAACCATCTGAAGTGAGATCTGATGCCCTCTTCTGGTGTGTCTGAAGACATCGACAGTGTACTCACATACATAAAAAATAAATAAATCTTTAAAAAAAGAAACTCTAGTACTCTAAAAGTGTTGTATATAACCCGGGGAATTACGGAATCACACAGACCAGGATTTCAGCAAACGTAAGGTGACTTCACTGTTGTCTTTTATGAGACTGTGTGAGAGGAAATGCTCACAGACCATCCAATGACCAGACCAGAATCAACAGCAAATGGCAGCTGAGTGTGGTAACATATTCCTGTAATTCCACTACTCAAGCTTGAAAATAGAGTAGAAAGGTTACAGAGGGCTGGAGAGATGGCTCAGCGGTTAAGAGCACCGACTGCTCTTCCAGAGGTCCTGAGTTCGATTCCCAGCAACCACATGGTGGCTCACAACCATCTGTAAAAGAGATCGGATGCCCTCTTCTGGTGTATCTGAAGACAGCTACAGTGTACTTATATATAATAAATGAATAAATCTTAAAAAAAAAAAAAAAAAAAAGAAAGGTTACAGAGAATTAACTCCATGGAGTTAATCCAAACATCATTCAAGATAAAAGGAACTTTTATCTGCACTAAGGAGATTTATCATTTTAAGCATGGGATTCATGGGATCTAATCTAATAGGGACAATGAAGTAGAAGACTACAGTTGTCCTTCAATAGCCAGAGGATTAGTTCTAGAACTTCATTCCACAACAAAATCTATGGATATTCAAATCCCCTATGCACTATTTGCCTAGTACTTGGGTGCATCTGCTAGCATAACTGTTTTGTTTCAGCAAGTCATGCTCTTCTGGTCTCCTGGCCAGATTAGTTTCAAACTTGTGGACTCAAGTCATTTCCCCAAGCAGCTATGACTTTATATGTACTGTTCCCTATGTCCTCCTCCTTCTACCTCAAGCTAGGATTGTAAGCACATGCCACACCTGGTTTTATGCAGTACTGGGAATCAAACGAAGGGATTTGTGCAAGCTTAAGCTAACCAAGCACTCTACCAACTAAGCTACTATGTCCAGCCCTTTCCTGTGTACTTTCAACCATCTCTAAATTACTCATTACCTAGTAAGATGTAAGTGCTATGTAAATCATTACTGTGTTATCTAGGGAGTGGTAAAAGTGTCCATGTTCAATAGTTGTGCAATCCTCTGACCCCCAGTATCTTTGATTCACCATGTGCTGAATCCAAAGATGGAGGGAGACATGGACAGAGCTGACTGCTTTAAAAAATAAATATAGATAAAGAGACAGCAGCTATTCAGGTGAGGAATGATAGCAGTGGGAATGGATCAGTCCGCTGGTTAAGATATGGTGAAGAATATTCTGCTTTTATTTACTGATTAGATATAGAGATCATAAGAGTGGTAAAGAGAGAGAGTGATGACACCCAAGGCTCTGCTGGGGACATCTGATGAGACACTTTATTTAAGAAGAGGTGTGATTAGGAAAAGGAGACTAAAATACTTGTGAGACAAATGAAGATTCCTTTTAAGTTAGACCTCGTGAGAAGTCTGGCTAACATCCATGGAAGTAGTAGAGTATGTAAGAATTCTTACAACAGAACCATGAAGGTCATTAAAAGGAAAAAAGCAGAAGAGACTGGGAAAAATATTAACAATTGGTGATATTGAAAAGTAAATAAAATCAGTAAAATGTGTTTTAGGAAGAGAAAAAATTATTAAAAGGGCAATATAAAATATTATTAAGGTTAAGAAAAGTATTTATAATAAGAGGGTCACCAGTAATCCTTGATACTTTTTTTTTTAATTACTAAAGCTAGATCTGGCAATGTATGTCTTTAATCCCAGTACTTGGGAGTCTAGGCCAGCCAGAGCTAGACAGTGAGACACTGCTTAACAAGAGGGTGATGGGTGGTGGTAGAGACCACTCCACAATACCACACACTGACTGCTCTTGGACCAACCTAAGCTCTGTTCCAGCACCCATGCTGGGCTGCTCACAAACGCCTCTAACCCAAGCTCCAGGAGAATCTGATCCCTCTGGTCTCCAGGGGCATTTTCACTCAGGTGCACATAACCATATGTACAATCACTTAAATAAAAACAAAAGACTAACAACAGCTACTTTCTCCTTACCACTGAATTTAAAATTTAACAGAATAAAAAGTTACTATGAAATTAATAAAGTTATGAAATTGATACTGCTCTTAAACTAGTGCATATTTATTAGTGCAACTAGAATACTAGGCTTATTGTGTATTGGTTAATCCTTTGTGGTAGCTCAAATCTGGAGTGAGAAGTGTCATGAAGATCTCCCAATTTTGAAAATCTGTAATTAAAATTTGAAAAACCTACTAAAGTAAGACAGAACACTGGTAAATTCTACAACTACTTAAATGGAACATGGTTTAATACTTTACCTCACTCAGAAACTATCAACTGTCAAATATTTTGAATGATATCTTGAAATTTTCATTACTCAAAACCAACAGAACAGCTTTGCTGATCTTCCAAGCTTTTACTGCCTCAAACAACTGATAACTGGATGTGGCCCACCTCACACAGGGAACATCATTTTTAAAAGTCAAACATTCTCAATATTTATTGTTTACCAACAGTTAAAAATATACATTTCCATTAGAAAATATGAAGATTTTAATGTTGCTTTGCTAAACAATAATTTAGTAATTCCAAGCAAGATTTCAGGAACACATTCTTAGTGAGGTAAGAAAATGGTATATGCAAGTGTTTTGCTCAGTTTTAGTTTGGAACAAGTAATCTTTTTAAAGCAGTTCAAGTTCTCAGAGAATTCGACAGAAGTCAGGCCAATCAAAATTATTCTTTATAGATCCACACGCCACTTACAAATATGGAAATCATTAGCACGCTGCAGACAATGCTGCAGTTCTGACAAGAGGATTTACTAACCATAGTATAAGCATGCCTGAGGATGTGGCTAAAACTGCAATGTAATGCTAAAAGTTTCATATGTAAAACTACTCTTATTTATTTATCTGTTATGTATGTGTGAACGCACGAATGTGCTTATGTGCAACCAAGTGAGAATGTCCTTGAACACTAGAGGTACTGGATCCTCCTGGAGCTGGAATTACAAGAGTGAGCTATCAGACAAGGGTCCTGGGAATCAAACTCGTGTTCTTTGCAAGAGCAGTATGCACTCTAACTGTTAAGCCTCCTCTCCAGGCCAGCTCCCCTTAGTCTTAATGAATACTATAGAACTAAAAACTTTTGTGTAATGTTCACTTTTCTACTATTCCAGATTAAAATGAAATAGAAACTTTAGATATGAAATTTCCACATGTACAAAGTCTCATATATATGGAAGTGATACAAGACAGTAACTGAGTCGAAGAAGGCTCATGACACCCACCTACTCGGGCACGCATAACTACACCATTTCTTAAGAGGCACTTACAAGTTGCTTTGCTAAAAATGCCCTTAAAAAATCTTATTTTGGCCCATTGATGACTGAAAATAGGACAAGAGCTTAATATCTCTGCATTGTGTCACCTTCAGCTCAACTAACGCAGAGATTAAGCCATTGTCCTTAACTTGGATTCCAGAGCACCCCTCAGACTAGGGTAATTACCCTGGAGGTTGAGCTGAGTCTCCACACCCTGGGACACACTTAGTAGTTTTGTACGAACCAGACCAATCCCCTTCATTCAGCCCTCCCACCATCCCTCTTGCAGGATCAGAACAGCCACACCATTTCTTGACCAGAGCTGCTTAATTTCCCATACCTCTTGCCCTGATCCTCCCCTTATTTAAACCTTAAAGTTCTGAAGAGTAACCTAAAAATTTGGAAGTTACTGGAACCAACTAATCGCCCCTCTTTCCAGTGTGGCAACACTAAACAAATCTTTGCATTTTGCCATTATTTATCTCTGTAATGGGCTTCTTGGAGTTTGGTAGCTCATCAGTTTGCTGGGGCTGCCAGTGCTAGGCTTTCATCCTAAAAACTTTGCTTTAACATTTTAGCACTGGATGAAACAGAAGGGAGCTAATATTTTAATCCTCTTAGCCTACTAGGATGACAATGACATAAACTGAGCTTACCAAAACAAAATGCTGGACAGGACAATCTAGAATGGCATCTCAAAGATCATGGTTCCTTCCAACACTGTAAATTCTGGTTAGAAATTGGCCGTTTAATTTCCTCAGAGGAGAGAACAAACAGCTTTCTTGCTGGCTAGCATAGTGACTCACACACAGTAAGCACTAAACCTATAGTCATGTATCAGAACTTCTGAAGCAACTTAGTAAAAGAACAATGTGTCTTCAAGCTGGATGGGATGAAAATCTGTTATTCATTTAACTGTACACTTTTTCTCATAAACGTAAGTGCACACAGGATGCATGTGTATAAAGAATAAAGAATGTATGTGCATATACCTGGGAATTATTTACCCATTGGTTTCTCTGAACTCGATTTATTCTGGTAATACCACCACAGAACTCCAGACCCAGACAATGTCCCTTATCTCACTCAATCTCAGACCATGTCAATTCTTCCCACAGCTGTCAAACTTGTCAAAAAGGTTTAATAGTCTGACCACCAGATCCGATAAAGCAGTTCGTCACTCCAATGCTTGTTCTAATACCAGAGACTCTTTATGAGGTACTATCAAGCTTGGACACGTGTATATGTCCAGATGAAATGGAGCATTTTAAGATGTGCTGCACGGGCGGGGCGGGGGCGCAGTTCCTTAGAAATTGGCTTATTCCCTATATACAAAGCTACTTAATGATACTTTATTTTCAATTTTGTAACTATAGTTGTTGCCCCCCCCCCCACAAAACCAGGAGAGAAGTAACTCCAAAAGAAGAATGGGTTGTTAGTTATTAAACGGTTCTTAGTAAAGTTTTGGTTTTGGGAATCACAGTAACAACTCACATCACAACTCCAATCGTTCCGTGAAATTTGCCTTTCTTCGCTTAATGGAATTATTCTATTTGTGCACGTTTCCCTTACCTACACCACTAGGGATAAATGCTGTGTCACTGAGAAGAAAAGCAAAGTATTCTGTTGGATCCCAAAGGAAATCGTCAAAGAACGTCTCTACGCTAGCCAGCCTGGAGCTGCTATTCCATTCCCTATAAAGGCAACCAGAACGACTTTAAAGTCATATGCGGCCACTCGGCAGTTTCCGACCGGTGGGAGGGCCCCCACCCGCACAACGGGTCAAGGAAAAGCTGCATCCGCTCCTTTTCACCTCTACGGCCCGGGCGGCTTCTCACCATTTCCAGGGAGTCACCAGAACCGTCGGGGCCACTGCCCAGGGCCGGACTGGCCCTGCCCTCTGGGGTCTTTCGTTCGCTGTTGCGCTTCAGGCCGCTGGCGTCGCCCCGGCCTCCGGCTTCCCGGCGCCTCCGTCTTCGGCTCCACAGGTACATGGCCCCAGCACCCAACAACAGGGGCGCCCCGATGGCCAGCGCCACGTGCCATCGCGGCAGGGTCCCCGCGCCCGAGCCGGGGGCCGCAGTCCCACCGCTACTGCCCACTCCATTTCCAGAAGCGGGCGCAGCAGCCGCCGCCATCGCCGCCTCTACGGGCTTAGAGGCGGCCATGACGACTGTCCTCCGCCGCCGCCGCGCCGGTCGCGGGCGCCACGGTCACCGGGCAGCGTGGGGAGGAAGCCGGGAGCGTGGAGGAAAGCAACGCGCGAGCGAGCACGCTAAGCAGCAGGAGCGGACGACAGAAAAGGGCCAGAGGTCACCGGAAGCCCGGGGCATGCCGGGCTAGACCTGCGGTTGTGCCCGCCCCTATCGAGCGAACAGGGGAGAACCACTTCCGGGGTCAGAAGGATGGGTGTGCGTCTGGCGTTTCGGGTTGCTTTCCCCTTTCCTTTAGCAGGCAGTTGCTTAGAATCTCTTGGGAGGTCTTGGGCCTTGCGAGATAGTAGACCTCTTCTCCAGGATGGAAGGGCCGGTGGCACTGTTGCCAGTGCAGCGTGGACGGGGGCGTTGTATACAGCGAGTGCAGAGGGACAGCTCCCAGTAGCTTTGTGAGTAGGCGGGATTGCAGAAGCACTGTGAGGATAATTGGCCAGTAGGAATGGTGGGCCTCCCAGTTGATTGGTAGGTTTGGGGAGAGGGTGTGGCTATGTTGGTGCCAGTTAAAGACTAAAACTGTAGGAGGAAAAAGGTGAGATCATTGTGTTGTATCTCTGAAACATCCTGGTTAGTTTGAACGAGTTTATAGTTACTGGAGCAAAGACTAGATTGAAACTGGGAAAGCTAGGTTGACTCATCGAAGTGACTTGAGGATGCCTGTGTGCTCCAGCTCCAATAATTAGAAAGGCAATGATGTGTGTTAGAAGGCTTTCCAAGTAAGGGCTGTCTTGGAGGACCGTGGATCACTGCAGTCATCTTTACAAATCTATAAATGGATTCCAGCTGACATTCAGCCCATATAGCCTTCCCTGGAGCACATAGCCTTTCATGACACTTTAGTTTGCTCACTTATTTGAAGTAACTTTCTTAAACACTGGGTCAGGTCTCAAAGCATTAAAATTACTCTGCTAGGTGTTTGGAACTTCACAAGAAGAAAAGACAAGGCATGAATAATTAAATGTTCCAGGCTGCGGCCCTTCATTTCAGGTTTGAACATCCTTTTGTCAAAAACAAACAAACAAAAACATAGATGGCCATTTGGCTTTTAAGTACCACAAGGTGCTTGCTCACCATAACAACACTGCATGGAAATGCAAAGGTCAAGCTGTGCCAGCATGGACTGATTAAAATAAATTGTTCCAGCTTGAAACTTCGGGGCCTTTTCTCTTGCATCGTGTTGGCTCTCACCAGTGAAATGTTTGCACTAGCAACAAACCCAAAATGGTTTCGTACTTGAATTGATCAAATAGATTGCTCTAGGCACTGTTCTCATCCCAGGACTTCAAAAGAGGAATCTCTTGCTCTCTGAATAATCTTGGAGTTTTCAGAATAACAACAAAAGGATTCTCCCTTGTAACTTCACATTTTTCTGTGATATCGTGGAGGATTAGAGGCTCCCAGTTTGAATAAACCATTAAAACTAAGACACACTTGAAAGATTTTTCCCTTTGTTAATTTTGTGTATGTATTCGTATGTGTGCAACCCTTCCACGGATCATGTTAGGAATCTTTGGGAGTCCCTTCTTTTGGCTATATGGGTCTTGGGATCTTTTATAGCACCAGCAAAATGCTATCACACACTAGTTTCTGTTTCTTCCCCAATTATTGCCACATTGCTACAGTTATTGGTTCTCATATCTGCTACTCAAGTTCATTTTCGATTCCTTGAAGAGTAGGAATCATGGTATAGTAAGCTTAGTACTCCTGAACCTGTTAGTAAGTTAGACATATGATGGGTTCTTGTTGGTTTATCCACCTAATACAATGCCTAAAACAGTTAATGCAGGATAAAGAGCTGTTAAGATATTTAATGAACAAATTCCTGGCTGCTCCAGCTTATCTACGATCCTTGCCAGTCCAGCACCAGGATTGCTGAATACCACTGATACTGTTATCGGCTAGGACTCAGCACAGTTGCTGTGGCTGTACCCCAAACAGCCCTCTTCCTTCACAACCACCACCACCATCACTGCTAGTTCCAAACTCTAGAGTGCTGTGAACCCTGCCCCTCACCTTCACTCTGACTGGTTCCTGTCGGATATTATTTATCGCATTGTTTTGTATTCTACTTATGTGGAATCCCCATTTTTTTTTTCTGAGCCCTCCTGATAATAATTGTCTCTTGATCCTGATGGTTTCTGCTTTATTAAACTTCCATCAAGTCTTCAGTTGAGTAGGTGGTACTACTTTTCTTGACAGGGGAATGTCATGTCATGATTCCATCAACTGGCTTGCTCATTCTGCTGTCAGAAGCAGCCTCTGCATTTATCCGCAAGGAGCCATGTATAGCAACCCTACTTCCCCCTCTTTCACCGTGACTGATAACTCATGTATAATTCAGACACTCATTTGCCACCTTCCGGCCCACTCAGAGCTTTATAAGATCTTCTCATCCCTATTGACTTAGTTCATAAGATTTTGTTATCTTTGGGAAATGTAAAAATGCTGATTGTACTTCAATTTTATTTTTGGAAAAATTAATTACATTTCTGGTTTGTTTGCCTATGCACACATGTATGTGTGTGGACATTCAAGTCATGGCACACATAGGGAGGTCAGAGGACAACTTGCAGGAGTTGGTTCTCTCTGCCATGTAGGTCCAGGCTTCAAATTCAGATCGGCAGGCATGGTGTGTGGAAGACAGAGGTCAAGTTTGGGCATAATTCCGATGAAAGTTCTCCACCTTGGTTTTTGATATGGCTTCTCGCACTGAGCCTAAAGCTCTTCTGTTCTGCTAGATTGACCATCTAATAACCCACAGGGATCCTCCTGTCTCTGCTTCTGTAGCACTGGGGTTAGAGCTATGCATTTCTAGCTTTGTATTGACACATGGGAACCAAGAATTCAAACTCGGATTCTTACACTTGTGTACCAATCACTCTAATGACTAGCCATCTCCTCAGCCCACTTAATGCTCTTAATTCACCTTTATTTAATAGCTAATGTTGAAAATCTTTTCATAAACTTATTTTTCATTTATTTATTTTTCTCCGTAAGGTGATTGTCTTTCATGATTTTGGCTTATTTTATAATAAAATTGTTTGCTGTTTTAATGTTGAAATGTGAAATGTATAGATTCCAGATACTGTTCCTTTGCTGAATGCATAGTTTGTGGATATTTTTACCTGCCTTTATTTATTTTGTGTTTCCTTCTAAATAAATTTCAGTTTTTACTTACAAGTTTTAAAATTAAAACATTAAATTACATTAGGACATTTCAAGTAAAATTTCTATGTATTTATGTTATTCTCCATCTTTTCATGCCTGTGTTTATCTCCCTTATAATCTTCCGCAGCCTCTTTTTCTTTTTTTTAACGTTACATGTCTTGTTGCCCACCCCCTCACCTTTCCTCAACAACTGTATCCCTCCTCTAGTAGCCTCCTTACTGGCTTCATAAGCTACACCGGCACTGACCTCTCACTAGTACATGGAGACATTTTAAGCTATGAACCACATATGAGAGACAGTTATAATATACTTTCTAGATCTATCCATTTCTGAAATTTTCATGATTTCATTTGTTTTTACAGTAAGTAAAATGATGTTGTGTGTCTATGTACCACATTTTCACTAACCATTCATCTGTTATGGATATCTAGGCTGTTACCATTTCCTAACTATTTTAAGTTATGCAGCAATAAACATGAATGTACAAATGTCTTTGTGGCAGACTATAGAGTCCTTTAGATCTATCCAAACATGGAATGGATGGATAACTGGTTCTATATTTTTTCCAAAACTATTCATATTATGAATATATCATTCATCCATAATGGCTATATTTGTTTACACTTTTGCCAGCAGTGAATAAGAGCTCCTCCTTTGTAGTGAGCCATATTGGATTTGGGCCTGGCCGATTTGTAACTGTATGGCCACAGTTAAAGTCATGGGATTGTTGGATAGAGGCCTCTCCCATGTATTTACGGCACAGGAAGAAAAGACCAAGTAGTAACACCTGGTGTCTCCACTGCATGACCTCTGCTGAGCCCGGCTGGTGCACGTGGAACTGACACACCTGGACCACACCTGGATGGTGGTCAATTTACTTCTGCCTTTTGCTTCCTCAGCCTTTATCCTTGAGATCTAGGCTGGTCTTCTCGGATTTCTCCCTAATTAATTCAGGTCTCATAGTCGGTCTTTTGTTACCGAAGTCACGAGCCAGGTAGTCACGAGCCAGGGTTTCCCACTGTGCTTCCCAGATATTTTCTACCTGGAGAACTTGGGTATATAAGTGGTGGATAAAGCTACAGGAGACTCTCACTCTCCTCTTCTCTCTCTCTCTCTCTCTCTCTCTCTCTCTCTCTCTCTCTCTCTCTCTCTCTCCCCTCTCCCTCTCTCTTCCTCTCTTCCTCTCCCTCTCTTCCTCTCCTGACACGATAACCTGTGTGTGTGTTTCTTTCATCCCGCAGGCTTTCGCCCGATTCTCGTACCGTATCGGTGCTGGCGCCGACACTCCTTCCCCATATTCCCACCAGCACTGGATGTTGTGTCTTTTCTTTATGGTAGCTATTCTGACACGGGCGAGCTAGAATCTCATTGCTTTTAACTGGATTTCCCTGGTGGCTAATGATATTGAACATGTATGTCTTTTGCTTGTTGGCTTGCTTTGTTTTGTTTTAGTGGAGGTTTAATATTTTTTAGTTATATTGTAGGTCTTAATCCCTTGTTTGAAGTATCTCCCATTCTATAGGCAGTCTGCTTACTTTGTTGATTGTTTGCTGGGCAGAAAGTGTTTAATTTCATGAAGTCCTATTGTTAATTCTTGGGCCACTTCCTGTACTGTTGGAGTCCTGTTCTTAAAACTCTTGCCTATCCCTAAACCTATACCTTGAAGTGAATTCTCTATGTCTACAGCAGTTTCTGAATTTCAGACTTTATGTTCAATTAATTTTGAATTTATTTTTGCATAAAGTTAGAGATCTGCAGTTAATTCCATTCTTCTACAGATGAATATCCACTCTTCCTCCTTATAGTGCTTTTAAATTCAAATAATTCAGAAGTCAAAGATTAAAATAATTTACTTTGCTTCCTTATTCAGGGTCTCCAAGACCATCCTAGGTTTGTTGATTTGTTGAATGGACTGAAAGGGCCCATAACTAATATTTATTATCGGGAAAGGATATCAAAAAGGTTATCAAGTTTGACAGGTATATAGACAAAGTCATGAGGAAATCCAACTCATGTTTCCAAGAGCCCTCTTCAAGTCTAGTCACAAAAGATATGCTTAATTCCTTAAGCAACAAATCGTGACACGTCAAGTTAGCTGTTTGTTGGGTGGGATCATTAGAGATGTAACACCTCAAAGTTTTATTGAATACTAGTCTTAAAGGCATTCTTAACATGGCAAATACCCAATTTCTAGGCTACCAAAAGAAAATCATTTTTTACAGCATGTTCTAATTTTTTTTTCTTTTTTTTTTTTTTTTTTTTTTTTTTTTTTTTTTTTTTTTTGAGCTGGGGACCGAACCCAGGGCCTTGCGCTTGCTAGGCAAGCGCTCTACCACTGAGCTAAATCCCAACCCCTCATGTTCTAATTTAAATGGCCCCATGTAACAGACTACATGTTAAAAGCTGGGCTGCCATCTTGTGGTGCTATGAGGAGGCAGCAAAACTTTCAGGAGATCTCATTGAGACCACACCTCTGAAGAACTTACTGCAGTACTGCTCCCCCCTTCTCTCTCATCTATCTATCTGTCTATCTATCTATCTATCTATCTATCTATCTATCTATCTATCTATCATCTCTGTCCATCCATCCATCCATCCATCCATCCATCCATCCATCCATCCATCTGCTTTCTGGCACCCATGATAGGTGAGCAGATTTATTCTAAACTATGCTCTCTGCAATGATGTTCTGCCTCATCACAGGTTCTAAGACAGCAGATTGAACCAGCAGTGAACTGAAAGTCCTAAAGCCATGAGTCCTAAGGAATTATTTCTTCGTTTTAAGATGGCTATCTCAGGTATTTTATCACACGATGCACAGCTGATGAATACACTATGCAAACCACACTGGGTCATATAAAAAATTTAAGTTAGTCTGATAATTAAGGAAAAATTACATCACTGCAGGAACTCTTTTATTATCTGAGTTCTCAGAGGCCAGCAAATAACCATTCTTTTGTGATCAGTCTTTTCTAAAGATAGTCATTAGTATACTTAAATATGGTTCAATCCCTTGGATAAGATGTTTATATCTTTATTATCAATAGAACCCCAGATAACAGGATGAAATCAACATACAGTATTCATTTCATTTGAAATACAAGAGTATTCAAATACAAAGAGTATTGCGTATTTAGGCTGCTGAATAAATCCCATTAACTGTAACAATTAATCTTAGACATTATAGATTCTTGAGTGGGGGAGAGAAGGCAGGCCACCCAGCCCTGCTGCTGCATCCACAGCAGTATAAGGTGTGATCCTAGGTTCTGCTGTTAGTTTATGTCGCAACCTCTTCTGGTATTCGAGAGCTGTTGTGAAAAGCACATCATGTCTTCTTTAGGGAAGACATCTGCAGCTCCCCAAGTTCTGGGATATTAAAAAAATCTGCCATCACAAAATCAGTTCAGAATAGCCCTTTTAATTTCATAGAAGTTCCCTGAACTATATATAGTTTGGGACAGGCTAAGTGTTTGAATGACTTCTTCAAACCAGCTCTATGATATTTTTATTACTGAGTTAATTAGGACAGAGTGATTTTATTAAGACAAAAATCAGTATGCTTCATTCAAAGTCTACCACTTTACCCTTTTACAGCGATTACTTTTCTTATCTTTTACTTAGAAAGGTGGATTGCAAGAAGAATGAGATGATTTATACAGAAAACCATTCTTCAGGTAGGTCTGATGACTCATGCCCACAACTGAAGCGCTCAAGAGGCTGAGGCAGAGGAAAGGCTATGAGTTTGAGACTGGCCCAGGGTAGATAGTTTCAGGGTAGCCTAGCTGCAGAGAAAGACTCCTCTAAGGAAAGGAAAATTGTTTATATCTTTATACAGTCTGGCCACTAAAGCATCATGTTCTGATTAGGCCCAAATGCCTAATTGTCAAAAAAGTTCAGAGTGTTCTCTGAACTCTATACTTTTTGTCCTGCCATTTGTTTAGAAATTCAGAAAACAGCCTGGAATTGTGAGTCTGTCTGAATTAAGCTATATTCAGTTACCAGACTGATGAGAAAAATGACTAAATTTGGCTCTCTCTCCATTGTTATTTGGAAAATCTAGAGAATCGAACAGAATAGAAGCTCTGAGACACCTCAAAGAAGGAACATTGTGTAGTCATTTCCTCCAAATTGAAACATTCCCTTCAGGAGGAAGATTCATTAAGACTCAGAAAATAAATGAAACTCACAAGACATAGGAAGTTTGTGAAAATTACAACATATACAAGACCCCCTCCCCAAGGTTTTATTATTGCTAGTAGTTGCTGGGTAGAAGAGACTTCTCTGACCTGGTGAAACTACTTGCCTCCAAGTCATGTAGAGAGTTATAAGAATTGAGCTGAAATGAATTGTCACTCATTCTGGGGTGGGATTTTCATCATTGCATCTGTCTTTGAGTTGTCTGTGCTCCTGCGAATGCTAAGTTTCCTAAGCTAGATGTGGATGAGAACCTTTCTTTGACCTGTCTTTGGTGTCTTTATCTGGGGTAAATAAAGTGCTCATGTCTCTACGGGAATGTTACATAACAGGAGTCAACTGTCTCATCTGGTAAGGGTAGAAAAAGAGACCCAACTCCCCATGAAATGTTCTTTCCCATCTCGCACTTTCTAAGAGGGAACACAACCTGAGATAGAGTTCTTATGAATGTGAGTACATATTGTATTAGTTGTGTCTGTATTGTTGTGATAAAACACTGTGACTAAGCCAACTTCCAGTTCTAGGGGTTTAGAATTTATGATGGTGGAATGAGGGCATGGCTGGGGCAGACACTGAAGGTTCACATCTTGATCCTTAAGCAGGAGCCAGAGAGCACGTTTGAAAAGGTTCAAGTCTTTTGAAACCTCAAAGCTTTCCCCGAGTGACACACACACCTCCAACAAGGCTATATTTCTTAATTCTTTCCAAACAATTCCACCAACTGGGGACCCTAGTATTCATGGGGGGCAATTTCATTACAACTACCACAAACATGATCATTAATGTCATGTGCCAACTTGATGTTGTGCATGAGTTACTCAGATTAAATATTGTTTTGTGCTCTGTCACTAAATGTGTTGATGGAAATATTTGAATGATTTGACTTAATAATGAAACTTGCTCTCCCAATCTAGATGGTCATCATCTATCCACTGAAGGCTTGAATCTACCAAAGGTATAAAGTCAAGGACGGAGCAGTCTTTCCCTATCTATTTGCCTTATTGACCTGGAACATCTCATCTAATTTTCTCCTGACTTTGAGTTGGCAATTACATTTATTTACCCTGTTCTCATGCCTTTGAAAGTAGACTAAATTACTCTACCAACTGTTTTTCTGCCTGCAGATGGTAAATCTCAAGAGTTCTCAAATTCCAAAATTATTGTGAGTCAATTCTCCAGTTGTTTATATTTCCCCTCTCTCTGTCTCTGTCTGTCTGTGTCTGTCTCTGTCTCTCTGTCTCTGTCTCTGTCTCTGTCTCTCTGTGTGTGTGTGTGTGTGTGTGTGTGTGTGTGTGCGCGCGCGCGAGCGTGTATGTTGCAACTCTCCTACCTGATGGTTCCCTGTCCAAATCAGTTGAGTGCTTGATTTTCCACTGGGGGAAAGGATTACCCAGTGACATTCAGTATCTTGGTTCTGTTACTCTAGAGAATCGTTGTAAAAGGGTTTATCTACATAGTTTTATAGAAAGGGCTGGTTTTGCTCCCCCAGGAGATCCTTCCTGCTTTCTTTACTGAGGTAGACAACCAACAATGAAGATATAGTTGTAAGTGCTGTTGGGCTTTTGAGAAGCAGCCCTTCACTAGCATGAAGTAGAAAGCACACATTTCGTCCAAAACAAGAAACAGAAGTGTCAGAAGCAATTTGATGCTTTAGTTCTTCTAACATAAACTGTGGTGCCATGCTGTAGGAACATTGACATAGTTTTCAAGACTATCTTCTTACTCCTTTACAAAAGGAATTTTTTTCTATGGTAAATAACCAAAACTCACCTGTCTGAAAGATCTCTTGGAGGCTGGCCGGATGATCTAAAGAACCTTGCTTCAAACTTGGGTGTGAAGCTTAGTAGTAAATTTCCTTGGATAAGTGATGACCTATTTGAATCTCAGTCTTCCAATTCAAGATACAACACCAGTCACCCAGTCACAAGATGCTTATGATGGAAATAGCATTTACCCACCCTGAAAATTAAACTATTTTGCTCATAGAACATTTGTTTTTGCTTGTTTGTTTTGTTTGTTTGTAAAGAACAACTCAAATGAATGCCCCAAATAATCATACACTAAGCTTTTAAACAATGGGGTGCTCATGCAGTGCAATGGTATACAGAATGAATAACTACTACTGAAGAACTATGAATACTTCTCAGAGACCTAATGTGGATAGTACACCAATCATCATCATCACCATCACCATCATCACCATCACCATCACCATCAGCAGCATTCACAATGTTATTGCAAGAAGTTTCAAATACCAGCAAATTTGATATTGGGGGCAGAGGTCAGAAGTGTTAACCTAAGGGCTTACAAGAGAGTTGGAAGACAGAGGAATCCAAATTAGGTGCTGCAAGTGTATCCTCACCCACAGTGGTTGGTAGTGTAGGGACATGTATATGCAAAATTCATCAAGCTGATGATTAATATTTATCTATCTTAAATGTATATGTTATCTTTGTGTATGTATAGGAAATATTTCAATTCAAAGTTGCCTTTGTCCCAGGATCAGTATGTTAGAAGAGTGTTCTCTTCAATAAATGGCTTTCAAATTGTAGTCACCCACCCTTTATCTGTGGTCATTTTATAACTGGCCTACAGCTGGTGGGAATAATATGAAGATCATACTCCATCGTTATTGACAACTGGAGATGTTACCACATGCTACTGGCAGCAAGGTACAGGGCAATCCAAGCAGTAGGCTGTACTTCTACCTTTAGCTGCAAGTCAAAAGCCCTGGAAGAATTGTTTGAAAGTTTTGCAATTTGAACAGACAAAGGCAAGAGGAGTGTGGGTTGAACAGTTTATAAATAGACATTGCTGAAGGCTGACTGATGATGAAATGGTTGTTTGGTAGATCTTTCTCCTCAAGGATGATAAAAAAGATTTTATCAGCTAGGCATGGTGGTACAGGCCAATAGTCCTAGAATTTGGGAGGCTGAGGGAAGGGGATCACAGGATCAAGATCAGCGTGGACTAGCTAAAGAGATCCTGACTCAAATAAACAAATAAACAATGATGCTATTTTCAAAAATTATTTTAAAAATACTAGTTTACTCTGACCTCTGGGACAGATCCTGAGTTTTCTCAAGTCAGCCTGGCTGAGTGATATTTTTCTCTGTCTGACTTAGGCACAGACTTTTAAGATTTTATTTCACTGTTGCAAAGAGTATAGGTGATGATGATTGTGATGTCTCTTTTGCCAGTTGGACAAGAAGCTTCTGTGATCATAGCCAGGAGGACAGGGATGCCACAACACTTTGGAACCACAACTTGTCTAAGAAACCAAAGATGCCAGTTATAGGAAATTCTCCCTTCCCAACCCACTGAGTTATCCCAGAACTGGAAAAAGCTGGAATGGGATCAGGAGACTCAATTTAGATAATGTTTAAGGAAACTGTTGGTTTAAAATAAGTACTTCCAACTCTGTTTTCCCCTCTTTTGAGTCTTTATAGTATCCTGTAAAGAGCTTAACTTTTGTATACTAGGTAATGACTTTTTCATTTCTTAGTAATCAAAGCTAACTTTATTGTTCATATAGCTCTGGATAAGACAAACTATCATACTGAGTGACAAGGTTCAGACTGACAGAAAGAAAGCTGTTATGTGTGAAAGCCTTTCAGAGGCAACTGTGCTAAGCTATGCTAACTACAAATCAAGGTTGTTTTGTTTTCCAACAGGATGGGTTCAGGAAAGACATGGCTGCCCCCAGCAGAAACCTTATCTAGTTATGTCATCAGGAGAGTTACTGCAATTGTTCCAGGGCACTGTGACATTGAAATATTGCCTGAATAGTAACCCTTAAAATAAAACACTCCCTTAGAATGTGCTATGCATTTTATCTCCACTGTCTTGCCTGCTGTATATGTACCCCAGTGTAAACCACCCTTTTTGTGTCTTGGTGAATGTTTTCATTACCTGCTCATTGTTACCACTATCCCACATGGCATTTGGGAAGTCAGGAAGAGGGAGCCTGTCTTGGCCACTTATTACTCTGGTGTCTGTTGTTCATGTAAAAGCCATAGCTTTTATCTTAAAGAGGATAAGAGATAGTTTGTTTATTATGGATCCGTTTTGAGTGAACATGGCCCAGGAATACAAATTTTGTTTACTCCAAATTCCATGTTCTAACATGGAAGCAGCTTCATGAAGTTTTTATATTTTTAACAGAATAAAGGAAACCATAAGATAAAAGCATCTAACAGACATTCACAAAAACACTAAGCAAGATACTTTCTTCTCACTGACCATGGACCTTCCTCCAAGATTGATCACATATTAGGCCACAAAGCAACTCTCAACAGATAAAAGAGAATTGAATTAACACCCTATAACCTGTGATTATCATGGACTGAAGCTGGGTATCTCCAACAGTAGGGATGGCAGAAAGTATAAAACACATGAAAGCTGAAAACTCATCACTGAAAATTTAGCCAAAACAGAAATCAAGAAGGAAATTAGAACTTTTTAGAATTATATGAAAATGAAAACAAAATATACCCAAGCCTATGGGACACAATGAAGGCAGTCCTAAGAAGCAAGTTCATAATACTAACTGCTTATATTGCACACAGACAAACAAAACAAAACAAAAAACTATGGAGAATTCATATTAGAAACTTTACAATACAATTGAAAACTAGGAAAACAAGAAATAATAACCTAAAAGAGTAGATAAGAAGAAATAACTAAACTCAGAGCTGAAATCAATAAAGTAGAAACAAATAATCAGCAATGGAAAAGACCAAAAGCCAATGAGCATCCTCGCTCGTTGGTTCTTGAAAAAATTGACAAGATTTCTCTTAGCCAATTTAGCCAAAGGTTGGAGAGATTATAAATCACTAAAATTAGAAATGAAAAGAGGGACATTACAACAGACACCAAGGAAATTTAGAGAATTATAGGACATAGTTTAAAAAAAATCTGTACTCCACTAAACCAAAAAACCTAAAAGAAATGAATAAATTCCTTAAAAAATGAAATGAATGAATGAAAAATAAAAAATGAATAAATTCCTTATTAAAGTTAAATCAGGATGAATCAAACAATCTGAATAAACCCATAACACCTAGTGAAGTAGAAACAGTAATTAAAATCCCTCAACCAAGAAAAAGCCTAGGACCAGATGAATTAAGTGCAGAATTCTACCAAACTTTCAAGCTATTCTACAAGATAAAAACTCAAGGACGAACCTGTGTCCAGAGCTGGGGCTTTCCCACAGAAGGCTCTCCCTCCTAAGCTCTCAACCCACAGGAGAGACTCACCAGGAGAGCACATGACTCAGGAGCAGGGCAGCCTGGGACTGGACCCTTCTGGTCTCCATCTGTGTCCAGAGCAAACCTGCCCTCAGAAAGCTGATCTGACAGGAGCGATCTCACTCCTAAGATCACAGGTTCACAGGCCCACGGGAGATACAAGCTCCAGTCAGAGACAGCAAGACCAACTAACACCAGAGATAACCAGATGGCAAGAGGCAAGCACAGGAACTTAAGCAACAGAACCAAGACTACATGGCATTATCAGAATCCAGTTCTTCCACCACAACAAATGCTGGAT
Source organism: Rattus rattus (assembly GCF_011064425.1). Taxonomy (NCBI): domain Eukaryota; kingdom Metazoa; phylum Chordata; class Mammalia; order Rodentia; family Muridae; genus Rattus; species Rattus rattus. Next base: position 41,219,816 of record NC_046157.1, on the reverse strand, counting down.
ATCCAAACACACAGAAAAAGCAAGATTTGGATTTAAAAATCACATCTCATGATGATGTTAGAGGACTTTAAGAAGGGCATAAATAACTCCCTTAAAGAAATATAGTACAACACAAGTAAACAAGTAGAATCCTTTAAAGAGGAAACACAAAAATTCCCTTAAAGAATTACAGAGAAACACAACGAAACAGGTGAAGGAATTAAACAAAACAGCCCAGGATCTAAAAATAGGAATAGAAACAATAAAGAAATCATAAAGGGGGGTTGGGGATTTAGCTCAGTGGTAGAGCGCTTGCCTAGGAAGCGCAAGGCCCTGGGTTCGGGCCCCAGCTCCGCAAAAAAGAACCAAAAAAAGAAAAAAAAAAAAAAGAAATCATAAAGGGAGACAACCCTGGAGACAGAAAACCTAGAAAAGATATCAGGAGTCATAGACACAAGAATCACCATCAGAATACAAGAGATAGATGAGAGAATCTCAGGGGCAGAAGATACCATAGAAAACATCAACACAACCATCAAAGATAATATAAAAGGCAAAAAGTTCCCAGCCCAAAACATACAGGAAATCCAGGACACAATGAGAAGATCAAACCAGAGAATAATAGGTATAGAAGAGAATGAAGATTCCCAACTTAAAGGGCCAGTAAATATCTTCAACAAAATTATAGAAGAAAACTTCCCTAACCTAAAGAAAGAGATGCCCATAAACATACAAAAAGTCTACAGAACTTCAAATAGATTGGACCAGAAAAGAAATTCCTCCCGTCACATAATAGTCAAAACACCAAATACACAAAACAAAGAAAGAATATTAAATGCTGGAAAGGAAAAATGTCAAGTAACATATAAAGGCAGACCTATACACCAGACTTCTCACCAGAGACTATGAAAGCCAGAAGATCCTGGACAGATGTCATACAGACCCTAAGAGAACACAAATGCCAGCCCAGGTTACTGTATCCAGCAAAACCCTCAATTACCATATATGGAGAAACTGAAATATTCCATAATAAAATTTACACAATATCTTTCCACAAATCCAGAGAGCAGGGGAGGGAGGGAGGAAGACAAGACAGAGACAGAGATAGAGAGACAGACAGAGACAGAGAGGAACAGACAGACAGAGAGACAGAGAGAGACAGAGAAACTGAGTGGGTAGGAGAGTGGAGAGAAATTTGGAGGGATTGTGGGATGTGAACAAATATGATCAAAATATATTTTATGAGAAAAATTTTAATAAAAAAGAGGAGTTAAAATTTTCTACATCAGAAACTCAGCATATTCCTGTGGATCACTTGGAGATGGCATTTTCTTTTCTGGTGGGATCCAGTTGAAAGGCATCCTCAAACATGTCTAGACCCTAATGGACAAGATTCTTTTTTCACTTTCTCAGTTCTCAATAGGATTTTACGAGCTTCCTCTGCTGACTCAAGATCCTACAGGACTGAGTGGATTTCAGAGACTTAATCCTGGGCCTATTTATCTGGAAAGAGTTAAATTGTCCCTACACTGAGAACATTACTTACTTTAAGCTATGGCCCCTGATTTTATTCATATTCATCAATGTTGAAGGGCTCCTCTCCTGGGAGTGGGATGTATATTCTTTCTGATTGTCTATCTAGTGGACATTTATTTACCCATTCCCAATATTCACTCTGTGGTGTCATTTAACTATTCTGTCTTTTTTTACTCTGTCTCTCCTGTTTTCAGGCCCCAGAGCCATTCCTATTTACAAATGCCAACTACCTTCCTAAATATCGAAATTTGGTTCATAGAAGACTATTGGCTTTGCATACTTTTAACCCTTCATTAGACTTCCAATGCTTACCCTGCTGATTAACAATCTCTCCATATATTTTTCCAGTGGATCCATATCTTGCTGGACTTTACATCATTTCCAAGGTACTCATGATGAATATAAAAACAAATTATGCCTCTTTACACAAACACTCCAGCCAGTAATGTAAACTGAAGTGTCTCTGGTAGTTTTTCTTAACAGTGCAGCCATGATGACAAAGTGCACTTGGGTGTTCAGAACCAAGACTGCAGAGAAACTGTGTGATACAACACATGTGGACATGAAGATAGATTCATTTCACACTTTATTTTAAATTAATCTTTGGTTATTGTGTACTCAGAAACAACAACTACTACTACTACTACTACTTCTTCTTCTTCTTCTTCTTCTTCTTCTTCTTCTTCTTCTTCTTCTTCTTGTTCTTCTTCTTCTTCTTGTTCTTCTTCTTCTTCTTGTTCTTCTTCTTCTTCTTGTTCTTCTTCTTCTTCTTGTTCTTCTTCTTCTTCTTCTTCTTCTTCTTCTTCTTCTTCTTCCTCCTCCTCCTCCTCCTCTTCCTCCTCCTCCTCCTCTTCTTCCTCCTCTTCCTCTTCCTCTTCTTCTTTTACTACTCCTCCTTCATCTTCTTCCTTTCTTTCTCCCTTTCTTCCTTTCTTTCTCCCTTTCTTCCTTTCTTTCTCCCTTTCTTTCTCTCTCTCTCTCTCTCTCTCTCTCTCTCTCTCTCTCTCTTTCTTTCTTTTATTTGTGAAAATACACTATCACTCTCTTCAGACACACCAGAAGAGGGTATCAAATTTCATTATAGATGTTGTGAGCCATCATGTGGTTGCTGAGAATTAAAGTCAAGACCTCTGGAAGAGCAAGCAGTGCTTTTAATCACTGAGGCATCTCTCCAGCACCAGAAACTTCTTTACTATTGTCAATTCTCCCATGAACTCTATGACAAATTACATTATAACATATCGAGTCATGACTCACAGTTTAAGAAGCTATGCTATAGGAATAGATTCAATGAAACTCAAAAATGGAATATTGTAAGCTTCAAGGAATTTTGTCTTACAACCTTTGTTTAGCTAGCTTATGCTTTATGATTGGATCTTCGTGAGTGTTTTGCATTGGTTTATTGTGAAACAGCACTCAGAACAGGACCTGCTCATTTCCTGAATTAGAAAAAGAATTCTGATCATTGTAAAATGTGTTGTTCCCCAAAAGGATGTCCAGTGCATGGTGTTGAGCTTATCTTTATCAATTATGAAAATTACTGCTTAACACATCGGACACTTGAATTCATTTTCCCTAATGCTGTTTCAATATATGACTAGTTGATTCATTTACAGTCCTCTTGGCTCTAATGATAGCATAAAACTATGCTATATTCTGCACATAAACATTTTAGACTAATTCCTAAACACTTACTGCTGCAGGTGACTGGGGTCATAGCGTTGATAAATGATCCTGAAGAGAGGGAGAAGATTCTCTGAGATTCTCAAGGCATCTGTAGGAAGCTGGACCATGGAGGCATACATCCCACCTACTGCAGAGCTGCCCTTCCACAGCACATGCACTCAGCACACTGAGAGACCCAGAAGACTCTCCACTGCAATGGAGGTTGGAAGAGAGAAAGGTCCTGCAAATGACTGGTGCCTGGTAGCTTTCACAGGGGCAGGGGGTTCTGCACAGGCACCTAAGGATTGCCTCAGCCTGAAAACAGAGGCAGAGTAGGGTACTGTGGGAACAGGGGAGAGGTGTGAGGCCCACCTCAGGCCTACCCAGCAGCCTGGAGTGTGAGTTCAAGGTGCTGGCTGAGTCCTATTGGGAGGATGGGCAGGGATGGAGGAGCCCCTGGACTTGCTCAGGCATGGGTCAGCAGATCAGGCCCAGGTACAGGTTCAGTGGCTCTGGCCCAGTATAGTCAGGGCACTCATATTCCTTCTAAGGTGAAAGATAGGTTATTGCACCTGGCCCCTCCCACCACTGAGAAAGAAGCATAACCTTTAGTGGGTTTATTTGGATTCTGGAGACAGCACATTTCTTGGGTTTGTAACTCAGATCCAAATACCAAATGACTCAAAAGCTCCTAGCTTTGTGTGGGGCCTGGAACAGGAGGAGGCCCTTCATCAGGTCCAGGCTGCCATGTAGGCTGCTCTACCTCTTGGACCACATGATCCAGCAGACGCAGTGAATGCTACTTGAGGTAGTGGCAGATAGAGATACCGTGGAGCCTTTGGCAGACCTCTGTAGCTGAATCACAGAAGAGACCTTTGGGATTTTGGAGCAAAGCTCTACCATCATCTGCAGACAACTATTCTCCCTTTGAAAAACGGTTCTTGGCCTGCTATTGGGCCTTAGTGGAAACTGATACCAAGTTATCATATGACCTGAACAGCCAACATGAGCTGGGTGTTATTGAACTTACTAAGTTATAAAGTAAGATATGCACAGGATCAGTCTATTATCAATTGGAAGTGATGTATACCTGATCAGGCAGAGACGCTGAAAGCACAAGCAAGTTACATGAAGAAGTTTCCCAAATGCCTTTGTTTTCTACTCCTGTTACAATGCTGTCTGCTGCCAAGCATGAATCTATTGCCTCATGGGGGTATACCCTATGGTTGGTTGATTGAGGAAAAGAAGACTAGGACCTGGTTTACTGCTGGTTCTCCACATTATGTAGGCACCACCTAGAAGTGGACAGCTGCAGCATTACAACCCCTTTCTGGGACAACCTTGAAAGATACTTCTGAGAGGAAATCTTGCAGTATTCATGGTATTACAGTTTGTTTGGAAGAAGAAATGGCTAGATGTACCATTGGTCACTGACTCATGGGCTGTAGCCAATGGATTGGCTGGATGGTCAAGGACTCAGAAAGATCATGATTGGAAAATTGGTGAGAAGAAGTATGTGGATAAATCCCTCCAAATGGGCAAAGGATGTGAAGATATTTGTGTCCCATATAAACGTTCATCAAAAGGTGACCTCAGTTGAGGAAGAGTTCAATAGTTAAGTGGATAAGATGACCCAGTCTGTGGATAGTTAGCTTCTTTCCCTAGCCATCCCTGTCTTTTCTCAATAGGCACATGAACAAAGTGGACATGGTGGCAGAGATGGGGGTTATGCTATGGGGGCTCAGCATGTACATCCACTCACCAAGGCTGACTTGATTACAGTTGCTGCTGAATGCCAGATCTGGCAACAGCAGAGACTAACACTGAGCTCCAGATATGACACTATTCCTGGGCCATTTCCTCCATGGAAAGTGGAGTAGAAACTTATTCTGGCTATGGATTTGCCTTTCCTGCACGTAATGCTTCTGCCAAAACCACCATCCATGGACTTACGGAATGCCTTATCCACAGTCATGGTATTACACACAGTATTGCTTCTGACCAAGAAACTCATTTCACAGCCAAGGAAGAGCTACAGTGGGCCCATGATCATGGACTCTACTGATCTTGCCACGTTCCTCACTATTTTGAAGCAGCTGGCCTGATAGAAAGATAGAATGGCCTTTGAAGACACAGTTACAGTGCCAATTAGGTAGTAGCAGCATGGAGGGCTGGTGCAGGGTCTGCAGAAGGCTTTGAATCAGTGTCTAATATATGGCACATTTTCTCTCATAGCCAGAATCCATGGGTCCAGGAATCAAGAGGTGGAAAAAGGAATAGTTCCACTTATCATCACTCCTAGTGACCCACTAGGAAAGTGTTTACTTCCTGTTCCCACAACTCTAAATTCTGTTGGACTAGAAGTTTTGGTTCCAGAGGTGCTCCTGCTCCTGCTAGGAGTCACAGCAAACTTTCCATCGAACTGGAAGCTCAGACTTCCTCCTGGTCATTTTGAGCTTCTAATGCCCTTAAACCAACAGGCTAAGAAAGGAATAACAGTGTTAGGAAGAGTGAGAGATTCAGATTGCTATGGGGAAATTGGATTGCCTCTCCATAATGGAGGTAAGAAGGATTATGTCTGGAGTGCAGGAGATCTCTTAGGGTATCGCTTAGTACTACCATATCCTGTGATTAAAGTCAGTGGGAAACTACAACAGCCTAATCCAAGCAGGATGACAAAGGACACAGTCCCATCAGGAATGAAGGTATGTGTCACTCCTCCAGGAAAAGAGCCAAGACCTGTTGAGGTGTTTGCAGAGGGTGGAGGCAATACAGAAGGGATAGTAGAGGAAGGTAGTTAAAATACCATCTAAGGCCATGTGACCAGTTGCAGAAATGAGGATTTTAAGTAGTCTGAGTGCTTCTGCTTTATTTTGTAAAGAACACATTTGTATAGTTATTTGTGCTTTCTTCCAATTTCTTTAATTAAGAGAATATAGTGGCTACTCCTGGCTGTCAACTTGACTATCTCTGGAATGAACTACAGTCCAGAATTGGAAGGCTCACCTGTGATCCCTATCTTGAGGCTGGGAGATGCAAGTTTCTGACCTGGATCTTGGTATGGAGATCTTGAGGCAAAGTGGCTCTGAATCCCAGGAGCCTAAGGCAAGGAGATCTCTGAGTTCAATGTCACCTGGGACGAAGCAAGTCCCAGATCTAGGCATGGTGGTACACACCTTCTGCTGGAGACTTACATGATATTGGAAGAAGGAAGAGTCTCTCTTTTTCACATGCCTGCCTTGTGGGATTGAGCCACCTCTAGATTCTTGGACTTCTATTCACAGCTGCTGCTGAGTTGGACTACAGACTGTAAGTCATCAACAAATTCTTTTACTATTAGAGACTACCCATACATTCTGTGACTCCAGGGAACCCTGGCTAAGACAGACTATCAGTGGTTATTTAAGTCAAGATACTAAAAGAATGTTTCCCAAGGGACACGGACCTATTCTAAATTACAATGCATTTGTAATTGTACAGGGATTGTTATATCACGTTAGGTGTATTTATGACCTGATTATTGTTTCCTTTGGACATGAGATACAATTTGTGTCAAGTTGACAAGGGGTGGTGGATTGTGATGGTTATGCTGGTTGTCAACTTGACTATATCTGGAATGAACTACAATCCAGAAATGGAGTGCATATCTGTGATCCAGATCTTAAGGCATACTGACCATAAAAAGTTTAGGCCCAGGCAAGGTAGTGCATGCCTCTAATGCCAGGTGACAGAGACAAGCAGATTTCTGAGTTCAAGGCCAGCCTGGTGTAGAGCAAGTTCCAAATCCAGGTGTGGTGGTACGCACCTTTAATCTGGGCCGTACCTCGTATTGGAGGCCTATGTAAGGACAATGAAAAAAAGGAAGTGTTTGTGCTTCTTCACTCCACTTTCATTTACTTGCTAACACACCCGTTGGAACCTACTTCCGGGATTCTAGCTTATATAGAAAGCCAGCTGAAACACCTAGCCTTGTAGGACAGAGCAACTACTAGTTTCTTGGACTTCCTATTCGCAGCTGCCCATTGTTGGTTTAGTTGGACTGCAGACTTTAAGTCATTCCAATAATTTCCTTTAATATGTATTCCAAAAGTTCTGTGACTCTAGAGAACCCTGACTAATACACTTAGCTATTATTATTATGCTTTTGTAATAAAATTGTTAAAATTGGCACCTTGTTAAAAGTCACACCGTAGGCAGTCTCACACAGAGCTAGACTGGAGTCGTTGCTGCAGTTAAATATAAAAGGTTTGGGATTGCTAATTCAGGAAGAAGATGTCAAATGCTCAGGCATGTCACTTTATCATCATAATAAAGCCATTAGTCACATAACTCGGGGAAGGTACTTGGCCTCCCTAAGAGAATCCTTTTTTGTGTGTTAAGTGGGAGCAACAACTCCACTGTAGGACTTCTCTCAGCGAGGTTAGATAACAAAGCCATGGCTCCCTGCGTGTCTGGAACACTCTGCCCTCTGGTTTGCTTCACTTTTATTGTCCTGGGACCTGGAGTTTTACCTTTGTTGAGTCTCACATTCCTGTCAGTCATTTACTCAAGGGTAGAAGGAATACAACTGAACAGCGATTGGAGGTAGAGCAGGAGAACAGGTCCATCCATAGGTGAAGATAACCATTTCCCCCATTTCTTTTACGTTTCAGGCACATTTATTTTAAAAGATTTTTAAAAAAATAATATTTTATTTTTGAGACTATGATATAAGTACACAATTTACCCTTTCCTTTATCTCAAACATCCCTTGCTTTCTTTCAAATTCATAGTATCTTTATATATATACATATACATATATAATATATTAATATAATATATATAAAATAAAGACTGAGCAGGTGGTAATTATATATTTAACTAAATATACGAATTATAACATATAATTATATGTAATTAAATGCAATTATATATAAATATAATTACCACCTGCTCAATGTTTACAATGTTACTGGATGCATGCTTTTAGGGTTAACCATTTGAAACTGAGTATCCAATTGGTGAGTTCTTCCCTGCTGCTCTCTGACTTCATTAGTTGTCTGAAGTTCTTTGTGCAGGGTTGGGGCCTGGTGAACTTCCATATTAAAGAAACTTTTATTTGCAATACGCAGAAACTATTACAGAAAACCACAACCAACCAAATCACAGAGTTGTGGAGCGCAGTCCTAACTAAGTACATTTACAACTCATTTCCTGTTCCCAAGGCTCAAGGATCATTGTGTGAGAGAAAGGGAAGAATGTAAGAACCAGGGGAACTGTTTGGTATGAGACTGTGTCCCCTGGAATTGTCAGGTTTTACAACTTTACAGTAAAATCTTTTTACAGTAAAAGATCAGTTTTACATTTACAGCACTATCAAGTAGAAGATACAGATATTTCCCATTTTACAACCATGCACAGGCAGGAAAGCATAAGACACAATTTAGTACCGTGAGACCCCATTTGTTTTTGGTTACACACTCCCCCCTTGTAATAATGCACTTGGCAGATCAATTCCTTCACCTACATGTTATGCGCATGTGTACACATGCACACACTCCTCTCTACACAATCCCTGGAACTCCTTGGAACCTCTATCTGCATTAGCAACCCTATCTCTGAACAAGAGATTAACTCTCTTAACCCTCAGAAAAAATAACATTTAGACAGTTTCTATTCCAGTGTACCCCAGTACATTCAGATATAAAGAACAGAAGTTCAGTTTGGCCAGAATTGTTTTGAGGTGCATGTATAATAAGACACGATTATGACATCTAGTAAACTTGTAGGGAAACTCTTTTATTTAATATCTCATTCTCATGCATCATTAGGAATGCATGTGATTAAAGTGAGGTGCATTATGGGAAGGGACATTGGCAGCAGAAAAGTGATCTTGTTTATTACTCTATATCTTTTAGTGACCAATCTTACCTCTTGAACCCCATAAAATGAAAGCTCAAGCAGTAACTGGGGCTTTTAAGAACTCCTGCTCAGGTGTCCGGTCCACTGCCAATCTCAATGGTCCATCCTTCTCTGATCTGAACAAAGATTGCATTTCTCTGGAAAAAAAAAAAAAAAAGGAACTCATTTTGCTTCGTTAGCAAATTTGTCGGAGCATTTCCTTTCAACTCCTTGGATAAGAACTTTATCAACATCTCCCATCAGAGTGGTCCATCAGAGACACCATCAGAGAACGTCACTACCAATGTTTTCCCTTAGACTTCACTTTTGGTTTTTCTCAGTGTGTAGTTTACACCGACATACTCCCACTATGTGATAGCTTGCAGTGTGGTTTCCATGCCAATTAATTGACTTATAATTTAGAAAATTCTTTGGCAATTTTGCTAATGTGGCATAATGCATTTTGATAATTTCTATCTCCTATTGTTTCCCCATCCCTATGCAACCTTCTTTCTGTTCTCCCCAAACCCCCTTTCTTCTCAACAAACCCCTTCTTATTTTCATGTTTTTGAGTAACCCATTTAGTTTACTGAAGGTTACATGGCATGGGAAAGGGGTTATTTATTTATTGTTATCATTATTTATTGGTGCATGGACGACTCCTCTGTGGTTGCACTTCTGAGGAAAAAAATTCCTTCTTCCGTAGCAGCCTTTAACTGTCAGTAGGTTCTTGTGGAGGGGTGGGGCCCCATGAATCCTTCGCTCATGTGTTTTGGAGCGTTGGTCGGCCCAGTCTCAGGGAGGTCTTAGACAGGTGGTCGCACCTGCTGTGAGTGCCCAGTCTCAGGGAGGTCTTGGACAGGTGGTCGCAGCTGCTGTGCGGTCACAGGTGCAGGCACGTCATGTTCACAGAGCAGTGTGGAAACTGAATACTGTGTCAGGTAGAACCTGGACACGGAGTCAGGGTGGGTGCAGGATCTTCCTTGACTGGAGATTCTCCGGAGTACAGTGCAAACAGCACTTCTTTGTAGTTCAAGGCCCCTTCTGGTGTGTGTGCTCCTGGCTGTAGTGTGAGTACTCCTCCATTTGGGAGTCAGTACAACTATGTAGTCACTGAGCCAATAGTGGCAGCCACTGAATACCGAATACAGGATCCCAGTGGTCAGGGGGAGTTCAGCATGTGAGAAAATTCTGACCTGAGTACTGTGGTTCTTTTATTTATTTATTTATTATCTTTTTTTTTTTTTTTTAACAGTCCTGTAGTTATCCCCGCCTCCTGGTCCGCCCTCCAACAGTTCATCATTCCATTCCTCCTCCCTTGTCTACAAGAGGATGTCTTCCCCATCCCCTCACCCCACCATGCCCCCACTCCCTGTCTCTTGAGAGTCTTCTCTCACTGAGGTCAGATCTGTGTTGGGGTCTCATACTAGCTCCTGTATGCTGCCTGGTTGGTGGCTTAGTGTCTGAGAGATCTCGAGGGTACTGGGGCCTTTTCATAGTGTGCAGGAAAGACAGGTAAAGCTGTTAAAAACTATTTAGGATATGGTATTATGACCTTTGGAGGCCATATATTTGGAGAGAATAAAAATTACAATATAGCTTACTAGCAAGCAAATATTTTTAAAGAAGTGTCTCTTTGTCATCAGTTAGAGTTGTCTTTTATGCCCATTTTCCATAAACAGCAAAGCAAAGAGATGGAAAAATCAGTGATATAAAGTATAGGCTTTATATTGCGACCAAAACTCTTGACCTGTATTTTCAGGGTTCTTGATGGAAGAGTCCATTCATATAAATACCTATATCTTACTCCCAATCTCAATACTTAAGATATCGCCTACTCCCAATACTAGGTCACTGCAGAGACCTAGGAGAATTATTTTAAAAAGGGAAGGAAGAAAATATTCCCATGGGACAGAAAAAAGGTAGGATATTGGCAATTTGTGGTATGGCTCTTCAGGAAATTCCTGTGTCTCCCCACTCCAGCTCTTCTCTTCTCTCTTAGATTCTCTCAACTCCTCAACCCACCAGGGCCTCTTTTCCTGCCAGCAAGTTATGTTCTATGGCAGGGCCTCTGCTCCAAGGAGAGCCAGCTTCAGGGAGAGAAGTGGCCTGTGCTCCCTACTGAGTCCCTCAGACTGGAACTTGACCACCAATTCTTCACAGAAGTCCCCCAGTACACATCTGTGCCCTGTGAAATGCCAGTGTTTGTTAAAGGTAGACACTGAGCCTGCTTTGCATTCTCATGGTCCCCAGGACCCAGCACCAAGGATGACCAGCAGCGACTGAACTAACACATGCAGATTTACTTCAGGGATTGTAGTAGTTTTACAAATCTTCAGCCATTATATTCCTGCTGAGAACAATTTCTATACAAGCGAATTAGCTAGCTAGGTTGCCATAGCTACCACAGGGTTGCTGAAGCTAGAGGAATTAGCATCCTAAAGTCCTGCAGCCTGGAAATCCCCCAATTCCGTTTTCCCAATTCTCCCTATTGTGATTGCAGAGGATGCTGCTTGTTGCCTTCAGGTGGCCCTTCATTCCGGAGCAGGTGACTGCTGTCTCTCTGTCACACAACCTTCCCCTTCTTATAAAGCCTCAGTACATTTCAGGTAAACCCCTCTTTAAATGTCCCATTTCCCCTTAGCTTCTGTAAGACCCTACTGCTAAACACACTCATATTTGATGCTATTGTGTCTTCATTACAGGAAGCTTTTGGGATTTTGGAGACTATAGCTCTGCTCATAACAATGTCCAGTGGATAGATTTAAGCAGGTGAGTGTTTTAAGCTTACAGACACCTATAGCTATACCTTTTGGGAGCACTGTACATATTTAAAGTCCCACCAGCAAAGGATGGTAGATCTTGTCTCCCCATGGTCCTACCATGATGATATCCTTAAAAAAACTCTTCATCAGTGTGGTGGTCTTTAGAAGGCTGATTCAGTAAATTGCTTGAGTGCAGGAGTTTGAGTTCAGTCTGGACAGCATAATGAAATCTGTCACAAAATAGAAGGGGGTTGGGGGGGGCGTGACTTTCTACAAAATTCTATAGATTAACTGAAAAGGCAAAATTTTCAAGCACTGATATGCATACATCTTCTTTGAAATCCAGATGTTTTATTCTGTAAAACAAATATGCAAATCCTTCCAACGTGGGAAATAAGTGAGAGTGGCATACCATCACAGAACAGCTGGTAGTAGTCAAAGAGACAGAGGTAGCCTGGCTGTCCCACCACCCTACAGTGCCTAACAGAGGAGAACGAAGCATCATGAGTACCTATTCATTGAGGGAAATGCAACAGAAAGGCCAATAGGCTTTGGAACAGCCATGTTCACGGTAGGTTGCTGTCCTCTGACTGGACCTCCACTGGAAGTGTGAGGATGAGTCATTACTGCTACTGAGGTAGTGATGGTGATGCCTCACTGCAGAGGTCACCCCTGAGTGGCCAACGGGTTGGTCTGTGGTGTTCTAATATTGGGATCTGAGGACTGGCCCCTGGGTATATACCCAAATTTTAGGTTTGTGAAGAGGAATTGCTGCTTGAGGCTATGAATCTAAGACACGACTGGGCTCAAACATCTTTATTAATCAAAATAGGGGTCATTATAATTAACACATTTAAAAGTTTTTAAAATTTAGATTTACCCACTTTATATCTGAGTGTGTTTGCCTGCATGTATGTGTGCACATTGGGTACATGTGGGAGGTTAGGTATACGCACCGGAACTTCTGAAACTGGAGTTAAAGATGGTTGTGAGCCATTACGGGGGTGCTAGAAATCAAACCCATGTCCTCTCTGTAAGAGCAACAAGTGCTCTTAACTGCTGATCCTTCCCTTCAGCCCCCAATGAACACTTTTTAATTTTGCCAGTAAGAAATAAGTTTGTTTATTCACGTAATGTAAGAATCTATGGTTTTAAATTTGATTGATGAACTCTTGAAACCATTCTGCACCCTGCTGGTTATGGAAGCGTTTTTCCAGGAAAAAGTTGTCTAGATGCCGAAGAAGTGGTACCCAGTTTGTTAACAGTCAGGTGAACATGGTGATAAAACAAAATTCTATAGTTTGACTTGTTCGACTTTTGAGGCCTTGACCGTGTGGTGTTTAGACAGGGGAAGAATTCAGCATTTCCTGTTTACAGATGCAGGATACAGACCCTGCAATTTTCATTGCTTTTTACTAACTAGTTGAGCATACTTCTCAGGATTCATGATGGATCAGACTGGCAGGAGACTACAAACAGTGGTCATGACTTTTCTGAATGCAAGTTTGGTCTTAGGAAGTTCTTTGGCGCTTTATCCAATTCAGCCACTGATCTGGGTGCTGCTGGTTTTCCTTCACTACCCACTCTTGGTCAGATGTCACGTTCCAGTGGGCAAATGGGCTCACGACTGCTTCACAGAACAGTAGAAAAAGACAGCTCGGAATGACAATTTTAAAACTATTTGGTCAGCTCAGGGGACACACCCTAACTGAATTTATTCATCCTTTCATTGTATTGTAAATGCTAACAACCTTTGGATGCTGGCAACTTCTCACAAGATGATTGCTCTCAGCTGGTCACTGTCAACTTCCCGCTGCCAGCAGCTATGATCTCCATCTTCAAGGCTTTAGACACCCTTGCAGAATTTGACCCTCCACAGCAGTATTTGTCTGTTAGCAGTCCCTGGGACACAGGTAGTGTCGATGCTGAGAGTTGTCCCTAACATTTTACAGCCTACTTTGAACTCAAAGAAAGAAATAGCTCAGATTTCTTTTTGTGTAATATTATCACTATAATATAAAATAAATATAATAAAAAATATTGCCAATGACGATGGTCCAAAGGTAAAGCAAGACATTTGGATGTATAGCATAGTCATGTTTGTTAAGAATGTGTTCTGATAAGTTCACAGTGTAGCATTCACAATTACTTTTCGCTAACTTAATAGCAGGTGTTCAGTCTCAGTTCCTTGACCCTGCTGCTTAGGGCTCTTGGGCTCTACATTTTACCCCATGGCGAATGCTGTTTTATTGTGTGTGTGAGTTCAGCATAAATCATATTGTTTGAGCATTTGGGGCTCTCCCTCTCTGCAGGCCTAACAGTGTTTCTCCCCTTGGCTATTGACTCCAGCCATGTCTAGTCATCACAACTGGACTGATTAATAGCAACACACTCTGGACTCCACAAACCAGTGAAAGTGGCTCTTTTTGCTTGTCAACTTCCTCTTGTATCACTCTGCAGATTGGGGTCTATTTTTATAATCCAACATCACTAAGATATTTAAAAATATATTTTATTTATTTTAAATGTATATATGTATACACATTTAAATGTATGTATGTATCTGTGGTGATAGTGGGGAAGTCTGTGCCATTTGAGAAATAGGCCTGCAGAGGGCAGAAGAGGACAACAGATCCCACAGGGTGGGTGTTATAGGTCTTTGTGATCTGCAGGACTTACTTTCTAGGTAAGGGACTACACTAGGTCCTCTGCAAGAGCGGTATGCACTCCTAACTGCCAAGCCATCTCTCTAATCCCTTCCCTGGGACTTTGCTAACCAGTGGTGGCTTAAATCTGAAGTCTGATGGTCCCAGGGACATGTTTGTAAAGGCCAAGACATTCTTTTCTCAATCTTATCATCAAAATCTGAACATTTCTAAAGAGAAAAGTAAAAAATAAGTTAGCCATCTTCTAAGAATTCATATCATACACCGAAAACATGCCCCAAAATAGACAGCCATCTACCAATACTCTAGCACTACTTGGAAGAAGACCATGTTCTTAGGAGAACACATGTATACACCATGTATACACACACATACACACACAGAGAGAGAGAGAGAGAGAGAGAGAGAGAGAGAGAGAGAGAGAGAGAGAGAAAGAGAGAGAGAGATCAGTCATGGGCTGCTCTTGGCTAGAATAACCCAACATTTTAAGAGTAAGTATTCACATAATGGCAAGGCCCTGGTTGTCTCTGCAGGGGTTGGATATGGCTCCCCCAGACTTAGAAAATGAAGAGTTTTCAGGATTCAAAATTTAGGACTGCTCTGACGCAACTTTCTGGGTCTGTCTTTGGTAACAGCATATCAAAATATTATCACCATCATGAAGTGGAAGTAATTAGTGGACAATAGGTGTAAATTTATTAATGTGGTTCTTATCTGGAGTAATAATGGTAAATTTGGAACTGAAAATGTGGTGGAATTTTCTGATTGCTCACATTATAACACTTGAAAGGATTGCAGTCTTGAGACCATTTTAAAAAAATGATTTTACTTATTTCTATTTCTTCTTCCTCTCCCTCTTCTCCCCCCCCCCCCCTCTCTCTCTCCTCTCCTCTCTCTCTCTCTCTCTCTCTGTGTGTGTGTGTGTGTGTGTGTGTGTGTGTGTGTGTGTGTGTGTACAGGTACTTCTGTCATGATATGTGTTCGGAGTGTGTCTTAGTCAGGGTTTTTATTCCTGCACAAATGTCATGACCAAAAAGCAAGTTGAAGAGGAAAGGGTTTATTCCGTTTTTAGTTCCACATTGCTGTTCATCACCAAAGGAAGTCAGGACTGGAACTCAAGCAGGTCAGGAAGCAAGAGATGATGCAGAGGCCATGGAAGGATGTTACTTGCTGGCTTACTTCCCCTGGCTTGCTCAGCTTGCTTTCTTATGGAACCCAAGACTACCAGCCCAGGCATGGCACCACCCACAATGGGCTGGGTCCTCCCCCCCTTGATCACTAATTGAAAAAACATCTTACAGCTGGGTCTCATGGAGGCATTTCCTCAAGGGAGGCTCCTTTCTCTGTGATAACTCCAACTGTGTCAAGTTGACACATAAAACCTGCCAGTACAGAGTGGGCACGTATGTATGTGTGTGTACTTGTGTGTATGTGTATGTGCATGTGTGCATGCCTGTCCTTGTATGTGTTTTTTGTTTTTCGTGCATGTGTGAAGTACAGGTACTGTTGCCATGATATGCATTTGGAGGCCAGAGGTTAACTTTCTGGAGTTGTTCTCTCCTTCCACCATAAATTCTAGGGAATGAACACAGGTTGTCAGGCTTGAAGGACAAGCACTTTTACCCACTAGGACATCTTTCTGGTTCATGAGCATGTTTTGTGTTGGGATCTCTGGTTGTTGTGAAGATTTTCTTTTAACCAGAGCATGGCATTGCTGTATGTGTCCGGAGTACAGTGGGTGACTATATTGTGCCAAGGAACACACCGGGCTGTGTGGAAACACACCTGTGGCTGTGAGGGAACTGCAGGCTGTGAGCACTACCCGTTTGAAATGGTTTTGTAGGGTGTAGTCGTTGGAGTAAAGCAGTGTAAAGATGACCTCTGGAAGCTGGTGTGTGGGAGATGGTGATAGGCAGAACTCTGGCTTGCTTCCTGGTCTTGTTCTCCCTCCCAACCTCTGTGTGTGTGTGCTTGTGTATATGTTTGTGTATGTGAATGTGTATGTATATGTTTGTGTCTGTGAGTATGTGTGTATGTGAATGTGTGTGTATATGTGTGTGTCTGTCAGTGTGTGTATATGTGAGTGTGTATGTATATGTGTGTGTGTATGTGAGTGTGTGTGTATGTGAGTGTGTGTGTATATGTGTGTGTATGTGTATGTGTGTGTGTGTATACAGTGTGATTGTAAAGATTATTCAGTATCTTATTTTCTAATGCACACAGTTTCAAGTCATTAAGGTGCAGCAGAAATATTCCAATCCTCTGGCATTTAGAGCCATAGTCTCCTTGATTGAAGAGAAAGCCCAGGGCCAAGAAGGCTCTAACCATTGAACAGACAATGGTCATGAAGGGAAGGGCAGCTGCTGATGTAACTTCAGATTCTCCAGGGACTTGATCCTCAACATTGTTTGATCTGTGGTAACTGCCCTGTAACTGCTAGCAGTCTCTGGCATCTCACTGTTATGCAGCAAGTCCAGTGCTGTGGGCAGCAGACTCCTACTGTGTCAGGGGGTGCATCCAGCTTAGGGTAATACAAGGATGAGAAGCCAGTCTGGAGTGCTGAGGGCCAGCCCTGGCGGGGGTCTTGTTTCTTCCTGGTTCTTCTTGAGACAGCAGAGGGGAAAGAGCGTCGGTGGAGGGTAAGAGTTTGTCTTATGAGATATTTAGGGTTGCTGTGTAATAATAAAAAAAGTTTATTTATCTAAGTCTAATTTACCATGCTGCTGTGGCTGACCAGCCTTCTATGTTCCACTGAGGTCAGAAACTGCAGTCTCTGGCACTTAGCATCCCTTCCTAAAACAGCAAAGGATTAAGTAAATAGCTTTTGTTCTACCTCAGCAGGAACTGCTCAGCTCTAACTTTCAGCCTGCTAGTTGGAAGTTGCAGGAAGAAAAAGGGACACTTAGAAAAGTGATTATAGCATTTATTACTAAGTTGTAAAAAGTTTCCTACGAAAGCTATCTAAGGGGAAAAGCAGAAAGATCCTAAGCAGGGAAAGGGAAAAAAATTCTTCTCTAAGCCGAGAAAGGCAAAACATTCTAGTAAGGGAAAAATTTCTCTCTAAGCAGGGAAAGGGGAAAAAAATCTCTACTCTCCTGTCTCATCTTTTTGTCCTCAGTACTTATACATCATTCAGAATACATGATCACATGTTACAAAGTTCATCACAAGTTCACACACAGAATCAAATCATAAACTGAAATAGTTTATAACAGAGAATGTTTACATGCATATCCATTTGGAGTAATTATCTGGCTAAACATCCATCACCTGTCTCACCTCCGCAGGTTCACTGAAGGTTTAAAACCACAACTAAGCTAATTGTGAAGTTTTGTACAGATAAACCTAGTCAATATTTTATCTACTGTCCTAGCACCTATAATAAATTGTTAGTTTCCTTTTTATGACCTTGAGTCAATTGTTTTACAACCTCTTAGAATGTGTTCTGAGTAGGAGAAAGTCTGGTTTCTTCCTTCCTTCCTTCCTTCCTTCCTTCCTTCCTTCCTTCCTTCCTTCCTCCTTCTCCCTCTCCCTCTCCTTTTCTTTTTTCTTTCTTTTTTTCTTATGGCAAAATAAATGTATTCTCACTTCTCAAATTAGGCAGAAACTTCTCCAAGTTTGGAGAAACAGAACCCCCCCCCCCAATGCACTGGAAAAATCCAAACGTTAGATTAGCAAGTATTTTTTAAGGGGTTATTTGAAGAGGCTGTTCATCCTTTATTCTTTTCTTTTCTTTTCTCTTTTCTTTTCTTTCTTTTTTTTTTTTTTTGAAACTGGGGGAGTTAGAAAACATGAATTCTAACTGCTACTCAAACTAATAGGAACTCTTGTGCTCAAGGGATCCTCCTGTCTCAGCTCCAGAGTAGCTGGGACTATAGCCATGTGCCACCCATACTAAGACTGTTTCTCAGAACTGAAACCAAGGAATGGTTACATGGCTCAGTGGGTAAAGGTGCAGTTCAACAGGCTGTCCATCAGGCTGTCCATCAGTTGTCCATCAGGCTATCTAACAGGCAGCCCATTAGGCCGTCCACCATGCTATCAGGCCGTCTATCAGGCTGTGAATCAGACCTTCCATCAGGCTGTCCACCTGGCTGTCCATCAGCCTGTCCATCAGCCTGTCCACAAGGCCATTCATCAGGATCTCCATCAGGTTGTCCATCAGGCCGTCCATCAGACTGTCCATCAGTTGTCCATTAGGCTATCGAACAGGCAGCCTATCAGGCCGTCCATTATGCTATCAAGCTGTCTATCAGGCTGTAAATCAGACCTTCCATCAGGCTGTCCACCAGGCTGTCCATTAGGCTATCAGTCCAACCATCAGGCCATCCATCAGGCTGTCCATCAGGATATCCATCAGGCTGTCCATCAGGCCATCTATCAGGCCATTTTTCAGGCTGTTTGTCAGCTGTCCATCAGGCCCTCCATCAGTTGTCCAACAGGCCATGTATGAAGTTTTCCATCAGGCTATCAGGCCATTCAGCAAGTTGTCCATCAGGCTGTCAGGTTGTCCAATAGGCTGTCCATCAGGCCATCTATCTGGTTGTCCATCAGGCCATCTATCTGGTTGTTCATCAGGCCATCCATCTGGCTGTCCATCAGCCATCCACCCAGATGTTTATCACACCATCCATCTGGTTGTCCACCAGGCCATCCATCAGACTGTCCATCAAGCTGTATACCAGTCTTCCATCAGGCTATCAGGTCATCCACCAGGCTTTTCATCAGGCTGTCCATCAAGCTTTCTATCAGGCTGTTCATCTGTCCATCAGGCAGTCTATCAGGCTGTCCATCAGGCTATCAGGGTGTTAGACAGGCTGTCCATCAGCTTGTCCATCAGCCTGTCCATAAGTCTGTCCATCAGGCTATCAGGCTGTCTATCAGGCTGTGAATCAGGCTATCCATCAGGCCATCCATCCAGTTGTCCATCATGCTGTCCATCTAGTTGTCTACCAGGTCCTCCATCAGACTGTCCATAAGGCTGTACATCAGCCTTTCCATCAGGCTATCAGGCCATTCACCAGGCTTTTCATCAGGCTGTCCGTCAAGCTTTCTATCAGGCTGTCCATCTGTCCATCAGGCTATCCATCAGCCCATCCATCATGCGGTCCATCAGGCTGTCTGTCAGGCTGTCCATCAGGCTATCAGGCTGTCCATTAAGTTGTCCATCAGGCTGTCCATCAGCCTGTCCATAAGGCTGTCCATCAGGCTATCAGCCTGTCCATCAGGCTGTGAAGCAGGCCATCCATCAGGCTGTCCATCAAGTTGTCAATCCTTTCATCAGGCCATCCATCAGGCTGTTCGTCAGCTTATCATGCCGTCCATCAGGCTGTCCATCAGGCTGTCCATCAGGCCATCCATCATGCTGTCCATCAGGCTCTCCATCAGGTTGTCTATCAGGCCATCCATCAGGCTGTCCATCAGCTGTTCATTGGCCTATACAACAGGCAGCCCATCAGGCTGTCCATCATGCTTTCCATCATTTTGTCCATCATGCTGTCCATCAGGTTTTTCATCAAGCTGTCCAACAAGCTGTCCATCAGGCTGTCCATGAGGACATCCTTCAGGCCATTCTTTAGGCCATACAGCAGCTGTCCATTATGCTGTCCATCAGGCCATTCATCACATTGTCCATCAAGCTGTCCATCAGGCCATCCATTAGGCTGCCCATCAAGCTGTCTATCTGGCTGTCCATCAAGCTGGAATACTTGAGCTCAATGTTTTGGACCCACTTGCAAGGAGAGAACCAATTTTTACATGTTGCTCTCTGACCTCCATGACACGCACCACAATATCAGTGTGCACAAAGACACACACACACACACACACACACACACGCGTGCGCGCATACATGAACATACACACACATGCACATGCACACATGCACACATGCACACATGCACACAAATGCTCAAATTCAATAATCAAGAAAGAATTTAACCTAACAAGATAATATCTGAAAAAAGAGACATATTCAAATAGATACAAAAAATGTTTGTGTTTTTCTTCTATCTGAAAATGTATCTCTCATCTGTTCTATGAAAGAGTAAGCACAAATTTCCTTATCAGGAGAACTGTTATGGGACAGAAGTAAGACAGAACATTATTATATGCTCTTTTTTATTATTATCATAAATATTTTTTACTATTATTATTACCATATAAAGTACAAGATGGGTAGCTGAGCTTTAAAAAAATTTTTTTATCCCTGGACTTGGGTCTATTTCTTCAATTTCATAGGCAGCTTTTTAGTTACTGCTTAAGGTAGACAGTTCAGATGGCAAGTAAATAATTTATGCATTATAATAGTGCCATTAACATTAAGCATGTAACATTTTAAAAGTATGGTCCACCAATCATCGTGCACACATGTAATCCCAGACATTGAAAGGTGGAATTAAATGGATGAGGAATTCAAGGCTAGTCTTAGCTGTGGTGCAAATGTAAGGTCAGCCTGGGCTACATGAGAATGTCTTCATGTGGTGCAAAATGAAAAAGAAACACACACACACACACACACACACACACACACACACAAATAAATAAGCAAAAGATAAGGAAAGGTCTTATGTTTTAATCACAAATATAATTCTGGGCCAAATTGAACCTCTCAATTTAAAATATAAATAGTAGAAATGTGACATAGGTGTTGAGTTAAAACGTAGTGACTTAAAATCACAATATATCAGGAAAGACTAGAAGTAACTTTTACATGTTCTTTTCTGGTTATTATCCAATTTCAAGTTTTAGCTCTGAATGAGAAGAAATTCCATTCATTTACCTTCCTGTATTTTCATTGGTCCCTTTTATCACCCACATTAGTAGGCAAAAGTTGCCTATGCTTTCACTGTTCACAGTGGTTATTTACGTGGAGCAGTGTGGTTCCAGGTCAAATATTTGAATTCGGGATCCTTGGCTTGACTAGGTGTGAGGCTAAGTTTTGTCATGTGTCCTGGTCCCTCTGTGTTTCCCTTTTATGAAAAGTTTGACCTCAGAGGATCACAGTGATGCTGCTTTATGTTAATATATATGAATAAAGTATTACTTTATTACTGCTATTATAATTATTGCTGTTACTCTCTTTCAAGATGTGTTCAAGGTTAGGAGGTACACTTCACATTTCCTCGATGTATGAACTGTAAACATTTGCTCACGAGAATTATTATGCAATCAAGAATCAAATTCACTGTAACACTCCAGCTAAAACATCATTTTCTTTCCATTTGCCAATGAGTGAGGTACAGCCCAGGCTAATTCTGGAAATTGGCTTACCATACTTGATGCTAGGTGGCAGCAGAATTGGCTCATCAATGCGGTCATCCCAGATCCCCAAATTGTCCCAAGTGGCTGGTTTCCCACTTCCATCGAATCAAACAGAGAACACCTGGGCTCCGAAGAGGAGCCGTAGCAGGCAGGAGTCACCTGCCTGTGGACCTGCAGGAGGACAGAGCTTAACAACACTCTTCACCTGGTTCCCACCACTTCTCACCAAAAGTAATGAAAGCTGTTGATAGCATACGCAACTCTAAAGGCCCCAGTCACAGAGAAAGACAAATAGAGTAATAATAGAATTCCTTGAAGAAAAATGATGCACCGGGGTACAGGTCCAGCAGAGGCCACATCTGCTTTACTGGGTTGGTGAGCACCTGGGGTTGGGAGGGCTTCTCAGTTTCTATTCCTGCAGCTCCTTGACCAATTCTGGACGTGGCAGAACATTTTCCTGCCTGGGCAGCTCAGCAGATCTCCCGGTCTCTGGAGTCCTCTGGCCAAGAAACAGGTCCTGAGGAAGCCATGTCTTGCGGCTAGAGCACACCAAAGGGTCTCGCTGCAGGGAATCAGGGCTTTCTGGTTACTTTCTAAGAGCAATTAAGTGGTGACACATGGAGGTGGGGGGACTAGCAGAGTTCTCATTGCAGTTTTGACTCTCAGAAAAGGACCTAATAGCAGTTCCACTATATAATGATCACTGATATAATTTTAGGAATTCTTATAGGATCATCATTAAGACTTAAGAAGTCGGGGTTGGGGATTTAGCTCAGTGGTAGAGTGCTTGCCTAGCAAGCACAAGGCCTTGGGTTCGGTCCCCAGCTCCGGAAAAAAAAAAGAAAAGAAAAGAAAAGAAAAGAAAAGACTTAAGAAGTCATCTATTTGTCTATATAGCAACACTACAAGACAGTACATCTTCATAGATCTGCAGAGATCTGCTCCAAAGGGGTGGGCTACTACTTAGTGATTGTTATATATGTTTAACAGTAGCAGGAAAAGCATATTAAAAGCAGGAATCTTTCCTAAAATGAATTCTCCTATGACCTTGCCTCACAAGAGCAAATTTGTCGCAGATTATATTATAATCCAAGGCAGACCATCTCAGGAAGATCACCTGTTAGTTATTAGCTTGTCCTATTATGGTTCCTGACACTGGTGCTGTAAATAGCACAGGCAATTTTATCATTTGGAATTTCCTTTTCCTTCATACCCCACACATCCGTGCATTCAAAATGCATTAGAGAAGCTATGGTGCTAACAAGGAAGGCCTGGATACTTGACAGTGAAACCCAATCCTTGATGTGCTGCTGTCCACACATTCTAGGCAAGCACTCTACCACTGAGCTAAATCCCCAACCCTGTCCACACATTCTAAAGGAGGAGGGAGACACTGAGCACAGTTACTGTATTTTGATTGCAGATGTACATGAAGTTACAAATGAATAATGCCAGGGCCTGGGAGAACATCTGTTAGAGACCTACAGCAGTTAGACTGTCGGGCAAAGGCCTTAGGAGAGGTGCCGATTCTGATAAGAAGTGAGGAATGATCGGCCCTGTCAAGGCAGCAAAGAAATGAGAAAAAAAATTGCAATGCCGAATGCTTATCTTTTTTTTTTTTTTCCCTTTTCTTTTTTTCAGAGCTGGGGACCGAACTCAGGGCCTTGGGCTTGCTAGGCAAGCGCTCTACCACTGAGCTAAATCCCCAACCTCCCAAATGCTTATCTTGGCAAGCCAGAAGTGTACAGGAAGGAAAGATTTTATTAGTAAAAAGGGAGAAATTCACTTGAGCCTCTTTGCTTAGTATGAAGTCTGCTGATCGTAGCACAAGTGGGAGTTCTCTATTGCTCCTTTGCAGAGGTGCCATTGCTGGTCAAACATTTTCTCTGGGGTGAACAAAATGTGTGTCTCTGTGTGAGGCAGGCAAAAGGCTTTCTGGTTTCAATTTTTTATTTATTTTTTCCCATACAATATATTTGGAACATGTTTCTCAAGAGACAGTTCCCCCGCCCCTCACAGACATGGTTTCTCTGTGTAGCCTGCTTGTCCTAGAACTCACTTCATAGACCAGGATGGCCTTGAACTCACAGAGATACACTCTCTCAGGCTCCCAAAGTATGCCTCCAAAGTGCTAGGTTTAAAGTCATGTACCAAACTGCCCAGGACAGTTCTTATTATAGACAGGCAGAACATGAACTCATGTTCCTTATATCTTCTCTGGTTTGAAATGTTTAGACTTGGCAAGGGGGAGTTCGTTTTGGTATTAGTAATTTTTTTGTAGCCATCGTGGTGGCTAATGAGGGTAAAGTAAGATCTCTTGCCTTAGAGCCTGGACAGATGTGAGATGGAGGATGGAGGAAACTCTGCCTTTTCAGGTTTCAACTGCTGTGATAAAACACCATGACAAAAGAAACTTGGTTTATTTCATTTTATGCCTTACAGTGAGTACACCATTCAGGGCAGTCAGGAACTGATGCCATGGAGGAATGCTGCTTACTGGCTTACTCCTCAGCTTACGTTTTTATATCACCCAAGCTGACACTGCCTGCAGTGAGCTCTAGGTCTTCCCACATCGATTATCAATCAAGAACATATCCTACAGACTTGTCCACGGGACAATCCAGTCAGGTAGAGGCATTTTCTCAATTGAGATGCCCTCTTCCTAAATGACTCTAGCTTTCATCAAGTTGACATAAAAGTAGCCAGCACATAAGTTGAGGCTGCCACTGAGGAGAAGACTAAGCCAAATGAAAAGGTCACAGGTGCGAGTGTGTTGCCATTTGGAGGATTTTTGCCTGTGGGATCCATTACTGTGAGAACCGCAGCACCAATGGATCTGGAAGGTGGAGTGGATCCAGGGTGTGCACTTCTAAGAAGGCGGCATTAGGAAACCACTGCTGTAATTTCGGTAGAAGGTAATGTTGACTTGGCCTAATAAAATGGAATGTCTTAAAAGATGTTTGAGGAGTGGAAAATACTGACTGTACATCTGTGGATGGAGAGTAGCTCCAGAGTTAGTGTCCGGAAAAACAAGATCTGCCACAGTCAAAAGAGCTAACGATCCAAGTTGCCTTTAGTTTCAATTGTTGCATTTGGAAACATTCCTATCTACGGAATAAAGAAATAAAAAAACCCCTATCATTTGGTTATAAGAACCCATTTTAAAATAGTAATAACAGAACATAAGCAAGAAAGAGATTAAAAAAGTAGAAAAAGAGAAACTGACATAGAACCTTTATTCTCTCTTTCTCTCTCTGTTTTGTGTGTGTGTGTGTGTGTGTGTGTGTGTGTGTGTGTGTGTTTGTGTGTGTGTGTAGTCCAGCTTAGTTATCAAACTCAGGGTCCTTCGTCCTTAGGTATATGAAGTTCAAAGGCCAGAAATCAGATTAAACTCGAGTCTAGACTACACCATCCTCTGATCCCCTGTCCATCTCTGCCTCCTGTTCTGTTAGTGCCTGACCTTATTGTATGACAGATATAAGTTAGTGACCTGCATTGCCATCCTCTCTCTCAAGCATAATGGATTTACCAAGTTCTCTTTGTCCCCACATTTAGGGACCAGCTTATTTTTAATGAGTAGCTGCATTAACTTAGTTAACTCTTTGTCTATAGGATGGTCTTGGGGTGTTTTCTCAGAAAAAAAAAAGCCATCCACATTAGAAACAAGAATACATACATAAAAGACCAGTATCCCTGTACATATGTCTTTCAGCACGGGTCTCATGGAAGCCTGCCAGCTGGCCTGTTGACACTGCCTTGCTTCTTTGAGCTCTTGTCTATACCCAAACAAGTCCACTTGGCAGTGCCACACTCAACATCGAGTTCTTTGTTTCTCACCCTTAGTTTCCAGACTTTCTGCTTTAGCTCACACATACCTGTATCATCCCCATCTTTTTCCATAGTGACACATGAGCAATTTGCAGCTTTCCCCAAGGCCTTTCCCTCTGATGACCTTCAGACGATAACTTCCGTCTCATCACTAGTGAGTTCTAGACCTTTCAATGTTTTCTTCTTCTTCTTCTCATTAGTATTTCTTTCAGCTCAAAGAATTTTCTTACTACTTTTGGAGAACATGCCTGATGATGATTGATTCTCTCAGCATGTGTTTATCTCTGTCTTTATGTAAAAGGAATGCTTCGAGGGCACGTTATTCTTAGTTGACAGGTTTTTTTTCCTTTAAGGAGATCTCACACCACTCCTTACTGACCTGTAAGGTTTCTGCTGAGATGTATAATGAATATTAAAACACCTTATTTTTTTTCCCATCTTAACCTGACAGTTTTCTTTTTCACCTTATTTTATGTATGAAAGTGTTTGCCAGGAGGTGGTGGTCCATGGCTTTGATCCCAACACTCAGGAGGCAGAGGCAAGTGGGTGTCTGATTCGAGGATAGCCTGGTCTACTGAGCAAGTTCCAGGACAGCTAAGGCTACCCAGGGAAACCCTGTTTCAAAAAAAAAAAAACAACAACAACAAACAAACAAACAAAAAAACCCAAACAAACCAACAAAGCAATGTTTGCTTACATATGTGAAGGTGTACCATGTGCAGACCTGATGTCTGTAGAGGTCAGAAGAGGATGTCACATCTCCTGGAATTGAGGTACTGACAGACACGAGCCACCGTGTGGGTGCTGGAAACCAAACTCAGGTCCCCTGCAAGAGCAGGAAGCACTTTTGACTCCTGAGCCATCTCTCCAGCCCTGGTGAGCTTCTGAGGGCTTAGTTGTAATATGTCAGGGAGCAGATCTGCTTGAGTTGAACATGTCTTACTCTAGACTAACATTGAACAGAAGAATCTGGTTTGTGACTTTCCACCATGTCATGCGTGGGTATTTGTATCTTCTCTATGTTTAGGAAGCCTTATTATTATTTAACAAACTTTCTGCTACTCTGGCATTTGAAAGCCTTCTTTGAGACACTCAAAAGTCTGCTTTCTTAACATGTGCAGGAGTTTCCGTAAGCCTTTGCAAGGTCCTTCAGTCTTTATTTTTACCTCTTCTGATTGTGTGTTTTCAAGTAGCCTGTCTTTAATGCCTGTCTTTAATTTTCCTTGTGTTGGATCTATTCTGCCATGGATACCTTCAACTGTACTTTTAATTTTGCTTATTTTTCTCAGCTCAGGGATTTGACAGTCCAGCAATTTATGCGCCACACTACCTTAATAAGAGCTAAAGAAGCCAGGAAAGAACTCCTAGGGCCTGGTTTTTAGCACAACAGGAAAAAAAATCTGTTGAAGGCAGGAAGGTGAAAGTTGCTGATGAAGACCTCTTCCAACTCAAAGCACTGTGAGCACTATGACGAATAGTTTAGATAAATACCACTCCTGTTTGAGGGTTAGAAATTGAACTTAATCCTTTTTAAATACTTATGACTTTGCTAACTTAAAAAGTTTATAATGGAGTTAAACTCTACCTAAGGCTTGGAGCCCTTCATTTTATAGTGCTGTTATAGAGAAATGATAAAAACAACAACAACAAAAAAAACTAGTCTTGCTATGTTCCAATTACAGTTTAACCAATAACTGTGGTTTCATTGTAGAGGGAGACTTTTACTGATGAAGAAGAAAATGCAATTTCACTTACATATATGTCTGTTTAGTTAAAGATTTGTAGATATACCATTTCTTCATTTAATTTTACTCAGCCTGTTTATACTGCAAGGTTTTTGAAGAATTTATATTCTTATTTATGGGTATATGTGTGTGTACTGGCATGACCCATGTGTGTGAGTGCATTTAAGACCAGTAAAAGGTGTCGGATTTCTTGGATCTGGAGTTACTGGTAGTTGGTAGCCTGACATAAGCTGGAACTTGAATTCTCTGGAAGAGCAGGAAGTAAGCCATCTTCTTGTGCCTCCAAGAATTGCATAATTTGTCTGCTGCCTTTGCAGGCATTTTGGAGCAGGAAGTGTACTTACGCAAGGCATCACAGGAAATGTTTAGTGGGTAGGTGATTGAAGAGTCACTGGAATCAAAAGGATCTCATTAAACATTTAGAAATTCTTAGTCTTTTGAATAGAAACTGTGCTTTGAGAGCATAACTTGAGTCTCTGTATTGGGTAAGAGAAATATCCAGGTAAGCAATCTTCTGGTGCCTGCCTGGCATCCAGGTACCCCAGCAAGGCAGCAAGTGGGGTATACGACTGGGGCCAAAAGCTTTTGGTAATCTAACTCTTTCTCTCTCTGGGGCAGAAGCTGATAGCTTGTGCAATTTAACTCTCTCTTGAGATTCTGGGGCTGAAAGCTGATGACTTTTGGCAATAACACAAAGATGGGAAAAAGAAAGAAAGAGAGAAAGAAAGTCTCTCTCTCTCTCTCTCTCTCTCTCTCTTTCTCTCTGTCTCTCTCTCTCACTGGCCAGTCCCCACCACCTGTGTCATCATTTTCACAAGTGTACATTCATACTTATATATGTACATATATACACCTATATATATGTGTATATACACATATAGACAGATAGACATATATACATATATGCATCTGGTGGATGGAGCAGAGCCACAGCAGCCACAGACCATTTTTTTCTCTCAGCCTTTTTATACCTTCCTAGACAAGAGTTCTTTATAAAATTACCTCACAGATAAAATGTTACTCAAAAGTGAGATACAGAGGGATGTCCAAAGTAAGTTCAAAGCAGTGTATCATTCTGTAAATTCATTAGGAATTCAAAGCAACCCTGTTACTTGGCCCTGCCTTATCACCTGTGGCTGCATCTTCGGGCCTGACCTAGAATGAATGTCTTTACTTGATCACAAATATATCCTAAGCCTATTTCTCCTCTCGGAGCAATTTATGAAAATGTATTTTTTCCTTATTACGAAGCCTTTACTTATTATTCCACGAGGAATAGCCACACATCCTATTCTCGATTCTAAGTTTGTTATATCTTTCTACCAAAACGACTAAAATCATCGCTTAAAACTTTCCTCCAAGTTGGAATTTAAAAATTATTTGAATCAACTCAGGAATTCTATAAAGTCATTAATTCATCCAGACAGCATGAACTCATGAAAGTCTATAGGCAGTGAGGGTCTCCCAGTGTCCACTCACACCAAGCCAAAAGAAAGCACATCGGTAGCAAGAAGCAACCCTGGGATGACGTCCCTGGGGCCATGCCTCGTCAGAGTGCAGCCATGGCAACTGAGTAAGACAGTGGGCCATCTTCAGGAACCCCACTGGTTTGCCATAGCCATTCCTAGATTGCTTTTGTCAGCAACCCTGTCTTCTTCAAGCCCAAGCACAATTTTTAGAGATCTTTTTATAGATTTGTTGTGAATTGTAACTCAAGCACCCCAAACCCACTCATCTTCCTGTCCCTCCATATCCACCCTCTGCCTTTGCCAAACCCTCACCACCAAAGGAAACAAGGAACAAACAAACAAGAGAACTATCTCGCCACAGAAGTTGCACTGTGTCTTGGTGTGTCACACAGTATACCCTTTTGCCCAGATAGCTTTACTTGCAAATGAGTCATTTGTCTGGTTCGAGGCTTCTGGCTTCTGCTATACTATCAGGACTGGATACTCACTAAAACTCCTTTGGGGTATCCTATTGTTCCTCTGGGTCATGGAAACCCTGCAGGTTTGTTTCTGCAGTATCAGCTTTTTCATCTGCTCCAACCCTTCCTAGATGGGATAGGTGTTGGGGTGGGCCGACTCAAAGCCCTCAATCTGGGCTGAGGTAGTAGCTGAGTTCGTGCAGGTTGTCAGCTTTCCTACACCTATACCACTAGGGCCTGCTTTGCCTAGGCACTCATGCTACCAGGGCCAGCTCTCCAGCACCTCTCAGGTGAGGGGTGGGGCCTGCACTCTGGTTCTCACACCCTGGGGTAGGGTGGGGTAGGTGAGGCTTTACCAAGCCTCCCCCACCAGGGCCTGGGCTATTGTGCTGCTCCGGGTGAGGTTCGACCTGGTTTCCTGGGTACTGCAGGTGCTAAGGGGTGGGGCCAGCTCTTGTACTCTGATCTCAAGCCCTCAGGGCCAGCTCTCCCATGATGCCCGGGTGAGGGGCATGGCCAGCTCTATGCAGCTTTCTGACATCAACGTAGTGCCAGTCCAGACCGGGCGTGTCCACATGGTCTTTGGTGGGAATATAAGCCATAAACAGACCCCTGTCATGGTCCGCATGACCACAGACCCAGTCATGGTCCTTGGTGGCAGCATGGGCTGGGTCATCACCATGGCCTCAGGCGGCAGTGCAGGTTACTCATATCAGGGTGTTCCTCACCACCCTCAAGTCTCCGTATCTGCCTCTCATTACTGTTCCCACACCATTCCACTTCTCTTTCTCTCCTATCTCTCCACCTGCTCATCTTCATGGTACCTAGGCTCTGGGTGTCCTCTGCCTTGCCCCTGCTGCATGGCCATGGTTGGAGGTCTCCGTTCGTAACTAGAGAGGTTAGTGCTTTGAAAATGAAACCTTGTTTATTAGGATAAATTAATTTACAACTAAGCATTTTACTTACATCACTGTTTATAGGCTATCTTATAAAACTTACAGTAAGATAAAAAGTAAAATGTTGACTGTACAGATTATTTTAAACCTTTCTTATATATTTATATACTTTAGTGGCAATAACAGCAATATTAAAATAAACATATTCGGTGTCCTCAAGTTACTGATCCTAGTAACTACCTTAGTATATAAAAAAATCCACAGATTGGGTTACTTCACTCAGGATATTTTCTAGGTCTATCCATTTGTCTGTGAATTTCATGAAGTCATTGTTTTTAATAACTAGGTAGTATTCCATTGTGTAAATATACCACATTTATCATCTTGAGTGAGCTAACCCAGACACAAAAGAACACACATGGTATGTATTCACTGATAAGTAGATATTAACCCAAAAGCTCACACGGCCTACAAAAGAACCCACAGACCATATGGTGCTTAGGGGGAAGGAAGACCAGGGTGTGGACGCTTCAGTCCTGTATAGAGAGGGAAACAGGATGCTTGAGAGAGGTGGAGGGAGGGGGAACCTAGGAGGGAGACAGGTGGGGGAGGAAGAAGGTGGGGCAAGATACTGGAGAGAGGTACAGAGAGTTAGGAAATCAAATGAAAATATATAGGAGTGGGGAGGTGAGAAGGAAATGGGGATAGCTACTTGAGGGCCTCAGACACCAGGGAAGCTAGAGGCTCCCAGAACCCAACAGGGATGACGTTAGCTGAAGTGAGCAGGAAGAGGAGACAGAACCTGTGGAGACCACCTCCAGTGGATAGGCACTGGTTGAGGGATGAGGCCACCCACCCGTCTCAAAGTTTTAACTCAGAAATGCTCCTATCCAAAGGAAAAACAGAGACAAAACTGGAGCAGAAACTGAAGGAAGGGTCATCCAGGGACTGCCCCACCTGGGGATCCATCCTATCTGCAGACACCAGACCCAGATACTTGCTGCGGCCAAGAGGCGCTTGCTGACAGAAACCTGGCGTGGCTGTTCCTTGGGAGGTTCTGCCAGTAACTGACTAATGCAGATGCGGATGCTTGTAGCCAGCCATCAGACTGAGGTCAGGGACCCCAGTGGGGGAGCTGGAGGAAGGACTGGAAGAGTGGAGGGGTATTGCAACCCCATAGAAAGAACAACATCCGGCTGACCAGCCAGTGTTCACGGGGACTAGACCACCAACCAAGGAGAGTACAGGAGGCGCCAGGGCTCCAGCTGCATACGTAGCAGAGTATGGCCTTACCTGACATCAATGGGAGGGGAAGCCCTTGGTCTCGGGGAGGTTTGATGCTCCAGTGTAGGGGGATGCTGGAGTGGCAAGGCAGGAGTGGGTGGGTGGGGGACCCTCATAGAAGCAAAGGGGAGGGGAAGAGGGCGGATATGGTATGGGGGTTATGGAGGGGTAACTGGGAAGGGGGATATCATTTGAGATGTAAACGAATGGAATAATTAATAAAAAAAACTCCACAGATTGTCAATTGTTGTATATAAAGTGGTCTAGTATTTGTCTATGACCTTTGCATACCCTTGTGTATTCTTTAAACCTTCTCTATATTACTTATACTATTTAATACAATGCAAATTTTATGTAAATCATTTTTTGATTCTATTGTCTAGGGAATATGTACAAACAACAGTTTATACATTTTCAGCAGAGATACAACGTTCTATCCTCTGTTTGAATTCATATCGAACTCACCAGGTTGAATATATAGAATTTAAAGTCTATTTAAAACATTGTGTCCTGGTTCTAGGAATACAGTCTGTGTTCAAAAAGTCATTGAATACATATGGCTTTCCCTTTCCTACCCCAAGAAATATGTTTGGAAATGCCAGCCAGATTGGATCTTGTTCCTCGATTTCATTCTTCATGTGTGACTGACATTAGAATTTTTAAAAATGTAGTGCAAGCCCACTTACTATTAGTAGGAGTAATCTCAATGAGATCACGAATCTTTCCACGTGTTATCTCATTGTTTTAATCAGACAGGATGTCAACAATTGAACTGTAGTGTGAAAACACACCCAACATTATATCAGACACCGAGAGTCACAGTCACATGCATACTGAGCTTCTGTCCTAGAGTGGCTATGATATATAAGACCTTGTGTTTTCTGTGGGAATGCAGCCATTGGCATATGATAAATGGGGTTACTGAAATTATTACTAAGAAGATGTGGAAGTCTATCAGCTGACTAGGCCTTTGCTGTCTGGTTGTTGGGTGAAACATGGGCACATGTTCTGCTCCTGGTACCTTTCTACCCTCTTCTGACCATTTTCTTTTGGAGGTCCCAGAATAGAAAGGAGAGAAATGAGAGTGAGTATCTGAGCATGGAGATGAAACCACACAAGAAGGCAGAGAGGGGAGGATGCTGTGCAAAGGAGGAGCCCTGTGAAGTACAAATGGCTCCCCTGATTAAGCTAGGAAGTGTTCCGAGTTCTACGTCAATAAGATGGGTGCCGCCAGCTGTTTATGCCCCAATTTCTGATGTAGGAAGACAGAATGTCAATGGGCTGCTGCGTGACTGATGTAGGCAACCGAAATGGTTGGCTCCCAGGATGACTTGCCCCATATTCCAAGTGCTTCTGACTTTATACTTGAGAGTAAATCTGCTTTGTTACCCTTCTATGGGAATAAAAAGACAAAAGGTAGTTAAATTGACTTTCTGAAATGTTTTAAAAAAGATTCTTTTTTTTGAGAGCTGCTCCCACATCTTCAGCAATTTTTTTTTCTGCATCAACTCTGAATCTGTCTATCAATGATGTTTTAGGATCGCTTTCTTTTTGTGTCATAGTTATACTTAATAAGAACTGGTAATTAAAATGCTATGTGCTATCTGGACTGTCTTAGGCAATACTAAAGTCATCTTACACAGAAGTGGGTCTTGTAATAGGGTTCTCCTGAAAGAATCAAAAGGCTATGTAAACGTATAAGATTTACTATGGAATAAGGATTTACTTAGCCATCTGGTGTATATGATTACAAACCTAGAATCCCATATCATCGGCATGCTGGAGTCACAGGGAAGCCAATATTGTGTCTCAGGTCAAGTCCAAAGGCTTTGGAACTGCCCAGTCCTACATGGCCAGGGAAAGTGTCACATGATCCCCACCCTGGAACAGAGCTAGCAGAATATGGGTCTCCACAAGTGTTAACAGTTGCTGGATGTGAGGCTTGTTTGTAATATATCTATATATATCTATATTTATATCTATCTATCTATCTATCTATCTATCTATCTATCTATCTATTTATATCTATCTATCTATCTATCTATCTATCTCTATCTATCTCTATCTATCTATCTATCTGTCTATATCTCTATCTCTATCTCTATCTGTATCTGTATCTCTATCTCTATCTCTATCTTTATCTACATATATCTATGACAGGGGCTGCTTGCTAGCTGTAGGCCAGGATGGAGACATCTCAGAAGTTCGTGACAGCTCCTTGTAAAAAAGGATGGTGTCTGGGACCCTGAGAAGCAGGAGACACACCCCTCCAAAAGACCAGCCATCTGAAATAAGGGACTGCCTGCAGTAGGCTGGGATGGAAACATCAGAGTAGCATGTGGCAGCTCTTTGTGGAAAAAAGTTGTTCCCATTTCTCCTAACCTTAGCCCTGAACAATGGATTTCATTTGTGCATGACTGCTTTTCAGTTGGCTTTGGTGTGTATAATTATTCTATTATATCTGACTTTTTTTTTCCAGAGCTGGGGACCGAACCCAGGGCCTTGCGCTTGCTAGGCAAGCGCTCTACCACTGAGCTAAATCCCCAACCCCTATATCTGACTTTCCTACTTTCTCCTTCTGGTCTGGTGAATTCTGTGAAACTAGATATTCCTTGATGTAGTGATTCTTAACAATTAAAAATTTCGGCATAGGGGAATAGCACAGCACAGTCCTAATGACCCAGATTCATGCTGTGTGTTCTCATCTTGGAAACAATATAATAACTGCATAATGGTAGTTCCAGATTAATGCTTGACTTGCAAAGAAAGTTTGAAGAAATTATTAGAAAATGAAATAGAGCCAACATTGGGACCCTGAGAAAGGAAAAAACTATTGAAGTTATGAAATAAGTTTTGCACATTTGAGAATGGTTAAGGAAGTATAGAATGCGTAAAGTTATACTAGTAAAACTAAGTCAAAACACTGGGACTTTGAGGAGAGTCATTGTGTGCAAAGTGCAGAAGCAGAAGCTAGAGGAACTACTGAGTTAAGGGTTAACTTGGCTCTTTCTGGCCACTGCCTGGCAGCTTTGCCCATGTCATTTATCATTAGAGCTTCACAGGAAAATGCAAGCAGCTGACCTCGGAGCTCTGAGCTCTGAAGTATAATAAATCAAAAGTTAAAGTTTAAATAATGATAAGTTTGTGAGTATTATTTTGGCTACAGGCCTGGGAGTTGGGGAAGCTTGAAACATAGGGGAACAATTGTAATTCTTGATTCTTTGTGGGTTGTGGTTATTTTTATGAATTTGATTTGGCAATGATTATACAAAGTCTTTTTTTCTACCTGCGTTTGGAGTAACAATAAAAGACTGGGGCAAGAGAAAGGCTAGAGAGCATGTGAAGATTGAGTGGACAGAGAGAGGTGATGAGGTGAGTGAAGAGAGAGAGAGAGAGAGAGAGAGAGAGAGAGAGAGAGAGAGAGAGAGAGAGAGAGAGAGAGAAGAGGATGTGAGGTGCTCTGGAGAGTGTGCGTGTGAGTGAAAGAGTGCATTCAGTGTGTATGATGTGTGTGTGTGAAGAGTGTGTGAGGGGAGTGAAAGGGGAGGCACAGAGGGTGTGGAGTGTGGGTGTTGGAGAAAAGAAAAGTGCACAGAGCATGCAGGAGAATGCAGAGTGTGTACAGTCTCAAGCTGCTAGAGAGAGAGAGAGGGGAGGGGGGGGGGGAGGGGGAGAGAGAGAGAGAGAGAGAGAGAGAAGGAGGAGGGGAGAGAGGGGAGGGGAGGGGAGAGGGAGGGGAGGGGAGGGAGGAGGAGAGGAGGGGGAGGAGGAGAGGAGGGGAGAGGAGAGGGAGAGGAGAGGAGGGAGAGGAGAGGGAGGGGAGGGGAGGGGAGGGAGGGGAGGGAGAGGAGGCGAAGAGAGGGGAGAGAGGGCAGAGAGAGCGAGGGGAGGGGAGAGGGAGGCGGGGAGAGGAGAGGAGAGAGGAGAGGAGGAGAGAGAAGGACAGGAGAGGAGAGGACAGGAGAGGAGAGGAGAGGAGAGGAGAGGAGAGGAGAGGAGAGGACAGGAGAGGAGAGGAGAGGAGAGGAGAGGAGAGGAGAGGAGAGGAGCAACTTTAAGCCTTGAAAATTGTCTGGCAGTTTGTACCCGAAAATAGTCTCTGTGTTTATTTATTATGCACCTTCTAGATATCCCTGCTTCTAGTTGAGAACTCTGATCATGTATTGAGGATACACACACACACACACACACACACACACACACACACACAGAGACACACACACACAGACACACATACACACACACACTATATATATATATATATATTTCATGTTCCTCCTTTGGGAAATATTCTCCCTGCCAAGATTATTGGGAAATGTTCTTTCTGCCAAGGTTAATGACACCATGAAAATCTGAGACAACACAAGTCCGGGAAGCAAGGGTGTGTCTATATCCTAAGCAAAAATGGTAAATGCTGAGGCCTTCAGAATGGCCCTTAAAGTTGTGGGGAAAAAAATTCTAAGCACATGAGTTCAAAACCATAATTTCTCAATTTTGCAAAATATGAGGATGCAATATGAATTACATGAAGGGCTTCATGGACCAAAAAGAACAGAGGCAGCTGTACCTTGTCAGTAAGATAGAAAGGCAGGCAGATACAAAGACAGGCAAATTCCTGAGTTCAAGGTCAGCCTGGGACAGAACAATGTTAAAAAAAAAATTCCAGTTGTTCTGGACTCACCTGAAGACCAAGCTACATCTGCTGCATATGTGCGGGGAGGCCTAGGTCTAGCCTCTGTGTGTTCTTTGGCTGGTGGTTCAGACTCTGAGAGCCCCAAGGGTCCAGGTTAGTTGACTCTATTGGTCTTCCGGTGGAGTTCCTACCCCCTTCAGGGGCCCACAATCCTTCCTCCTATTCTCCATAAGAATCTCTTATGGATTCTTCCATAAGAGTCTCCAAGCTCCATCCATTGTTTGACTGTGGGTGTCTGTATCTGAGTCAGCTGTTGGGTGGATCCTCTCAGAGGACGGCATGTTCCTGTCTGGAAGTATAACAGAGAATGGGGGCTTTCCCCAAAGCTGTCGCCTGTATGTGGGATGTGTTCTTCTAGCTGTGCTGTCTTGTCTGACCTCAGTCTGGCCTCACAGAGACTTGAAGTGCCAGGGTTGGAGGATTCCGGGAGTGGGTGGTACCCACTCAGAGGAGAAGGGAAGGGAGAATGAAGGAAGAATTGTAGGAGGGGGTGAGTTGGAGGGGGTCAGTGAGCAGGATGTAAAGTGAATAAGTGAGATTAAATTAAATAAAAAAAAAATCCACGTTTGATGTCTTTTTCTAAGAATCAGGAGCCTGGGCTCGTGTTACTGATTTGTGGGAAGTCAAAAGGGAACCTGGAACAAATGGCTGACTAGATCTGCAAATAAAAGACTGGACCTTGGTCTGTGAGAGTTGAACTATCTGGATGAGTTGTTGGGACCTATCCAGAGAAAACTGTCAAAAGAGTGAATGCAGCTCTTTTAGAATGTTTTCTAACAGCTGTTTTCTAACTGCTTTGAGAGCTAGCTAACACAGCTCTTTCAGAATTGTTTTCTGGCTTCTTGATTTTGATTGGAAAACCCAAGAATTACGTTTAGAATTTTTCTAACAGGATTTCTAACTTGGTCAGAAAATCCAAGAAATTTTCTAGCAGCTTTTCTGACTTTGATCAGAAAAACCAATGAGCTATCCAAAGAGCTTTGAGAATTTTTTCTATCAAAAGAGCTGTCTCAAGTAGAATCTATATGGAGAGGCATCTCAAGCAGAACATAGGCTGTCAGCTTGGACGCATGATTTGACTTCAAGTCATTCTTTTAACCACTCCCGGACACCCCTTTTTCTCAAGAACCCCTCTCCAAGCTGGGGCTGGTCCTTGGCATGGAACCAGGGAGACTGCTAGTGTAAGTCTCGCTGCAAAGTGGAAGATGTGAGAATCTGCATGTCTCTGTGTGTGTGGGGGACTAGTATAAGCCCAAAGGCTGAAAGAGAAGGATATCCCAGCCATAGAAGGGAAACAGAGGGTTTCCCTTTCCCTTTGTTTGCTTGTGCTATCTGTGCCTCAGGAAATTGCACCATGGCTTCCAATAAGCTCACAGCAAGTCTTCAAGTCAGTCATGCAGGTCTGTTGTGGGTTCAGTCTATATGAGCTCATCCTGGAAAAGGGAACTTACTATTTGTTGCCCTGCCTGCCCTTGATTTAGTCTTCGGCCAATAATTTTAGAGTAAATTTTAGAGTAAATCGTTGCCTGCGTCAGTAGATGGTACCAACACTTAACTCTTGCTTACATAAGCACTTGGTTGGTTTGAAGCCACTTGTATTTCTCCCATTCTCTGTCCAATTAATCATTAAAGTCTGCCTATTTTTGCTTTTAAATGTCGCTTGAGTTTACTCAGCCTAATCAGTTACTGCTTGATTTCTAGCCCTTTGTGTCTCATCCTACTTCTGACAAATGGAGCAATAAAAAGTCAGGTATAGTGGCTCACACTTACAATCTCAGCACATGGGAGACTGAGGCATGAGGGTTACCAAAATTTGAGACCAGTTTGGAGCATGTAAGGAGTTCTAGGTTACCCTAGACTATAGAGCAAAACTAACAACCAACTACCACCACCACCACCACCACAACAACAGCAGCACAACAACAGCAACAATGACAAAGCAATAATGTTTTAGACATATTTTCTGATATCAATTATATTATTAACACAGTCTACCTTTTTCCTTTTTATAACTGTAACTACTTTAAAATGAATCTTAACATGTATCTTACACAGCATTTCTGCAGGACAGCACTGAGCTATTTTCTGACTAACTCTCAACACTTTATTTCTATTACTTAGATTTTATCTTGTATGTTTTATTAAACATAAATATTATGTAATTTAATCATCCTAGGTGTTACTTTGGTATAAATGGCATTATGCAGACATTTCTTCTAAATGAAAACTTTTCCTTCTGGAGAGAAGAGCATGACTTAGGATTAAGAAAAGCAAGTAAGTCCCAGTTAATGAGTGAAACTTAAGAAGCTCAGGAAGTTCCTGAAAGTTACAACATTAACAAGGCCTCTCCAAGATTACATATGCATATATGCAGTAACTGTTGGGAAAATGAGAAGGAGCAAGGAAAGGAGGGAGGGAAATAGAGAGGGAGAGAACCTGGCCAGCTGCCTACAAGTTATTCAAAGAGTTCCAGAGATGCAACTTTTGTCCCCCCATCACTTGCTAAGGTGATGCAGCTGTCTTTGAATCATCCATCCACCTATAGATAACCCCTCACCTATGTTTAAATTGATCTAAAAATTCATTCTTAAAAACCAAAGCAAGGACTTTTCCTTTGCTCTTCTTGTGTCCTGAGCCTGGCTTATCTGCTGAGCAGATATTTATAATTTTTCTTTGAATTATTTTTGTGTGTGGTGTATGTGGTCTCTCTCTCTCTCTCTCTCTCTCTCTCTCTCTCCTCTCTCTCTCTCTCTCTCTCTCTCTCTCTCTCTCTCTCTCTCTCTCTGTGTGTGTGTGTGTGTGCTTACTTGTCGTCCCCAGTGTACATATCCAT
Organism: Rattus rattus; assembly: GCF_011064425.1. Lineage (NCBI taxonomy): Eukaryota > Metazoa > Chordata > Mammalia > Rodentia > Muridae > Rattus > Rattus rattus. The sequence continues at coordinate 41,180,856 of NC_046157.1, read as the reverse complement.
TTATGAATGTGCAGAAGCCAGCAAGGATGTCATGTCCTCTACCACCCTTCATCTTACTCCCTTGATAGAGGTTCTCATTGAACCTATAGCTCACTGAGGTTAGGCTGGCCACCAAGCACCTAGAATCTTCTTGCCTCTGATCTCCAACTCTGGGGTTACAGGAATGAGCAGCAATGCATGTTTTGTTGTTGTTGTTGTTGTTGTTGTTGTTGTTGTTGTTTTCCTTAGGTGCTAGAGGCTAGAACTCAGGTCTTCAAACCAGTGCAGCAAATAGTATAACTTTTCTGTTCTAGGCTCCAGGAATCTTTTTCTTATTTGGTCTTTAGTGCCCTCTCTAGGATAAATAAACTTTTTTTTTCACATCTCCATAGTGATGTGTGTGTGTGTGTGTGTGTGTGTGTGTGTGTGTGTGTGTGGTTTAAGAGCATTAGTAAAAAGAGCCAGAACCAAAGAAGTTGGTCTAATTTTGCCTACTTAGGCAAGCCTTTATCATTTATTACTCTTAGAATGAGAAATTATATTTATAGTTAACATTTCTGTCATAAAATGAAAACTATTTCATTTCTTCACAAAAGAAGTATTTGATATGCTTCCAAGTAATGCAGAAGCATATAAAATGTAAAATGACAATCTTGCAGGAAGGTTAGGAATATGGCTCAGTGCTGGAGTCAAAGCACTCTAGTACCTGACCTCTGCAGGGGCAGACTTGAGTTGGACAGACACCGGGCTGGAATCTCTCCTTCACTAAAGGAAAATTACCTCCAACATTTTCCATGAAAATGAACAGCAATACAGTACTGTAAGAACTGTAAGAAAGAACAGTACTGTAGCATTTCCTTTGAAGACTCTTATATGTTTATTAAGCAAAGTAAATATTTAGCAATTTTTATGACCTACCAGTGCTGGCTTCAGATACCAGAAAACAAAGAGAGCTTAAAATACAGTACAGGTGACTGACATTTAATGTGATAGAAATTTTAGATAGGCAAAACAAGTGGCTGCAAATTCTAATTTTCTACCTTTAGTTTTTTTTTTAAATAATTATCTGAGAATTTTATACCCTGCCCTTTGATCCCATTCTGTCCCTTCCTCCCACTCCTCCTAGATTCCTTCTATTCTCATTTCATACCTAACCAACTTTGTGTCCTCTTTTTTTCAGATCTATCAAGTCCAATTAGCACTACTTATGTACTGTTGGTTGTGTAGCCATCCACTGGTGTACATTAGACCTACTACTAGATAGTTAGGCCTACTACTAGTACTACTAGGTAGTAGTACTATATATTACATCTGTAGAGAAAACAAATCCTTCTTTTTCTGGAAGCTATTAATTACCAGTATCCTCTCAGCTAGAGATGGGGCTTTTATGCTCATTTGTCCCTTCTGCACTGGGATTTTGTCTAGTTTGAGCTTGCACAAGTCTTTTGCAGGCTGTCACAACTTCTGTGAATTCATATGTGTGATTGTCCTTTTGTATGCAGAAATGGTTTCTCAGTAAGTCATTCCCTGCCTGTGTCACTTAACATTCTTTCTTCTTTCTCTTTTGCAATAGTCCCTCCCTGAGCCTTAGGAGGAGGAGGGTGATACTAATGGCCCATTTAGGATGGAGCCCTCTGAAGTGTTTATTCTCTGTACTGCAACCAGTTATGGGTCTCTGTGTTAACTGCAAAAGGAAGCTTTACAAACTGCATACATACAATATACATCATAAATAAGATCATGAGTCATAAAGAAAGAAACCCAATGTCAGCCTCTGGTCTCCCCATAAATGAGCACATGCACCTGCACAAATACGCACACATTCACATCACATCTGAACATTTCACTTCATAAAACACACACACACACACACACACACACACACACACACACATTTTTGACAGTGTAACAACACGTGTGTGTGTGTATACAGTGTATTGTTTATATTTACCCTCTATTTACTTCTCTAATTCCCATCAACTCCAATTAGCACTACTTATATATGTTGGGTGTATAGCCATCTACTGGAGCATGTTAGACCTTCATTAACCTACTACTAGTAGGCCTAACCTAGATAGTTAGGCCTACTACTAGTACTACTAGGAGTAGTACTCTATATTGCATCTATAGAGAAAATGGATACTTCTTTTTCTGGAAGTTATTAATTACCAATATCCTCTCAGCTAGAGATGGGCTTTTATGCTCATTCCCCTCACACTCCCTTTGAGTCCCATTTTCCTTCCCAACTGATTCCCATTGTGTTTAGTTACAACTGTTTGTATGGACATAGGTACAGACTTATATGATTGGAACATACTTAGATGACCAGTGATTACAACACTGATGAATATGATACTATCTCTGGCAACCATTAATTGCCAAAAGCTCCTCCACTAAAGGTGGGACCTCAAAAACACATTTCACAATCCATGATGAAATGTTGAATGTCCCAACCTTGTACAGGTCTTGTGTAGGTAACTGTAGCAGCTGGGTGCTCATGATTGCAATGACCATGACATATCAGGAAGTGTTCCAAAGCCGCCATCCTTTCTCAAGTTCTGACAAGCTTTTCATCCCTCTCTTCCGTGATTTTCTGTGGGAATTAGCAGGCATGATATATGCGTCTTATCGAGGAGATCACCAAACATTTTTTCTCAAGACTTTAGTCAGTTAAGAATCTTTTCATTAACTGTTGCCCCCACAGAATAAAAGCTTCTGTTCAGAGAGTACCAGTAGTTCAATGAATACGAATATGAAGGTCTGTCTATTTAGCAAAGAAGCAATAATAGACTTCTGCTTAGAGCCTGTGAACTCCTCAGTCATAGGCATTTGATCAGTCATGCAGTACAAGGCATGTATCCCCTCTTGTGCAGTATACATTGAATCCAATCAAAAAATGATGGGTTACCACCTAAACAGTCATACTATGATTGCACCACTGGGTAGAACTTGATTGATATGTTAGTATTGTTATTCAAGGTCCACAGCTGGTTAATATCCATGATGCCTTTTCTCCTTACGTAGCCAACTCAGCACCTAAGGTAATATGAATGCTACCCAGAAAGGAAAGCACTAACAGCTCACTTCCAGATTGATTTCTCTGTACTCTGTAAACAGAATTTGTGATGTCTTCAGCAATAGGGAAAAAAGTATCAGAAACAAGGAAATTTCACACAAAAAGGAGAGCTCAGGTACCTGTAGAGGGGCCTCTTGAAGATTCCTTACCATACTGATCAGCACAAGTATTTGAGGAAACTACTAGAAGCAGACTTGGGACCTGCTGTGATTTGATTATGTCCTCTAGAGTTCATGTGTTCAAACTTAACCAGTGACTATGCTAATGATATATGGAGATTGAATCTTTAGGAAGTAATCAGGATTAAGAAGGGCATGAGGGAGGAGTTTCGAAGGTGGCATTCATTGCTTTATCAGAAGAAGGGATTCAGCTAGGTTTCTGTCTCTCTCTATGACATGCCTTCTGCCATATTATGATGCGGCAGGATGTCTGTCCTTCATCTTGGGCAGATGTTGGTGCTGTGCCTTCAGACTTCCCAGTCTCCTAACTATACAAAGCTTTTATCTTTGTAAATCATGTACTGTTAAGAATTCAGTTACAGGGCTGGAGAGATGGCTCAGCCGTTAAAGGCTAGGCTCACAACCAAAAATATAAGAATTCAGTTACAGCAGCATAAAGTAGATTAGGAAAGGAGAGAGAAGAACAGGTCCTAACTCTCAAACAGGGATGCTAATGTTTTCTTCTTCCTTGCAAACTGGAAACATCATAATGCATGTGACACACAAATATTAGATACCCAAATATTAGGCACACACATATTAGAAAAACACAAGTGTCTAGTCTCTGTAATCCAGAATAATTAACACCAGACTATACACAGTTCAAAAGGTTCCTAATAATTCACAAATATCATTTTTTGTTTATTTTCCCTCATGAATATATCTCATTTGGTTTAAATGTTTTTCTAATCTTTTTCTGCTTTCATTTTTTTCCCATTTCTTTTTTTCCCTTTCTGCAATGAAGGTATTAAGCTGCTACAAAGTCTCTTAATTTCACTTTAGAACAGTGCTCAAAATATTTATAAGATGCTGGATATGGTATAAACACTTGTAATCTAAATACTTGGTATCTTAGGGTTTCCATTGCTATGAAGAATTGCCATAACCAAGACTTTTTTAAAAGTTAAATTTAATTTAATTTTTTACTTACTCATTTTATATCCTGCTCACTGCTCCTTCCCAGTCACTCCCCTCACACAATCCTTCCCCTATCCCCTCTCCCCTTCTCCTCTGAGCATGTGGAATCCCTCTGGGTATCCCCCAACCCTGACACTTCAAGTCTCTGCCCTCACGGAGGTAGGTGCTTCCTCTCTCTCTCTGAGACGAGATAAGGCAGCCTAGCTAGAACAACATATCTGTGTACAGGCAACAGCTTTGGGGATAGCCCCTACATCAGTTGTTCAGGACTCACATGAAGATCAAGTTGCACATCTGTTACATATATGTGGGGAGTCCTAGGTCCAGCCATGTATGTTCTTTGGTTGGTGGTTCAGACTCCGAGAGCCCCAAGGGTCCAGGTTAGTTGACTTTGTTGGTTTTCCTGTGGAATTCCTATCCCCTTTGGGGCCTCAACCTTTCCTTCTATTCTTTCATAAGAGTCCCCCAGCTCCATCCACTGTTTGGCTGTGCGTGTCTGTATCTGAGTCAGCTGCTAGGTGGAGTCTCTCAAAGGGCAACATGATCCTATCTGTTAGTGTAACAATATCATTAATGGTGTTAGGAATTGGTGTGGCCCATGGGACGGGTGTCAAGTTGGGCTGGTTTTTGGTTGGCCATTCTCTCAGTCTCTGCTCCATCTCCTGTGCTGGTATTTCTTGTTGATAGGATAAATTTTGACTTAAAAGTTTTGTGGGTTGGTGTCTCCATCACTCCACTGGGGTCCTGCCTGGCTACAGGAGGTGGCCTCTTTAGGTTCCACATTCCCCATGTAGTGAGTCACAGCTAAGCTCACCCCCATCAATTCTTGGGTACCTCCTTATCTCAGGTCTCTGTCTAGTCATGGAGACACCTTTCCACCACCATCACTCTCAGATTTCCATTCACTTTTATGGCCATACAGTTATCTCTAATGTCCCTCCTCATATGTGATCCTGACCCCCCATCCCCTCTTCCTCCTAGTTCCCTCCCTCCATCCACCTGTTATGACTATTTTATTCCCTCTTCTAAGTGAGATTCAAGCATCCTAGCTTGTGCCCCCTTCTTGTTTAGCTTCTTTGGGTCTGCGGAGTGGATCATGGGTATCCTGTACTTTATGGCTAATATCCACTTATAAGTGATTACATACTGAGCATGTTTTTTGGGACTGGGTTACCTCCCTCAGGTTGATATTCTCAAGTTCCATCCATTTGCCTTCAAAATTCATGATGCCTTTGTTTTTAATAGCTGAATAATACTCCTACATTGTGGAAGGAGTGTAAACTCGTACATCCACTTTGGAAATCAATTGGGCAGTTTCTAAGAAAACTTGGAATATTTCTACCTCCAGAATCAGCTATACCAGTCCTGGGCATATGACAAAAAGGTGTTCTACCATCCCAAAAAGACACTTGTTCAACTATGCTCATGGCAGCTTTATTCATAATAGCCAGAAACTGGAAACAACTCAGATGTCCCTCAACTGAAGAATGGATAAAGAAAATGTGGTACATCTACACAATGGAATACCAAGACAACTCTTACAATTTTAGAAATTCATCCATTAACATCATGGCAGGAAGCATGGGGGCATGAAGGTAGATGAGATGCTGTAGAAGGAGCTGAGTGTTCTGTATCTTGTTCTGACTGCAGCCAGGAAGAGGTCTGTCTCCCAGGCAGCTAGGAGAAGAGTCTTAAAGCTCACCTCCAACAAGGCCACATCTATTCCAACAAGGCCACATTGCCTAATAGTGCCACTTCCTGGGTCAAGCATATTCAAACCACCAGACTTGGGAGGCCAATGCACCAGTGTCATGAGTTCAATGCCAGCTATAGCTACAGAGCAAGACTCCCCTGCCCTCCTGCAAAATCCAAAAGGAGGGTTTTACAGGTATGTATACATATGCATTTATATATACTCACACACTTGTAGTAATAACGAAAACCCAGTATTCACACCAAAAAATTCCACAATGCCTGGCTTCTCAAAAAAGTAAAGCAGTTGTATCTAATATGCTGATAAATGCATACATAGTTAAATTGACTCCTACTGACTTACCATTTTATCATAGATTGATACATCTTTTTACCCCATCTGAGAAGCTTCTATTTACAGTGACTAGATTAATGCAGAGACTTACAACTCGTCAAGGTACAGAGAATAAGAGATTGAAGAATTAATGCAGAGACTTACAACTCGTCAAGGTACAGAGAATAAGAGATTGAAGAATTCTCAACTCAAAAGTGAATATATATCTCTTATCCCCACTACTTCCAAGGTTTAGGGATTATTGCAGAAGAGTGGCTTCAAAAAAGTGTAAAGTTGAAAGGCAGTAGGTAACTACAAGTAGATGGTGTCTTTTGGACAGAACAGGGGAGATGCACACATGAACTAATAATCATTCTGACACTATACCTAAGACTGTATAAATCTCAACCACGCAGCATGGAGAAGGGTGTTGGGCATACAATCCTACCCCTAACCATGGATCTATTGGGCAGTCATTAGCTGCTGGGAGAAAAAAAAAACAGTTTTCTCTAAGAATATGCTGACCATTCTCCAATGGCAGATCACATATCCTAGAATATCTGGGCACCCCATGTTGGCCTTGAATGGTATAAACAGAAAAAACAAAACAAGACAAAGTTACGTCAGTAAGTACAGAATGTGTGCCTGGGAAGAGTTGTGGGAAAGCAATGAATATGATCATTCATACTACTTTGTATCAACTAGTAAAAACTAAATGAAAAGTAAAATTGAAGTATACTACCAAAACTTGTTCTGGAGAAATACTCCACATGCATTTTAATCATGCCTTCAGTGCTTTCAGTATAATACATTATATGGAACAAGCCAGAGATTGCCAAACCATCAGCTGTGTGGATAATTCTTTGGTTTCTTAGGTGGTCATGTTTTGGTATTCATTACTATTTGAAAATATTTTTTGTTATGTTTGGCCCCTCCATATTGAATTATAAAATGCTAAGCCAAGCCCTCTGTACCCCAATCCTGCCCTGAGAGATCTGGTCTCCCAGGAGAGACAGGTAAGACAACCACTTTTTTTTTTCTCCATCTTTATTAACTTGGGTATTTCTTATTTACATTTCAATTGTTATTCCCTTTCCCGGTTTCCAGGCCAACATCCCCCTAACCCCTTCCCCTCCCCTTCTATATGGGGGTTCCCCTTCCCATCCTCCCCCCATTACCGCCCTCCCCCCAACAATCACGTTCACTGGGGGTTCAGTCTTGGCAGGACCCAGGGCTTCCCCTTCCAATGGTGATCTTACTAGGATATTCATTGCTACCTATGATGTTGGAGCCCAGAGTCAGTCCATGTATAGCCTTTGGGGTAGTGGCTTAGTCCCTGGAAGCTCTGGTTGCTTGGCATTGTTGTTCATATGTGGTCTCAAGCCCCTTCAATCTCTTCCAGTCCTTTCTAAGATTCCTTCAACGGGGGTCCCGTTCTCAGTCAGTGGTTTGCTGCTGGCATTCACCTATGTATTTGCTGTATTCTGGCTGTGTCTCTCAGGAGAGATCTACATCCGTTCCTGTCGGCATGCCCATCTTTTGCTTCATCCATCTTGTCTAATTGGGTGGCTGTATATGTATGGGCCACATGTGGGGCAGGCTCTGAATGGTGTTCCTCCTGTCTCTGTTTTAATCTTTGCCTCCCTATTCCCTCCCAAGGGTATTCTTGTTCCCCTTTTAAAGAAGGAGTGAAGCATTCACATTTTGGTCGTCCTTCTTGAGGAGGAGGAGGAAGAAGAGGAAGAGGAAGAAGAAGAGGAAGAAGAGGAAGAGGAAGGAGAGGAAGAGGAAGGAGAGGAAGAAGAGAGAGAAGAGGAAGAAGAGGAAGAAGAGGAAGAAGAGGAAGGAGAGGAAGAAGAGGAAGAAGAGGAAGGAGAAGAGGGAGAAGTTGTTGATTATATTGACTTCATATTTGTAACTTTTCATTTATGGTGGTGATGTGTGAGAGGGTGGTATGAAGAGATTGTGAAACTGCATTTGTGAGATGATGAACTGATTGTTTTGTATTGATTTGTACCTGAGATATGTTTTTCCAACTAGAAGAGCTCTCAACAACATTAAACCAATACAGCCCAGCCCAATGGATTCTACTCTGTCTCACTCTCAGCTTTATTTTTCTATTTTCCATGATCTTCTGTTTCCTATATTCTCATGTCAAGGTTTTTCATTTTATTTAACCTTTTTGTTTTTTTACATTCCAGATTCTTTCCCCTCCCAGTCTACCCTCTGACTGTTCTCTATCCCATACCTCCTCCCCATCCCCCTGTCTCCAGGAGGATGTCTCCAACCCCTATTCCCCCACCCCAGACCTCTCCACTCCTTGGGGCCTCCAGTCTCTTGAGGGTTAGGTGCATCTTCTTTGACAGAACCCAGACCCAGCTGTCCTCTGCTGTATATATATTGGGGGCCTCATCTCAGCTGGTGTATGCTGCCTGGTTGATGATTCAGTGTCTGAGAGATCTCAGGGTATCCAGGTTGAGACTGCTGGTCCTCCTATAGAGTCAGTCTCCTCCTCAGCTTCTTCCAGCTTTTCCTAATTCAACCAGAGGTATCAGCAGCTTCTGTCCATTGACTGGGTGTAAATATCTGCATCTGACTCTTTCAGCTGCTTGTTGGGCCTTTCAGAGGGCAGTCATGATAGGCCCCTTTCGGTGAATACTCTGTAGCCTCAGTAATAGTGTCAGGCCTTGGGGCCTCCCCTTGAGCTGAATCTCACTTTGGGCTATTGCTGGAACTCCTTTTCCTCAGGCTCTTTTCCATTTCTGTCTCTGCAGTTCTTTCAGATAGAAAAAATTATGGGTCATTGTTTTGACTGTAGGATGGCAGCCCTATCCCTCACTTGATGCACTGTCTTTCTGCTGGAAGTGAGCTCTACAAGTTCCCTTTCCCCACTGTAAGGCCTTTCATCTAGGGTTCCCCCTTTGAGTCCTGAGAATCTCTCACCTCCCAGGTCTATGGTACATTCTGAAGGGGCCTCCTACCTCCTAACTCCTGAGGTTGCCTGTTTCCATTCTTTCTGCTGGCCCTCAGGGCTTCAGTCTTTTTCCTTCACCCAATACCTGATCATGTTCCCCTCTTTCCCTCCCTGTCCCCTTTCCCACACAAGTCCCTCCCTCCCTACCCTCCTTGTGATTGCTTTCCTCTCCCTCCTAAGTGGTATTGAGGCTTCCTCACTTGGACCCTTTGGCTTGTTGACCTTTTTGAGTTCTATGGACTGTATCTTGGGTATTCCGCACTTTTTTTTTTCAGCTAATATCCACTTATTGATAAGTACATACCATGCATGCCCTTTTGGGTCTGAGTTACCTCACTCAGGATGATATTTTGTAATTCCATCCATTTGCCTGCAAAACTCATGATGTCCTCATTCTTAATAGCTGAGTAGTATTCCACTGTATAAATGAACCACATTTTATGTATCCATTCTGTTGTGGGACATCTGGGTTGTTTTCAGCTTCTGGCTATCACAAACAAAGCTGCTATGAACATAGTGGACAAATGCCCCTGTGGCCTGGTGGGCATCTTTTGGGTATATTCCCAAAAGTGCTATAGCTGGGTCTTCAGGTAGATGTAAACCTTCTGAAAAACTTCCAGATTGATTTCTAAAGTGGTTGTACCAGTTTGCAATCCCACCAGCAATGAAGTGTTCTGCTTTCTCCACATCCTCACCAACATGTGCTGTCACCTGAAGTTTTAATCTTAGCCATTCTGATTGGTGTAAGTGGAATCTCAGGGTTGTTTTAATTTGCATTTCTCTGATCACTAAGGACTTTGAATGTCTTTCAGGGTCCTGTCAGCAACCCCTGAAGGTCCTTATTGACACAGGCATTCTAGATAATTCTAAAGAAGTTTTGATAAGCAACTTTAGCTCCTTAATCCGTGGATCTTATATTTGTCATGGAAATAGAATTTAAGTAATAATGTAAGAGTTCTTCTTCAGTTTTCTGAAAATCAAGAGAGCATTCTGCCCACCCCCACCATAATTCCTTTTTAAAGGTGTAGTATTTGAAAAGTATATGATGGAATGAGGTCAACAGAGGGAATATTTTGAGGCATCATAAACCTGACATTAATTTAATTCTTAAGAGAATGGAAATTTGTGCCCACTCCTATACTGTGTGAGCTTGGCCTCCTGTTTTATGGAAAATAGGATTGACTCTCGTATGAGGAATGAGCCTCATTGAACCTCTGGATGTTTGTTTCAGGGTTCCATCAGTCGTTGATGATGTTTGTTGATTGGGCACATTTCTATATTTGGGGATAGAATAGTTCTGGGGATAGAATAGTTCAATATTCCTAATGATTTTTTAGCAAACCCCATATCTTTCCTTCACTGAGATACTACCAGATTCTCTTAAGTTGGCAAATGGTGTTTATAAATATTCTCTTCCTCGCTGTCTTAAAACTAAAGCCAAGACTTTGTATTTTTCCTCCCCTGTGGTCCAAGGAATGGTTGAGCATAATAAACTGGCATTCTTTTTTTTTTTTCATTTTTATTGGATATTTTATGTATTTACATTTCAAGTGTTATCCCCTTCCCTGGTTCCCCTTCTCCCATCCCAACTCCCCATGCTTCTATGAAGATGCTCCCCCTTCCACCCATCCACTCCCACCTCAACACCCTGGCATTCCTCTGTACTGGGGAAACGAGCCTTCACAGGCCCAAGGGCCTCTCCTCTCATTGATGTCTAACAAGGCCATCCTCTGCTACATATGTGACTGGAGCTATGGGTCCCTGATGTGTACTGTTTTGTTGAAGGTTTAGTCCCTAGAAGCTCTGGGGTGTCTGATTGGTTGATGTTGTTCTTCCTATTTGGTTGAAAACCCTGTCAGTTCCTTCAGTCCTTTCTCTAACTCCTCCACTAGGGTCCCTGTGCTCACTCTGATGGTTAATTGCAAGCATCCTCATTTTTATCAGTAAGGCTCTGGTGGAGCCTCTCAGGAGACATCCATATCAGGTTCCTGTCAGCAAGCACTTCTTGGCATCAGCAATAATGTCTAGGTTTGGTGGCTGCATATGGGATGGATCTCCAGGTGGGGCAGTCTCTGGATGACCTTTTCTTCAGTCTCTGTTCCACTCTTTGTCCCTGTATTTCCTCCCATGAGTATTTTGTTCCCCCACCTAAGAAGGACTGAAGCATCCACATTTTGGTCTTCCTTCTTCTTGAGCTTCATAGTGTTTGTGAATTGTATCTTGGGTATTCCAAACTTTTGGGCTAATAACAACTTATCAGTGAGTAAATACCTTGTGTGTTCTTTTGTGACTGGGTTACCTCACTCAGGATGATATTTTCTAGTTCCATTGATTTGTGTAAGAATTTCATGAAGTCATTGTTTTTAATAGCTGAGTAGTATTCCATTGTGTAGGTGTACCACATTTTCTGTATCCATTCCTCTGTTGAAGGACATTGCTGTTTCCAATATGCTGTCATTCTTTATTATTGCATTGTACATTATTATAGAAGCAATTTGTAGAGGCCATGCCTGTAGACGTTAGAGTGCAATGAAGATGAGGTGAGTAAGTGTGCCCCTGTCCTGGTGTTGTTCTAAGCACAACTGAAGGAGCAATGAGCCTGTGAACTAGACGTCCACAGGAGAACAATGGCTTATGTCTTCACAACATGAGTCAGACTATTCTTTGAAAAGAAGACATTTCTTGCCTCTCTTCTTCCCTCCCTGAGCTTCTTACCCAGGTCTCATGATGCTGGTGGTCCTAGGAAGCAGATTGTTTGTGTCATCATTATAAGAAAGACTCTGGTGTAGAGGAACATCTTTTTGTTCTTCCATTAGCCTTGCCTTCCCTTTTAATCCACACACCATTATTAACTAAACCTTAAAAGTTTGTTTTATAATGCACTTTCTTCTCCCAGGGCTGGAGAATGAACCCAGGGTTCTGACATGCTCTACATGTGCTCTTTCACTGAGCTACAGCCAATGCCCTGAGCAGAAATCATTTTGTAATATCTTGCTTTGGTTTTTTTTTTTTTTTTTTGTAAGAAGACAAACATCCTTATGTACTCCATATTTACTCCATTTGGGCTTTCCTGAGTTTTGTTTTTGTTTTTCTTTGTTTTGTTGAGGTAGGGTCTCACCATGTAGTCTGGGCTGAGATGGAATTCACTATATAAACCAGGCTGGTTTCAACTGAACTCACAAAGATCCTCGTACGTTTGTTGCCCAAGTGCTGGGATTAAAGACCTGTGCCATAAAGCCTGTCCAATAGAACTCATTTCTAAGTGAAGGACAAACAGGTGTTCTCCTTGGCTGTTCAGCATATGTGCTGAAACCAGCATCTACAACTGTGGTTATTTCTTCCTGAGTTTGATCCTTACAGGAACAGTTCAGGTGAGAGAGGTTTCTTCAGTATTTTTCTGCTCTGTTGTTTGATTTTGGAATGAAGAAAGATACTTGGGCAACAGTTGGGTGGACCAACTCTGCAACAAAGTCTTACACTAGAGACATCAGAGTTGGCAGGTTAAATAATGTCACACTAATGATATAAATTAGGGTGGAAGGATCATGGAGAGTAGTAATAAATAATAAACCTACCACATAGTTATGGGGAAAGCCTCTGATGTTAGCGACTATGAAGTACTTCTCTGACTGTACAGAATACCGAGGTAATCCGAGCCCTTGATTAATGAGTACATGACAAGATTTAATTTGTGGGCCTGGACTTTTTGTAGGTTGGGTGGAGTTAAAACCTCCAGGGGAAAAGGTAAGAGGAACACACGGTGTTCTTTTGGGCTGTTGCAAGTCTGATGCTGGCTAAACTGACTTCTCTTGATCCATTCGCAGTATCTGCCAGGCCTTTCTACTGTGCAGTTTATCTTCAGCATATGAGTGGTAAGGACTCAGGCAATTGTTAAAGTGTGGGTAAGTAATATTTGGCAAAGGTAAAATGTGATAAGTTTTTATATCACATGCTAGTTGCTTTTGGCATATGCAAACAGATGTATAGCTGAGTAAAGCTGCCTGCAAGATATCAAGTTTCAGCTTATCATTTTCTTTTTCTTTATTCTAGAAAATTTCAGCTTCAAGTGAGGAGCAAAACCAAAATTGTAGCTGCTTTCTTTTTCTCCCTGTTGTGTCAATTCTAAAGTGTTTTATTGATTGATACCAAGCAAGATGAATGGCTCAGAAGCAAGAATTGGTCCAAAGCACTCGAAGGTTAGTTTTCTACTTCTAGAATAACTTTGGGTTGATAATGTGGGAAGAGCAAGAAAAAAGAAATCTTACTTGTAGCCTATCACCCAACCCGCCTTGAGATGGGTCTCATATAACTGAGGTAGCTTCAAGCTCACTGTATTGTGAGGCTAGCCTTGTGCTCTGATTCTTCTGCCTTTCCCTTCCAAGTGTGTGCATTGCAGATCTGATTTGACTGTAGACTGTGTATTTGAGACATAGTACAAGGACTCATTTCTGTTTTGTAAAATGTGTATATTAACATCATTGTTTTAGAGGATTGTATGAGATAAAGTTAGGTAAGAGTGCTTGTCATGCTGGGGATATAGTTCAGTTAGTAGAATGCTCATCTGATATACACAAAGCTCTTTGGGGTACTCTTTACCACTGAGAAAAAACCCTAAGACAATTTTGGCTCAAAGAGCAAAACTGTATGTCCTCCATCACAGGCAGATCATAGGCAGTATATATGTCTTGCCTATCTATAAATAGTTATAAATGTGGTTAAAGCACAAAAAAATATGAAAGAGTCAAAGAGAGCCCAGAGAGGATCTCTCAGAGGGGAGAGGGCAAATGGACACTTGTCACATGAAAGCGAGTCTAAGATGCAAAAGAGGACGGGATCAAGAAACGAAGGGAGGAATAGACTCCGCTGAGACACACTTTGCTGACAACATCATAGTGGTGCACAATAAACACTTCACATGATAACTAACATGCAGTGGCTGACACATGGGAGAACACAATAAAACCTGATGAGTGGCAAAGCCACATCCTCTGGAAATAGTGAGAGTTGTGAAGCCAGCACGGCTGCTTGGCACTGTTCCAGCAAAGCTAAGCTAATGGCTGCAATTGCTCTCTCTCTCACTTTGGGATTTTGATCTCTGTGCCTTGTGTTACTGGGGACTTTCTGTATTATGATTTATTTTATATTTTTTCCTGAGAAAGATTATGTCTGAGTCCTTTTAGAAAAAAATCGTAAAATTAACTCTATCTGGCCACTCTTTGGAAGTCTTCTTTATGCCCTGGAGATCATTAAGCACAGGTAAGCACATAGTTAGATGGGATCATGACTCTGGGAATCTTCTTGGGGTATCTGCCCCTGAGCAAATGCAAACAGCATAATCAATGTAGAGTAGACAGAGACAATTGGCAAAATCTGACTGAGCAGGGGAATACGTTGTAGATTCCAGGTCGGTTTTTATTATAGGCTTAGGACTCTAAAAATATAGTAAAGATAGGGGGATCACAGAGGGTACACCCCAGTAAGTAAGATAGATTGACTAAAATAAGTTTTTCTTACTTTATAGTATATGAAACATAGTAAAAGAAGTTAGGTTTAGTATTTGCTACTCATAAAACACTAGTTCAGATATTTTCTGTTTGTCTGGAGTGCTTTCAAACAGCAAACATTGCCAGCCTAAAGGAAGGCTGTTATATAATAAATGTGTTTGCTTTTGAGGAGAAATTCTTTAGTTTCTTTAAATTGGAGTAAAAGGACTGATAGCAGTAAGACTAATTTTTTTTTTCCGTTTGTATTCTCTAATGTAAAAGAACTTGTAACCCCAGACATGTGATGAGAATCAAATACATTTCTGTACCACAAGGATATTCCACCAGGCTCTTTGTTCTGTGAATCTTTATTTTATTTTATTGTATTTTATTTGGATATATTTCTTTATTTACATTTCAAATGTTATTCACTTTCCCAGTTTCGTGTCCATAAGCCCCCTCTCCCCTCCCCCACCCACATAAGGGTGTTCCCCCCAATCTACCCCCCTTACCACCACCCCAGACATTCCCCTGCACTGGGGGTTCAACATTGGCAGGACCAAGGGCTTCCCCTTCCACTGGTGCCCCAACAAGGCTATTCTCTGCTACATATGCAGTTGGAGCCCTGGGTCAGTTCATGTATAGTCTTTGGGTAGTGGCTTAGTCCCTGGAAGCTCTGGTTGGTTGGCATTGTTGTTCTTATGGGGTCTCAAGCCCCTTCAGCTCTTTCAGTTCTTTCTCTGATTCCTTCAACGGGGGTCCCGTTCTCAGTTCAATGGTTTGCTGCTAGTATTCGCCTCTGTATTTGTCATGCTCTGGTTGTGTCTCTCAGGAGAGATCTATATCAGGCTCCTGTCAGCATGCACTTCTTAGCTTCATCAATCTTGACTAGTTTTGGTGGCTGTATATCTATGGGGCACAGATGGGGCAGACTCTGAATGGCCATTCCTTCAGTCTCTGTTATAAACTTTGCCTACACATCCCCTTCTATGGATATTTTTGTTACCCCTTTTAAGAAGGAGTGGAAGCATCTGCATTTTGGTCATCCTTCTTCTTTGTTCTATGTTGGAGCATCATTTGAGTATATGCCCAGGAGAGGTATATCTGGGTCCTCAGGTAATGTAATGTCCAATTTTCTGAGGAACCTCCAGACTGATTTCCAGAGTGGTTGTACCAGTTTGCAATCCCACTAACAATGGAGGAATGTTCCTCTTTCTCCTCATGCTCATTAGCATCTGTTGTCGCCTGAGTTTTTAATCTTAGCCATTGTGACTGGTGTGAGGTAGAATCTCAGGATTATTTTGATTTGCATTTCCCTGATGACTAAGGATGTTGAATATTTCTTTAGGTGCTTCTCAGCCATTTGATATTCCTCAGCTGAGAATTCTTTATTATTATTATTATTATTATTATTATTATTATTATTATTATTAATTTGAGTATTTCTTATGTACATTTTGAGTGTTATTCCCTTTCCCGGTTTCCGGGCAGACATCCCCCTCCCTCCCTCCCCTTCCTTATAGGTGTTCCCCTCCCCCCCCTCCCCCCTTTCCCCCCTCCCTCCAACAATCTAGTTCACTGGGGGGTCAGTCTTAGCAGGACCCAGGGCTTCCCCTTCCACTGGTGCTCTTACTAGGATATTCATTGCTACCTATGAGGTCAGAGTCCAGGGTCAGTCCATGTATAGTCTTTAGGTAGTGGCTTAGTCCTGGAAGCTCTGGTTGCTTGGCATTGTTGTACATATGGGGTCTCAAGCCCCTTCAAGCTCTTCAGTTCTTTCTCTGATTCCTTCAACAGGGGTCCCTATTCTCAGTTCAGTGGTTTGCTGCTGGCATTCGCCTCTGTATTTGCTGTATTCTGGCTGTGTCTCTCAGGGGGCGATCTACATCCGGCTCCTGTCGGTCTGCACTTCTTTGCTTCATCCATCTTGTCTAATTGGGTGGCTGTATATGTATGGGCCACATGTGGGGCAGGCTCTGAATGGTGTTCCTTCAGTCTCTGTTTAATCTTTGCCTCTCTCTTCCCTGCCAAAGGGTATTCTTGTTCCCCTTTTAAAAAGGAGTGAAGCCTTCACATTTTGATCATCTGTCTTGAGTTTCATTTTCTGAACCCCATTTTTAATAGGGTTGTTTGGCTCTCTGGAGTCTAACTTCGTGAGTTCTTTTTATATTTTAGATATTAGCCCTCTATCAGATGTAGGATCAGTAAAGATATTTTCTCAATAGGTTGGTTGCCGTTTTGTCCTAATGACAGTGTCCTTTGCCTTATAGAAGTTTTGAAGTTTTATGATGTCCCATTTGTCGATTCTTGATCTTAGAGCATGAGCCATTGGTGTTTTGTTCAGGAAATTTTCCCCAGTGCCCATGTGTTTGAGACTCTTCCCCACCCTTTCTTCTATTATTTTGAGTGTATCTGGTTTGATGTGGAGGTCTTTGATTCACTCAGACTTAAACTTTGTACAGGGTGATAACAATGGATCGATTTGCATTCTTCTACATGCTGACCTCCAGTTGAACCAGCACCATTTGTTGAAAATGCTGTCTTTTTCCACTGGTTGGTTTTGGCTCCTTTGTCAAAAATCAAGTGACCATAGGTGTGTGGGTTCATTTCTGAGTCTTCAATTCTATTCCACTGGTCTATCTGCCTGTCCCTGTACCAATCCCATACAGTTTTTTTTTAAAATCATTATTGCTCTGTAATACTGCTTGAGTTCAGGGATAGTGATTCCCCCAGAAGTCCTTTTATTGTTGAGGATAGTTTTTGCTATCCTGTTTTTTTTGTTTTTGTTTTTGTTTTTGTTTTTTTGTTTTTTTTTTGGTTATTCCAGATGAACAATTTGCAAATTGTTCTGTCTAACTCTCTGAAGAATTGGATTGGTATTTTGATGGGGATTGCATTGAATCTGTAGATTGCTTTTGGTAAAATGGCCATTTTTACAATATTAATCCTGCCAATCCATGAGCATGGGAGATCTTTCCATCTTCTGAGATCTTCTTCAATTTCTTTCTTCAGAGGCTTGAAGTTCTTATCATACAGATCTTTCACTTGCTTGGTTAAAGTCACACCGAGGTATTTTATATTATTTGGGACTATTATGAAGGGTGTCGTTTCCCTAATTTCTTTCTCGGCTTGTTTCTCTTTTGTGTAGATGAAGGCTACTGATTTATTTGAGTTAATTTTATACCCAACTACTTTGCTGAAGTTGTTTATCAGCTTTAGTAGTTCTCTGGTGGAACTTTTGGGATCACTTAAATATACTATCATGTCATCTGCAAATAGTGATATTTTGACTTCTTCCTTTCCAATCTGTTTCCCTTTGATCTCCTTTTGTTGTCTGATTGCTCTGGCTAGAACTTCAAGAACTATATTGAATAAGTAGGGAGAGAGTGGGCAGCCTTGTCTAGTCCTTGATTTTAGTGGGATTGCTTCAAGTTTCTCCCCATTTAGTTTAATGTTAGCAACTGGTTTGCTGTATATGGCTTTTAGTATGTTTAGGTATGGGCCTTGAATTCCTATTCTTTCCAGGACTTTTATCATGAATGGGTATTGAATTTTGTCAAATGCTTTCTCAGCATCTAATGAAACCCTCTTTAAGGGTTTCTAGTTATTTACTTGTGTTGTCCTGTATTTCCTTAAGGGAGTTATTTATGACCTTCTTAAAGTCCTCCATCATCATGATGAAATGTAATTTTAAGTAAAGAAAGCACAAAGGGAGACAACCCTGGAGATAGAAAACCTAGGGAAGAGATCAAGCATCACCAACAGAATATAAGAGATAGAGGAGAGAATCTCAGGAGCAGAATATACTATAGAAAACATCAACATAACTGTCAAAGATAATGGAAAATGGAAAAAGCTCCTAGCCCAAAACAAACAGGAAATTCAGGACAAAATGAGAACCTTAACCTAAGGGAAATAGGTTGAGAAGAGAGTGAAGACTCCTAACTTAAAGGGCCAGGAAATATCTGTAGTTTTCTTGTGTTGACAAACCATACTTGTAAGGCATAACCCAGAGTCCCTTTTATAACCTTCTTCCCTGATGATTGCCCGCGGTGAATAGTCTCATCTAACATGTGAATTAGGGTGAACTAATACTGTGGTCATGGTCATTGCTGGTTGTAATCTACCTGTTCTTTTCTAGGGTGTGTTTGGGGTGAGGGGCAGAAGGATATCAAAATTGAACCTTTTTGTTACACACAGGCTTGTAAGATCAGGCTTCTTGGCGGTGTGGCCATATTGAAAGGTAATGGTTCTTAATCTGTGGGCCATGACCCCTTTGAAGATCAAGTGACCCTTTCACAGGGGTTTTATATCAGATATCTTATGTATCAGATATTTACACTACAATTAATAACAGTAGCAAAAGTACAGATATGATATAGCAATGACATAATTTTGTAATTGAGAGTCACTACAATATGAGGAAATGTATTAGTCTCAGTATTAGGAAGGTGGAAAACCATTGCGGTAAGCCTTTGTATTGGTTCTTACACCTTTCCAATAACTACCCTGTGTTCTCGACCTCTGACTCTTCTGTATCTTTTGCATACCTTATGACATTTCATCCTACAAAACAGTTGAATGCATTGCTGGGTGCTATTTTGATGCTTTTTGCTCATAACCAGTGAACCAGATATATTTGAATCAGATAAGATACTGCAAGGGTGAACCTTTTGATTCTGTAGTACCAACTACTTTTTAGTAACTTTAAATTGTGCTATGAGCAATAATTCTACACATCTATCTATTTGTTTATTAGATATTCCACTTCTGGAAATTCTGAACCATATGTGATGGCAGATACCCTTAGGCTCAGCACTAGAAAGTTAAGACAGAAGGCTCACAAGTTTGATGTTGGTATGGGTTACATAGTGAGCCTAATCTCAGGAACAAATAAAATAACCAAAAAAAGAAGAGTTGGGTCCCAGACTCTAAAAACAAAGGCATAATCATCCATTTTTAGGAGCCCATACTCTACTGAAAGAGAGTGGTAAGCTTTCAATCCCCTAATCTGTGGTTATATTTTCCATAGTAGTTTGGAAATGTAGAATAAGTAGAAAAGGAGGAATGAAATAAAAATTGTTTTATGATAACATTTAGTTACAAAAATATTAAGCATAGTTTTCACAACTTACAAATGTGGTGAGTGGTGAGTTTAATTTTTATTTCATTCATTTCTTTAGTGTGTGTGTGCGTGTGTGTGTGTGTGTGTGTGTGTGTGTGTGCGTGTGCGTGTGTGTGCATGTGCGCGCGCACATGCCTGTGCATGGTGCGTGTGTTTAGGGATTAGAGGATAGCTTTTGCAAGTCTAAACTCTCCTTCTACCATGACAGTTCCTAGGATTGCAGTCAGGTGACCAGACTTGGTAGCAAGAGGCATCTGGGTTATAATCATTTAAGTTTACATTTTGCTTCTGGGTACTGTGATTCCGACTGCTGGGAATTCTGCAATGAGAAGCAAAACTGACATAGTTGAACTTGGCAGTTTTGCAGAGGAAGGTTAAGAAAAACCCCAAAAGTTAAAGAAAAAACCAAAAGACTCCATATTATTAAATATACCACAAAGATATGTCTCTGTGGATATTAAATAGAACGACCTAATTTAGAATATCTTGAGAAGAAAACCTCCCCAAGAAGACTCACTAGTGCTGAGCCTTGAAAGAGCTCTTCCTATATGGAATATCCAGGGAAGTGGAGACAGTCTTCCAATTCCAGATACTACCTGCCAATTCACCCAACATCCACTTGTCATCTGCATTGGGGAAATCCATGGTGGTGATAGGTCCATGCAGGCTCCCTCGTTCTTTGGAACTTGTACACTCATGGAGAGAAGGATGGGTGAGGCCAGTACTCTGGGGAGCAGGCAGGGTCACTGACCATTAGGGCATTTGTTCTTTTCTTCAACCATCTCAGGGCCATCAAAGGCCATATCTTTGATGGCATATGTTCCTAGGGTGGGTCTGTTATTTCTTCAAGCTTGGTATTACGTTATCATTCATGTGTAGCACAGTATGTTCTCACCATCCTGTTCTGACTCAGACTTGGCATCTGAAAGATTCTGCAACAGCCTTCTAATTGCCTCTTTGTGTGTAGGCCTTTCTCCTTTTTATATATTATGGGCATGGCTGACAAGTTAATCCTGATCAAGTGCCGTTTGGATCATGCAACTTCTCTGCTCTTAAGTTTTTCTTAATACCTTTCTGACTGAGGAACAGTTTGAGGGAATATGGTGTACTTCTCATCTTCTTTCTTTTGGTTTTTCTCTCCTCAGTTTATAGAGAAACACGCCCTGCAGTCAAGATTGTTAGCAGAGATTCAGAAGACATGAAATCCAAACTTTAAATCTAGCCACCATGGCAAATTTCTGTTTTTATCCTGCATTGCTCTGGCATGTAGAAACATCCTTTTCTTTCAAACCTACCACTTGGTCTCTGGAATGTGTGAGAACATACTGAAAAGAGCTTAGGCTGTTGAGTCATCAGACCAGATTCAAGTCTCAGCTCTGCTATCAAATCAGCCTGGGAAATATATTGTCTCATCATCTCTGAATAGCAGGAGGCAAATAGAAATTTGTATTCCTTGAAGTTGGGCAGATAAGACACTGCACATAACACATTTTAAGCTTTAAGTGCCCAGTTTGCAGTGAATTCTTAGACCTTCAGCTCTGTTTACACAAGTGTTAAACTGTACATTGATTAATAGATGTGCACCTGGGGTCTTCTGGCTTTTCTCTGCACCCCTAGGCTTAGTAATCTCTCTAATTTTAAGAAACCGTTTATTCTTCTCCCACACAGTATATCTCAATCACAATTTCCCTTCCTTCTCCTTGTCCCAGGCCCTCCCCTCACTTCTTCCAGATCACTTTTTCTTCTGTTTCCCTTCAAAATAAAAAGAAGAGAAAGAAAAATGAACAGGCCTCCTAGGGATACTCGCTGAACATGGCCTAAGAAGATACAGTAAGACTGGGCACAAACCCTCACATCATGAATGGATGACAAGCCAGTAGGAAGAAAGGGCCCCAAGCACAGGCAAAATAGCCAGAGACACCCGCTCTCACATTGTTGGAAGTCCCACAGGAACACCAAGTACACAATTACAAGGTAGATGCAGAGGACCTAGTTCAGACCTTTACTGGATCCATGGTTGTCACTTCAGTCTCTGTAGGCCCCTATGAGCCTTGCTTAGTTGATTCTGTGGGCCATGTTCTTATGCTGTCCTCAGTCCTTGAACCCTCTGGCTCCTACAATACTTCTTCCCCCTTTTCTGCAGGGTTTTCATGGCTCTTCCTAGTGTTTGGCTGTGGGTCTGTACTTTTGGTCCTATCGGTTGCTGGATGAAGCCTCTCTGATGACAACTGGGCTAAGGCACTAGTCTATGAGTTTAGCAGGATATCATTAAGAATACTTTTATTGAGGTTTGTTTTTTTATGTCAATTGTGTTTTGTTCTATTTTGGGTCTCAGAGCTGTCCTGCCTCCAGTTCCCGGTCATCCAGGCAGTGTCAGGCATGGGCTCCATCTCCAGGCGTGGGCTACACATTGGACCAATCTTGGGTTGGCCACTCCTACAATTTCTGAGCCACAATTGCTCCAGAATGTCTTGTAATCAGGACAGATTGGAGATAGAAGGTTTTATGGGTGGGTTGATGTCCCAGACCCATGGACATGTGCCTTGCCTCATAGAAGATGGCCAGTTCAGGCTTCATATCCTCAGAGACTTTGGTAGGGTCACTCATAGATTCCAGGGAGTTTCCCCTGCAGTAGATTTCTATATCACCCCTGTATGTCCCCCAATTATCTCTTCTAGTACTCTGTCCCTCCATCTCTCCACCCGATCCCTCTTCTTTCCATCTCCACTGCCCCCAGTCCACACCCACAATTTTTAAAAATTACTTTTATTGCTTTTATAGTCCAGTCTACCACATTTCCTCATCCCATTCCTTCTCCCCCTTCCTCCAAGAGGATGTCCCCCCTACCCCACCCTACCAGGCCTCCCCACTCCCTGGAGTCTCAAGTCTCTTGAGGGTTAGGGGAGTCTTCTCTCATTGAGGCCAGACCAGGCAATCATCTGCTGTATATGTGTCATATACCTATGAAATTTCCCTTTTTTATTCATCTCTCATATATTACATCCTGACTAAAGTTACCCCTCCCTCACCTCTCCTATTCTCTTCTCCAAATGTCCTCCTTCCCCCAGATCCACTCTCCCTCCACCTCTCCTGAGAAAAGAGCAGGCCTCATAAATAAATAAAGACCAGGCACATATTTTTACATCAAGATTAGATAAGATAACCCACTAGGAGGAAAAGGGTCCAAAAAGCAGGCAAATGAGTCAGAGACAGCCCCTGCTCCACTATTAGGAACCCCACAATTATGCAACCATAATTTTTATGTAGAAGACCCAGGTCAGACCTATACAGGTTCACTGATTTCTGTGAGCCTACTTGAGTCCCAGTCAGTTGATTCTGTGGGCCCTGTTCTTGTGGTGTCCTTGATCCCTCTGACTCATTCAATCTTTCCCCTCCCTCCCCCACAGCACTCTCTGAGCTCCACCTAATATGTGACCGTGGGACTCTGGATCTGCTCCCAACTGTGGCTGGATGAAATATCTCTGGTCTCTTTGTTGATGTTTCTGTTAGGCTTCATTCTCAGCACATCCTGAATCAGAGGTTTGGTGGCTGGATTGGTGTCCCAGTTCCTCCACTGAGGCCTTGCATGGTTATAGAGCATGGCTGAACCAGGTTCCATGTTCCCTACTTCTAGCAGTCTTCACCTGGTGTCATCCTCATAGATTCCATGGAGTTTCTATTGCATGAGGTTTCTACTTCACCCCAAAATACCCCAGAGTTCCATTTGTCTCTTCCAGTATTCTCTCTCCTCAACCCCCGTATGATCTCCCTTGTTCCCACCCCACCTACCCCCAGTCTACCCTCAAGTCCTCCTTTTTACTTAGCCTCTCTGTGTCTGAGGATTATAGCATGATCATCCTTTGCTTTATAGCTAATATCCACTTATTAGTGTCTACATACTGTGTTTGTTTTTCTCAGTCTGGGTTACTTCACTCAGGATAATATTTTTCAGTTCCACCCATTTGCCTGCAAGTTTCATGATCACATTGTTTATTGACTATTTTTTTTTTAACCTTTTTTATTTATTTTTTTTTATTATTATTAACTTGAGTATTTCTTATATACATTTCGAGTGTTATTCCCTTTCCCGGTTTCCGGGCAAACATCCCCCCCCCCCCTTCCTTATGGGTGTTCCCCTCCCCACCCTCCCCCATTGCCGCCCTCCCCCAACAGTCTAGTTCACTGGGGTTCAGTCTTAGCAGGACCCAGGGCTTCCCCCCTTCCACTGGTGCTCTTACTAGGATATTCATTGCTACCTATGAGGTCAGAGTCCAGGGTCAGTCCATGTATAGTCTTTAGGTAGTGGCTTAGTCCTGGAAGCTCTGGTTGCTTGGCATTGTTGTACATATAGGGTCTCGAGCCCCTTCAAGCTCTTCAGTTCTTTCTCTGATTCCTTCAACAGGGGTCCTATTCTCAGTTCAGAGGTTTGCTGCTGGCATTCGCCTCTGTATTTGCTGTATTCTGGCTGTGTCTCTCAGGAGCGATCTACACTTCTGCACTTCTTTGCTTCATCCATCTTGTCTAATTGGGTGGCTGTATATATATGGGCCACATGTGGGGCAGGCTCTGAATGGATGTTCCTTCAGTCTCTGTTTTAATCTTTGCCTCTCTCTTCCCTGCCAAGGGTATTCTTGTTCCCCTTTTAAAGAAGGAGTGAAGCATTCACATTTTGATCATCCGTCTTGAGTTTCATTTGTTCTAGGCATCTAGGGTAATTCAGGCATTTGGGCTAATAGCCACTTATCAATGAGTGCATACCATGTATGTCTTTCTGTGATTGGGTTAGCTCACTCAGGATGATATTTTCCAGTTCCAACCATTTGCCTACAAATTTCATAAACTTCGTTGTTTTTGATAGCTGAGTAATATTCCATTGTGTAGATGTACCACATTTTCTGTATCCATTCCTCTGTTGAAGGGCATCTGGGTTCTTTCCAGCTTCTGGCTATTATAAATAAGGCTGCGATGAACATAGTGGAGCACGTGTCTTTTTTATATGTTGGGGCATCTTTTGGGTATATGCCCAAGAGAGGTATAGCTGGATCCTCAGGCAGTTCAATGTCCAATTTTCTGAGGAACCTCCAGACTGATTTCCAGAATGGTTGTACCAGTCTGCAATCCCACCAACAATGGAGGAGTGTTCCTCTTTCTCCACATCCTCGCCAGCATTTGCTGTCACCTGAGTTTTTGATCTTAGCCATTCTCACTGGTGTGAGGTGAAATCTCAGGGTTGTTTTGATTTGCATTTCCCTGATGACTAAAGATGTTGAACATTTCTTTAGGTGTTTCTCAGCCATTCAGCATTCCTCAGCTGTGAATTCTTTGTTTAGCTCTGAACCCCATTTTTTAATAGGGTTATTTGTCTCCCTGCGGGCTAACTTTTTGAGTTCTTTGTATATTTTGGATATAAGGCCTCTATCTGTTGTAGGATTGGTAAAGATCTTTTCCCAATCTGTTGGTTGCCGTTTTGTCCTAACCACAGTGTCCTTTGCCTTACAGAAACTTTGCAGTTTTATGAGATCCCATTTGTCGATTCTTGATCTTAGAGCATAAGCCATTGGTGTTTTGTTCAGGAAATTTTTCCAGTGCCCATGTGTTCCAGATGCTTCCCTAGTTTTCTTCTATTAGTTTGAGTGTGTCTGGTTTGATGTGGGTCCTTGATCCACTTGGACTTAAGCTTTGTACAGGGTGATAAGCATGGATCGATCTGCATTCTTCTACATGTTGACCTCAGTTGAACCAGCACCATTTGCTGAAAATGCTATCTTTTTTTTCCATTGGATGGATTTGGCTCCTTTGTCAAAAATCAAGTGACCATAGGTGTGTGGGTTCATTTCTGGGTCTTCAATTCTGTTCCATTGGTCTATCTGTCTGTCTCTGTACCAATACCATGCAGTTTTTATCACTATTGCTCTGTAATACTGCTTGAGTTCAGGGATAGTGATTCCCCCTGAAGTCCTTTTATTGTTGAGGATAGTTTTAGCTATCCTGGGTTTTTTGTTATTCCAGATGAATTTGCAAATTGTTCTGTCTAACTCTTTGAAGAATTGGATTGGTATTTTGATGGGGATTGCATTGAATCTGTAGATCGCTTTTGGTAAAATGGCCATTTTTACTATATTAATCCTGCCAATCCATGAGCATGGGAGATCTTTCCACCTTCTGAGGTCTTCTTCAATTTCTTTCTTCAGTGTCTTGAAGTTCTTATTGTACAGATCTTTTACTTGCTTGGTTAAAGTCACACCGAGGTATTTTATATTATTTGGGTCTATTATGAAGGGTGTCGTTTCCCTAATTTCTTTCTCAGCTTGTTTCTCTTTTGTGTAGAGGAAGGCTACTGATTTATTTGAGTTAATTTTATACCCAGCCACTTTGCTGAAGTTGTTTATCAGCTTTAGTAGTTCTCTGGTGGAACTTTTGGGATCATTAAATATACTATCATATCATCTGCAAATAGTGATATTTTGACTTCTTCTTTTCGATCTGTATCCCTTGATCTCCTTTTGTTGTCTGATTGCTCTGGCTAGAACTTCAAGAACTATATTGAATAAGTAGGGAGAGAGTGGGCAGCCTTGTCTAGTCCCTGATTTTAGTGGGATTGCTTCAAGTTTCTCTCCATTTAGTTTAATGTTAGCCACTGGTTTTTGCTGTATATAGCTTTTACTATGTTTAGGTATGGGCCTTGTATTCCTATTCTTTCCAGGACTTTTATCATGAAGGGGTGTTGAATTTTGTCAAATGCTTTCTCAGCATCTAATGAAATGATCATGTGGTTTTGTTCTTTCAGTTTGTTTATATAATGGATCACGTTGATGGTTTTCCGTATATTAAACCATCCCTGCATGCCTGGGATGAAGCCTACTTGATCATGGTGGATGATTGTTTTGATGTGCTCTTGGATTCGGTTTGCCAGAATTTTGTTGAGTATTTTTTGCGTCGATGTTCATAAGGAAATTGGTCTGAAGTTCTCTTTCTTTGTTGGGTCTTTGTGTGGTTTAGGTATAAAGTAATTGTGGCTTCATAGAAGGAATTGGTAGTGCTCCATCTGTTTCAATTTTGTGGAATAGTTTGGATAATATTGGTATGAGGTCTTCTATGAAGGTCTGATAAATTCTGCACTAAACCCGTCTGGACCTGGGCTCTTTTTGGTTGGGAGACCTTTAATGACTGCTTCTATTTCCTTAGGAGTTATGGGGTTGTTTAACTGGTTTATCTGTTCCTGATTTAACCCGGTACCTGGTATCTGTCTAGGAAATTGTCCATTTCCTGTAGATTTTCAAGTTTTGTTGAATATAGGCTTTTATAGTAAGATCTGATGATTTTTTGAATTTCCTCTGAATCTGTAGTTATGTCTCCCTTTTCATTTCTGATTTTGTTAATTTGGACACACTCTCTGTGTCCTCTCGTTATCTGGCTAGGGGTTTATCTATCTTGTTGATTTTCTCAAAGAACCAACTTTTGGTTCTGTTGATTCTTTCTATGGTCCTTTTTTGTTTCTACTTGGTTGATTTCAGCTCTGAGTTTGATTATTTCCTGCCTTCTACTCCTCCTGGGTGTATTTGCTTCTTTTTGTTCTAGAGCTTTTAGGTGTGCTGTCAAGCTGCTGACATATGCTCTTTCCTGTTTCTTTCTGCAGGCACTCAAGCGCTGAGTTTTCCTCTTAGCACAGCTTTCATTGTGTCCCATAAGTTTGGGTATGTTGTACCTTCATTTTCATTAAATTCTAAAAAGTTTTTAATTTCTTTCTTTATTTCTTCCTTGACCAGGTTATCATTGAGTAGAGCATTGTTCAATTTCCCGCGTATATGTGGGCATTCTTCCCTTATTGTTATTGAAGACCAGCTTTAGGCCGTGGTGGTCCGATATTCCGCATGGGATTATTTCTATCTTTCTGTATCTGTTGAGGCCTGTTTTTGACCAATTATATGGTCAATTTTGGAGAAAAAGTACCATGAGGAGCTGAGAAGAAGGTATATCCTTTTGCTTTAGGGTAGAAACGTTCTATAAATATCCGTTAAGTCCATTTGGCTCATGACTTCTCTTAGTCTGTCTATTCTCTGTTTAATTTCTGTTTCCATGATCTGTCCATTGATGAGGTGGGGTGTTGAAATCTCCTACTATTATTGTGTGAGGTGCAATGTGTGTTTTGAGCTTTAGTAAGGTTTCTTTTTTCGTATGTAGGTGCCCTTGTATTTGGGGCATAGATATTTAGGATTGAGAGTTCATCTTGGTGGATTTTTCCTTTGATGAATATAAAGTGTCCTTCCTTATCTTTTTTTGATGACTTTTAGTTGGAAATTGATTTTATTTGATATTAGAATGGCTACTCCAGCTTGCTTCTTCTGACCATTTGCTTGGAAAGTTGTTTCCCAGCCTTTCACTCTGAGGTAGTGTCTGTCTTTGTCTCTGAGGTGTGTTTCCTGTAGGCAGCAGAATGCAGGGTCCTCGTTATATCCAGTTTGTTAATCTATGTCTTTTTATTGGGGAGTTGAGGCCATTGATGTTGAGAGATATTAAGGAATAGTGATTATTGCTTCCTGTTATATTCATATTTGGATGTGAGGTTGTGTTTGTGTGCTTTTCTTCTCTTTGTTTTGTTGCCAAGACGATTAGTTTCTTGCCTCTTCTTGGGTATAGCTTGCCTCCTTATGTTGGGCTTTACCATTTATTATCCTTTGTAGTGCTGGATTTGTAGAAAGATATTGTGTAAATTTGGTTTTGTCATGGAATATCTTGGTTTCTCCATCTATGTTAATTGAGAGTACAGTAGCCTGGGCTGGCATTTGTGTTCTCTTAGGGTCTGTATGACATCAGTCCAGGATCTTCTGGCCTTCATAGTTTCTGGCGAGAAGTCTGGTGTGATTCTGATAGGTCTGCCTTTATATGTTACTTGACCTTTTTTCCTTACTGCTTTTAATATTCTTTCTTTATTTTGTGCGTTTGTGTTTTGACTATTATGTGACGGGAGGTGTTTCTTTTCTGGTCCAATCTATTTGGAGTTCTGTAGGCTTCTTGTATGCCTATGGGTATCTCTTTTTTAGGTTAGGGAAGTTTTCTTCTATGATTTTGTTGAAGATATTTACTGGTCCTTTGAGCTGGGAGTCTTCACTCTCTTCTATACCTATTATCCTTAGGTTTGATCTTCTCATTGAGTCCTGGATTTCCTGTATGTTTTGGACCAGTAGCTTTTTCCGCTTTACATTATCTTTGACAGTTGAGTCAATGATTTCTATGGAATCTTCTGCTCCTGAGATTCTCTCTTCCATCTCTTGTATTCTGTTGGTGAAGCTTGTATCTACAGCTCCTTGTCTCTTCTTTTGGTTTTCTATATCCAGGGTTATTTCCATGTGTTCTTTCTTGATTGCTTCTATTTCCATTTTTAATTCCTTCAACTGTTTGTTTGTGTTTTCCTGGAATTCTTTCAGGGATTTTTGTGTCTCCTCTCTATGGGCTTCTACTTGTTTATTTATGTTTTCCTGGAATTCTTTCAGGCATTTTTGCGATTCCTCTCTGTAGGCTTCTACTTGTTCTCTAAGGGAGTTCTTCACGTCTTTCTTGAAGTCCTCCAGCATCATGATCAAATCTGATTTTGAAACTAGATCTTGCTTTTCTGGTGTGTTTGGATATTCCATGTTTGTTTTGGTGGGAGAATTGGGCTCCGATGATGCCATGTAGTCTTGGTTTCTGTTGCTTGTGTTCCTGCGCTTGCCTCTTGCCATCAGATTATCTCTAGTGTTACTTTGTTCTGCTAATTCTGACAGTGGCTAGACTGTCCTATAAGCCTGTGTGTCAGGAGTGCTGTAGACCTGTTTTACTGTTTTCTTTCAGCCAGTTATGGGGACAGAGTGTTCTGCTTTCGTGTGTGTAGTTTTGTCCCTCTACAGGTCTTCAGCTGTTCCTGTGGGCCTGTGTCTTGAGTTCACCAGGCAGGTCACTTGCAGCAGAAAAGTTGGTCTTACCTGTGGTCCCGAGGCTCAAGTTAGCTCATGGGTGCTGCCCTCTCCACAGGCTCTCTGAGGTGGCAGCAACCGGGAAGATCTGCGCCGCCTCTTCCGGGAGCCTCCGTGCACCAGGGTTCCAGATGGCCTCCGGTGTTTTCCTCTGGAATCAGTAATGTGTGCAGAGAGCAGTCTCTTCTGGTTTCCCAGGTGTGTCTGCCTCTCTGAAGGTTTAGCTCTCCCTCCCCACGGGATTTGGGTGCAGAGAACTGTTTATCCGGTCTGTTTCCTTCAGGTTCCGGCGGTGTCTCAGGCAGGGCTCCTGCCTCACCTGGGCCCTCTCCCACGGGAGCCCAGAGGCCTTATACAGTTTCCTCTTGGGCCAGGGATGTGGGCAGGGGTGGGCAGTGTTGGTGGTCTCTTCTGCTCTGCAGCCTCAGGAGTGCCCACCTGACCAGGCGGTAAGGTATCTCTCCCACGGGTTCTGGGAGCAGAGAGCTGCTGCGGGTCGGGATCCGCGGGTGTGGGACTTCCGGTAAACACAGGACGTGCCTGGTCCTAGAGGGATTCTGCCTCTGTTGTCCCGATTCCACCCGGCAAGTCACTTGCAGCAGATAAGTTAGTCTTACCTGTGGTCCCGAGGCTCAAGTTCGCTCGCGGGGTTCTGCCCACGGCGTTTATTGACTATTGAACTATTTACTGAACAGTGGAAATACTGGGTAAGGACACCGAATAGTAGCACTGTGGAACATCCAGAAACCATTATATGTAGGATATCTGAGGTGCCTTGGAGCATGCAGAGTAGACCACAGGGAGTGAGTTGTAGCGTAGGTATCTTTGTGGGTCATCTATTTTTATTGCACAGCAGTATTTCTGACCCACCACAAAGTCACGTGATCGCTGGCAAATCCTTTGCCATTTTCATTCTCAGTTAAATGTCTACTTATTTGTTAATTTCTTACATTGTTTTACTTTGTCAATGAAGTGTAGTGAAAAGGGCTTAAAGCTGGGGACATAGATGGATCTAGTCCTACCTTATAACTCTGCTTCACATATTCCTAGCCATTTCTCCTAAGGTACTACATAGATGTAAATCTTCACAGAAGTAGAAATATTAAAATTGCACACGTGCTTCAGGTCTCCATCCAAAAGTGTTAACATGGGCATCACCCTAAGGACATCTTTTTGTG
This sequence comes from Rattus rattus, assembly GCF_011064425.1. Classification (NCBI taxonomy): domain Eukaryota; kingdom Metazoa; phylum Chordata; class Mammalia; order Rodentia; family Muridae; genus Rattus; species Rattus rattus. The sequence goes on along the minus strand of NC_046157.1, from coordinate 41,149,929 downwards.
GGTTGCCAGATAAAATATTGAATGAGTAATGAAATTTAAATTTCATTAACATATATGGACTATATTTTCCCTAATACATTATTAATTGCTTACATGGATACAAAAATATCACGAGGTTTTCTATACTTTATGGCTTTACTGCTGCTAAGGTCACTTCAGGTATTGACATAAATACCTGTGCAGATGTCAACATAGCTTTCTGATGCTTCTCTGGGAACTTTCCAGATCTCTATTCTGGGTATTCTCAGAGATTCTTGCTCTTCTTCATAGGTGAGTAGTCCGGTTGAACAGGTAATGCCCAGTGGACAACTTTGCATAATGACAGACTAGGGTTAACCGTTACTGATTCCTTTTTTATTCCCTTTGTTTATTTTCATTGTCCTTGAATCTTTTGTCATGAACTTATGTGCAGCTGGAAAAGAATCAATGGTGGGGATCTCTTAGAGCTCATTTAATAACTTTACGTGTTGTTTCTTGGCATAGACAAGAGTTGTGGTAGAAGAATAATCTATTTGACCTTCATTTTTCAATACATGGAAGAGTCATTTTCCATGGAGCTGTTTATCTTTTCATATCTGAAACTGAGGCTTGAGCCTACACATGTGTCCCTTCCTTACCTTTTCTATACATTTTTTTCTACATGATCTTGATTTCAAAGGAAAGATGGCATTGGACTACTTTTCCACATGTTTAATTTATAAGCAGGATAGCCTAGGATTCTTTAGTTTAACTGAAAAATTAAAGACTTTATTCAAAATCATGCAGTACAGTTTATGTGCAGGTTTGGTGCATTGATGAGTAAGGAACTCCTAGTTCCAGGGAAGAGCTGGACAATGATGCAGTGTGTGTAAACACTAAGTGTAGTAGAAGTGGAGCATGTAAAGTATAAGTAAGACTGGAAGCTCAACATCAAGAGAAGAGTTACTTACAAGAACAGCTTTAAAAGTTTCTACCGCTCCTTTGTAAGTCTTGGAGTTAAAGCCTTGAATATTTCATGATGACCTTGGTTTTTGGTACTTTGTTCGGTCATCAGGCCTTGTGCAGATAAAAAGGTGATCTCTGTAATTTTTCATCTTCCTGTATTTCAAAGAAAAAATTAAGCAAAGGTAAAGATACAACAGATAATATAGTTTATCCATCAACTAACTCAACAATAATCTTAACTATCCTTTTATCTACATCTCTCTCCCCACTTGTTTAAGTGTGTGTTGGGTGAAACACAGCTAAACCCCCCACAATATCCACAAGTATTCACCAATAATTCTCAACTTACAGTGGCTGAACTTGAATTTTTTTGACGTTCGGATTGTATGAAGTGACAGTTACATTGTATTGGCACACTATTTTGAACTTTCCAACTTGTCAATATACATTGTGATACCATTGAATGTGATAGAAAGCAAAACCCATGTGATCTCAAGGGCAGACAGTTTTCTTTGTAGTGTGCTGCAGTATTAAGTTGCTATGTTAGTAGGTTTGCCTGTTATGCCATGTGTATCAATGTCCTCATAAGCTGAATAAATGGGAGTGACTGATACTATCTTTACCTTATAAGTATGTGAGCTTGTCATATAAACTCTTTCTGAAGAGACATAGACATCTACTTATTTCATATAGGGTACCAAAAGGATTAGAGAAACAAATTTGCCCATATAGCCTGTGAACCCGAGTTTAATTGGAGTTACTTACAGAGGATTATTCCCATCAACTGTTAACTGTGTACATATCCTTGGGGAGAGAAGTTCCTTCCTGAAAGAATATTTTGTTAACATTTTGCTTGACTGTATATCTCTTATATCCTGACAGTTGTTGACTAACATCGTCACAGATTAGGAATGTGTAAAGTTCTACATTCTACTATTTTGTTGTAGTGGGAATTTTGGTTCATTTAAACACACAGAAATGTATGGGAATATGTTTTTGTTTTAACCCCAGGTGTGAGGTACGGGGCTGCTGTAGATTATCCACAGCGGCAGACTATGATTTGTTTCATGATCTAGCAGTGGTGTGATTTTGCCAGTTGCAGATAGTATTTGCAAGTGTGTGACATTTGCAATTTTGGGGAGTCGTATATAACTGAGAGAGGGCTGCTGCTCCCCATGCTGCTGTTGGTTGCTGTTTGCTGTTTGCTGGAGTTATCCTGATAACAAAATTCAAACTTGCCCCAAGGAACTTGATGCCCCTAGTCAGTGCGAAGTAGTCTAATAACACTGACATCCCCTTTTCCCCCTCTAACCTTCTTCCTCTCCTGTCTAGTTGGGGAATTGGAAGGAATAAATGTGGAGTGCGTGGTAGAAAAAGGGAACCCATAAAGTAGCCAGAAGTCTGGCTACATTTTGTTTCCTATTTGTTAGTTGAAATATATTTATAAAAAGAATTTCCTCTCATTAACTGTATGGTTACATTCCTTCCTGTTTATCTCAATGTTTCCCAAATTCTAGTCGATAAATTCTAAGTAGTCTCCTGTTATTTTCTTATACTACGGATGGAAGATATTAACAGGGTTTTAATTATAACAACTACCTCTGTATTAACATTTCAACATTTTTTAAACAAAAGTTCACTAACAGTTCAAACATAAATTCAAATGATAAATTGAATAAGAAGTTTACAACAGAGATGTTTACATGTCTTTCTATTAAGAGTAATTACACAACTGGATATTCATTATCTGTCACTAGCTCCACAAGTTTATAGGGAGTCTAAAACTCTAATTTTTGTGAGAAAGTTAGCACTGAAACTTTGTATAGATAAGTCCAGTCAATATTTTATCTTCTGTCCTTGGCACCTACAATCAATCTTTAGTTCTCTTTTGTGACCTTTGATTACTTGTTTTACAGCCTCTTGGAATTTGTCCTAAGTTGTAGATGCCTGCTTTCTATCTCAGATGCAATTAACGTGTGACATGTGAAGACTGTCAGAATTCTAATTGCAGTTTTCATATCAGAGGGCTTTAATAGCAGTCCTATTATAAAGGGCTTAATAATTGCCAGTATAATTTTTGGAATTCTTATAGGATCATCATTAAGAATTAAGAAACCATCCATTTGTTTATATAGCATCACTACAAAACAGTACATCTCCATTGATCTGCAGAAATCTTCCCAAAAGGGTGGGTTAATACTTAGTGATTTTATATATGTATTATATATATATATATATATATATATATATATATATATATATATATATATATATATATATGAAACAGCCATCTCAGAAAGATCATCTGCTACCTTTTAGCCTCTCCTAGATGGCTCCTGGCAAGTATTAGTACTGGAGGACTTGAATTGGAAAAACAAACAAACAATGTCGGTATTAGGCCTCACTCCTTAAAATTTTAGGTTGGGGGTGGGGAATTAGATATCATAGATATGTTTTATAGCTTTCTGGATATTTTGTGCATGGCTCAAACTCAAAAAATGTTTTCCATAGACTGAGAACTGATCTAAGATCTAAGTTTTGATCAGTATCAGATTACACAATGTACCAGAATTTCACACCAGCGGTTCTACACTTTCTATTCTCTCACTATTCCCACTTTAGGACTCCAGAATTGTAACTTGGGATCTAATACTACTCCCCATCCCTACCCATCACATTGGGGAAAACACTCTGGACCCTATATCAATGAGGCAGAGCAAAGTAGACTCCCCTCAGTGTCTCTCAGGCCCTCCAGTTGTACCCTAGACATAGAAATCTTCTCAATCTCTTCCAGAGAAGGGTGAGGCAGCCCTCTGGAAAACTTTGGAGTGTTTGAAGCAGAAACAACCTCTGATATTAGGCAGTCCCTGCTATGTTGCAAGAACATGTATTATGCCTGCTTATCCTCAGCTGATAACCGAGGAAGTTAAATAATGTGCTCCGGGTCAAGTGTACAAGGGTTAAGTTGCACCTTGTATATGAATAATATTCCAGAGAGGGCCATAACAGATTCCTTGGCAAGACTTGGTAGTGTTCATGTTTGTGCCTGCCTAGACTAATTGAAGCAGAATCTCTGAGAATTTTGCTATCATCTATCTATCTATCTATCTATCTATCTATCTATCTATCTATCTATCTATCTATCTATCTTTCTTTCTTTCTTTCTATCTATCATTTTTATATATATTCTATCTATATCTGTTAAATATGAACTTTTGAGAATTTTATAGATGAATATATATTTATATCATTTCCTTCATCTTCTACTCCAATTACTTATCTATGTCTGTCCTACTTCCTCTAAAATTCAACACCACTTCTTTAATTATGTGTATATATATATATATATATTCAGCCTTCTGAGTTCATTGAATGTCACTCATTTATGTATGTATTTAGGTCTAACAACTGTGCAGGGATCTCTGAGACCTTCATGGGCAGCAGGGTAATGAGCCAAGGGAAACAAGAAGGCAGTTTGGCTCAACATGACTCAGTAGCTAGTGTTGGTTAGAACTTTGGGAGTCTAACACCAAGATGTTGAAGTTTGGCCTGTTGCCATGTATTATAATGCTAAATTCTAGCCCTACTTTGCCTCAGGGAAGAGAAAATCCACACATATACAACGTAATGCTATGAGATCTTGCTCCTTGATTAAAAACTATTGGTTGAATAAAGATGCTGACAGTCTATAGCTGGGCAGAAGAGGGGCAGTTGGAGGTTTCAATTTCTAGGTTTGGGGTCTGAGGCAGGAGACCATGAGGAGAGAAGAAGATGGGGAGAGAAGATACCATGTGGTTGGTGAGTCGTGAAAACATGACCATGAGGACTGGCCAGTTGGAGTTGAGAGCTGCACAGATAGAACATGGCAAGTTATAACTCAGGGTTATTGATGGGGAAGTAGATTTCAATAGCTTAAAGGGCATACATACATACATACATACATACATACATATTTACATATATATATATATATATATATATATATATACATGCGCCCAGCTCTAGTGCATTAAAGGCTTATTGTTAATATAAAGGTTTTGTGTCTTTTCTGTGGGAACTGAATGATTAGGGTGGGGTAGAAAGCCCTGATTGAGATTAAATACTACAGTACCGAGTGGCTTATTTTAGACATACTAAAACACAGCAGATCTGGTGAAAACTATTCTTGTGATGATTAATTGATTCCTATATGTACAATAAGACATACCAAAATCTTTTTACATTTGAAAGCTGAACACAGATCAAATGTAACCACATCAAAAGTCTTTGTAAGTGCTTATGACACTGTCCATAAAGGTAGATTCTATAGATTGACTGAGAAAAACCAGTTTACTAGAAGCATTTAGAAGAAGTTCTGGTGCCAGAAAGTCTCCAACCACATAGATTGTACAAAGGTCACCAGACAAGAAACACATCAGCTTCAGCCTGCTGGTGGAAAATAGAATTTTAATTCCTTCCATTGAAGGAATAAGCCCATGTGCTTAACATTCCAGATGTCCCTAGTGCTTGTCTGTGAGAAAAAAGACACTATGCCCCTTACCCATTTGTGATTGGTTAACCTATCAGAGGACTCCTTTCTTGAGAAAGCTAATTCTTCCTCTCAATCAGCCATTAATTTCCTGTAGTTCTGTATCTAGGGATAGAGCCTTGGGACAGTTCCCTCATCTATATTGGCATATTAACTTGTGTGTTATCTTGGTTCTGGTCTTCATTAGGTGACCACATTTTTAAGATATTTTGGGGTATACCTTCCATGTCATAAACAGAAAACATTATCTAATAGCAAACCTCTAATCCTCTGTCTTTTAGGACCTTTCACCTCTTATAGTTTTTTCTTAAAACAGTGCTCCATGAGACTTAGGTGTAGGGATTGTTGTAGATGCATTAATTAGGGGTGAGCAGTTGGGACACCCAGTTGTTCTTTGCATTTTGATCAGTTGTCAATTTCTGTTATCTCCATCTGCTGCCAAAATAAAAAGATTTTTGTGTGTGTGTGATGAGGGGCGAATGCTACACTTACCTGTCATATAAGGATAGTTATTTAGAATGAAGGCGGTGGATGGTACATGCATTTAAGGATTTCATTAACTGTACTCAATGAGCTGTTTAAAAACAGGAACATGAGATTGTCAAGAGGATGCAGGAATGGCTGGAAGGAATTTAAGGGGGCTTGGGGTGAAATGAAAATGCATAATATACATATATGAAAATATCAAATAACAAATTAAAATTAGATTAAAATATAAAACACCTAAAATTAAGAATCAGTACATATTGCTAAGTATACTTATTTATTCAAATAAATTAAGACAGTTTTAGTCATACCAGAGACTGAACATGAGAGTGTTAACAGCAGTTTTTGTTCACAACTGCCAAACTTGGAAGGGATCAGTCATTTATCTATAAAACATATTACCTATAATTACATTGTATGTATGCTATAGCATATTATTTATTAATTCATCTATTGATATCATCATTAATGTAGTTTGAATTTATATCAATTGAATATTATCATTATTTGTGAATATTAATATTATTTGTGGTTTCATTTTCCACTCTTGATGTAGCAATGTCATTTTTTCGCATATACATAAGAGAAGAAGACATGTATAACAAATGTCTAGGGCATGTATAACAAACAGAATTGCTAGGCTGTGAAGTGTGTAGACACTCATCTATTCCACTACTTGTCAAATTACTTGGGGAAAAAAAAAGCTGTGCCTACTTTTGCTTGATTATCAGGGAATAACTTCTCATTTTATTTAAGAACTACTGGTCAGAGATGTCAAAAGACAGGTCCTAAGCCATTTTTCAGAGTTCAGACAAGAACCTATGCTTAGTTCCCTGAGATATACTAGGTCTGACTCTTAGATGGTTTGTGTAATTTAAGGGTACACTGAAAGGAAAATCTAGGGTCTTTATTGGAGTCTTTATTATTTATACTGGCAGTATTTGAGTCAACTTCCAGGTTTCTCCCAGAGCTTCCTTTTGCATATCAGAGGAGTAACCCACTGGGGCTGCCTGGAACTGGGCAATCCTACTTTTCTGATGAGAGGATATTTTGAAATCCTCTTTCATCACTGTGCATAGCTCTTACCTAGTTAGTATTAGACCTACAGAATGATTTAAGAATGTGTCATCATTGTCCTGTTGATGTCCCAATAGATTCGAACAAAGGGCTGCACACAAAATAGACACATACTGTTCGAGACCAATTCTTCTCTATCATTGACCAATGGAAGGTTATTTCCTTGGAAATCTGAAGCAATATGTTGCCAATCTTCTGTGTTGCAGTCAGGCCGTTCCAAGGTTGCCAATGCAGAAGAGATGGCTGAGGAAGAGAAAGCTGGGGGAATCACATAGACTTCAGTGACTCAACCTTCAGTGATATACGCCATTTGCTCAGTCAGCTAGCCAGAACTAAAGCCATAGCTCCAATTCGGCTACATGAAGGGCTAAAAAGAATGTGTGGAGGAACACACAAATGTTAGATGAATGCAAACAGTCCTCACACAGTTGGTCTTTGATACTTTGAAATCATGTACTTGGAAAAAAATCATAGGCAACTTTATATCACTCAAATTCTAAACAAACAGATCAAGGTTTCACATTACCTTTCTTTATCCTTAAAAAGCAAGTGGTTGATGAACTCTGTACTGTTTTCTTTTAAAGAAATCCTTGTGAGTTTTATATTAAAACTGACAGAATTTTGCCTAATAGTTGTGAGATCTGGGGGAGTCATTTAACTCCTATAAATTCATACCTCTAATGAAAATGGAATACTAATTCCTTTGTTGTGAAAGTTGGGCTACAGATGGCATTTAAAACATCCCTCACAATGTGCATGATCAAATGTTAAAGCAAATTTTAACTTTCTATGACCATAGCTGATGCTATGATATGATCTACTATGTGCTTTAGCCATCAGAGAGCTTTAGCTGCTCTGTGGTTTGGGGATGAGAAAGGATTTGGTGATGTTCCACAAATGAAATGTCTATCATCTGTGTATTCTTATCTTTGTAGATTCTGGGGGACGCTACAGGTCACTTCCTGGCTGGATCCTTTATACTTATCCTAGGTCTTTGGTGGAGTACAAAGAGTATTTTGAAGTATATTTGTAAACAGCAAAAAAGGTCTTCCTCCCTTATTACCCCCAAATTTTTCTCTCGAGCAGAAATTTTGGAGGGAATTGTGATTAGTGTCATGGCATTAACAGGTAAGCTGTGTTGTAGTTTTTTAATTTTGTTGTTTGCATATGCATAAAAAAGATTTTGGTACAAAATCAAGGAAATCCAAAGCTGACTGTCTTATTCAAAAATATTTATTAAGTATTCTAATTACAATTTCCATGAAATAAAATTTGGTAGAAAGAAGGCATTTTATGTTTATACAAAGGTCTGTTTTTTAGTTAAGTTAATTTTTTATTTTACTTATTCACTTTACATGCCACTCACTGTCCCCTGCCTGGTCACTCCCTCTCATAATCCTTCCCTCATCCTCTGAGCAGGTGCCCCCCCTCCACTGGACATTCCTCTGCCCTGGCACTTCAAGTCTCTGTGAGGCTAGGTGCTTCCTCTCCCACTGAGGCTGGACGAGGCTGCCCAACTATTGGGAGACAGTCAGGAGCTCATGAGATAAACCCCATTCCAGTTGTTCTGGACCCACATGAAGATCAAGCTGCACATCTGTTACCTATGTGCAGGGAGTCTTAGGTCCAGCCCATGCATATTCTTTGGTTGGTGGTTCAGACTCTGAGAGCCCAGTGGTCCAGGTTAGTTGACTCTGTTTTCCTGTAGAGTTTCATTCCCCTTTGGGACCTGCAATCCTTCCTTCCTCCTATTCTTCCGTAAGTATCCCCAAACTCCATCCACATTTGTCTGTGGGTGTCTGTATCTGTCTGAGTCAGCTGCTGGGTGGAGTTTCTCAGAGGACATCATGTTCCATCTGCAAGCATAACAGAGTATCATTAATAGTGTTAGGGATTAGTGCTTGCCCATAGAATGGGTCTCAAGTTGGACCGGTTTTTGATTGGCTATTCCCTCAGTCTCTGTTCCACCTTCCGTGCCTATGTTTCTTGCAGACAGGATAAATTTTGGCTTGAAAGTTTTGTGGGTGGTTGGTATCTTAATCAGTTCACTGGGGTTCCTGTCTGGCCATAGAAGGTGGCCTCTTCAAGTTCCACAGCCCCATTGTAGTGAGTCACCCCCACTGATTCTTGGGTGCTTCCCTTATCCCAGGTCTCTGTCTCCTCCTGAAGATCACCCTCCCAACCCCCCTACCTCCTCACTCCTGTCAGTTGCAGATTTCCATTCATTTTCATGGCCTTCTAGCCATCTCTCTTGTCCTTACCCACACCTGATCCTGAACTCACCATTCCCCTTCCCATCCCCCTCCCTCCCAGATCCCTCTCTCCGTCTGCTTTTTATAATTATTTAATTCCGAAATAAAGTGAGATTCAAGTGGTCTCTTGAAGGCTTATTTCTTAATAAATTAACTGTAGTATTTAATTTACACAATTTAATCATGGTAAATTTTCCTTGTGGAATTGTTTGGATCATCTGAAATGATTTCATATCAATTATTTTCTGGTCCCTAAAAGAATATACTCTATTAGAAACTATTTTGCAAGTGATGGAAAAGTAATCAAGTGATTGTTGAAAAGCTTCAATAAATCATTGCTGACAGGTTATAGAGTGTGGACAAGGCTGAGGAAGGCCCTTTTTATGATCTCACCCTCTTTTTTTCTCATTTCTCGAATTAGAGAAAATAGTTGGGTCATATAATTTATGGGGTCTTTTCATTGCTTTTGGGAATTTTGTAAAAATGGTCTGTTTTTAGCTTCATTGCAGCATGTCTGTTGTAAAAGAGAAAACCTTCCATTTTTACATTACATTTTTTAATGATATGATTCACAGTGTTTCCAAAGAGAATAACTTATCTGTAAACTTATGTTGATAAGCAAACCAACATCTCTGAGAAGATTCAAGTGCTTGTATAACTGATTATACCACTTGCTATATTGACTAGGGTTTCTTGCTTATCCTCAGCTGGAGGGAGCTAAATCTTAATTTTGGTTTTGAACTCAGAAACAAAGGCCAACCTAGTGGCTATCCAAAGGTCCAATAGCTAAAAATGAACAGTCAGCTTCTGTAAGACAGTATCGTAAACCTTAGATATTAGATTGGAATAGACACTTAAACCAAAGTTATGAGCATTGGTTTAGACTAAAATTTGTTATCTTAGTGAGAATTTGAACCTCTAAGAAAGGCTAAGGTGCCACTACACAGCTGTTAGGGAACCACCAGCAGAGGAAGTAATGTTTTAAGAGGATACAGCAGATTGAACTAAGCAATGGTCATATCTTCCTGCCTGTATGTGGCAGGTAAAAATCATGTAGAATGTTGCTAAAACTGTGGTATGATTTTTCTACAGGGATAATTGGTCTATTTTCTCGGTTTGGAAAAATAAAAACGTTACCACCTGAACATATACAGTTGGCCAAAATCCTGCACTGGCAACATGTCACCATGTACACAGTCCTTATAATGCTGGGTGTGACCAAGGTCTTATGTTTCACCATTAATTCGCTGCCAATCTCTTTGATCAAGTTAATGGCATCAAATGCCTTCTTTGTGGAAGGTAAGTATGTGGGAGGAGGATTGTTTGTCTCCGCCCCAGCTTCTTTTTGTACTTATTTCTGATAGTATGCACATGGGTACTAATAAGTCCTGTGTAATAAAGTATCTTTGTTTTCTTAGTGCAGTTTGTTTGACAGGGCAAAGTGTCCCAGCCTTATTAAGATAGTTGGGTATGTGCTGTAGGATGCCAATGACTTTTCTTCTCTATTGACTCATCCTGCAATATTGGGCAGATAGAACCATTTAATGTTATTTACTAGTGTTTCAACATCTGTCCTGAGGAATCACTAATATCTTTGTTATTTCTTTGCTTTCTTAGCAATTATCTTTTAAAAAATACTTTTAACAATGAAAGAAAATTAAACACAGAGTAATGGAAACATGAATCCTCAAATGGTGTAGCTAGCTGTTAACATATTCTGCCACCTACTAGCTAGCGGTAAAATTTTGCTAGTATGTATGAAGTAGAGTCTGCAAAATTAAAAAAAAATTTAGAATCGGAAGTCCTAATTTTGAGTGATTAATGCAAAATAAATGATATGTTTTGTTCGTTTGTTTTCTAAAATTACTGTGGTGGGCAAGGAAGAGCTCTTCAATGAAGACACGAGAATGTAGATTGATTATGAATGCCTGAAAGCTACAAATGGCTAGGCAGCAGCTGCCTCTTTCCTCTCAGCTGAAGAAACTAATTCTTGCCTGTTGCTTTTTGAGGACAAGGGCCAGAAAAAAACTGCAACAACTAATAGCTTGGTTCACATATCTTTAATGAACATCCTTTTCTTCTAGCTTAATATAAACCAGTAAGTTGAAACTGGAATATGTTTATGTAATGAAATATTACAGATGCTACTTGCTGCTAATATTGTCACACTTATCAAGATGTGATTTATGGTGTATTTACTTTTTTTCCAGGGGACTGAATTTAAGGCAAGGCCCTGACTTCAGCTTATTCATCTGCATATTCACTGAATTGTAACTTCCTGCTCTGTCATATTTATTATTCGCCGGCCTGCATACTAATACTTTTAAAATCAGTTAGTTGGAAATTTCATGTTAGAGGAGAAAAGAAAGATTGGAGAAGGAAATGGAGGGTTGAATTTCAATAATTCCATTCTAAATAGGCATGGTAACTGAAAAAAAGATGCATTGCTGTGAGACTCATCTGCTGTGTAGGTGTGTAAAATTCTGTGGCTAAGAGAGGGAAGGAAGGCATAATATAGAAGTGGTGAGTTGGCTCTCTTTTGTTTTTACTCAAAAAACCAAACCGTAATTTTTCTCTAACCTTTTAGCTTTCATCTTCTACAACCATCCTCGTAGCAATGTATTATTGGACAAGTTTTTGCACCATCAACTGAACTTGAGTGCGTTTTTGACTGGTCTGGCAGCCTTTATAGAATTCCTCCTCACAAAGAACAATGTAGTTCTGGAACTTCTGACGTCAAGTTTCGCCATGCTACAGGGGGCTTGTTTCTTGCAGGTGAGTTGAGGCTTCTGGATTTATCTTGTTTCTACCTGGGGTTTCTCTCCTTATTGGCTGAGGTCTTTTCCTAGAGGCCCCAGAGACTTTCCTATGACATGCTGCCTATAGTAAAGCTGTTGGTCTTCAGGTGGTTATGTCTTTAAGTGAGATAACCTTATATCCCTAGTGAAAACACTGGTAGAGCAACTGAGCAGGAAGTAGGATGTGCCTGTTACCACACATTTGATGATCCACTGTGTAGAAACCCTGAGTTGATGATATTAGGATATTAGTCACCATCGATTCTTGATCATAAGACAGCATATTGCCTAATCAGTAGTAAGCTACAGAAATACATGGAAGGCAAGAAAGTGAGGAACCAGTTATTTATCAAGAAACAAGTATTTGCCATTATACTGAAAAAATTTTTTGAGCGAGTATCTCATTAGGTATCCCAGGTTGAACTCAGAACCCTAGAAATCAAGGCCTTAGCATTCTTAGTGCTGGGATTATAGGTGTATGCCACGTCTATCTTTTATTAGATTCTTATGAACATCCCATTTTTCCAATTTATGATAATGTAGCAGTTAGGTAGTATCATTTCCATTATTTGTAGGAAGATCAAGAAGATTAAATTGTTTTGCAAGGCTCACACAATAATGAAACTAGGCACTTCGCTGCTAATTATTTTCCCTGTAAGCTTAGCTTAACAGGCACGCACCCAGTGGAGACAATGCCACCACATACAGGATATTATGGCAACTCAAACAGGAATCCTGGATAGTAGAAACCAAGAGGTGAATATGCTTGACACGTGATAGAAACAATGACTATGCACCCTCACCCAAACCAGCATCTTCACCCCATTCCTTTGCTATTCCATTGACATATGTGGGGCCTGAAAAACTGTTAAATGCTGAGGATGAACTCAACGTAATTCATCTTTCTGTGTTGAATGAAATATACACAATATTAAAATATTGGCCACCAGACTGGGGAGAAAGCCCAGTAGTCTCTTATCTCTACCTCAGGTCACTTACTGCCTCTAGGATAGTTTTTAAACCTTCTTAATGCTGTGACTCCTTAAAGCTGTTCCTTGTGTTGTGGTGACCTTCACCCATAAAATTATTATTTTTTTGCTACTTCATACTTGCAATTTCACTACTGTTATGAATTGTAATATAAATGTCCGATATGCAGATGGTACAAGGGTCAGTTGACTACCAAGGGGTTGTGACCCACAGGTTGAAAGCAAATGCTCTAGGACTTACATTGTAGTTCACAAAGCCACTAAAAACCAACCAACCAACCAACCAACCGGCCACACAAACAGTCTGAAATAGGATCTCTAATTCTAGATTTATTTTATCCTAACCCTTAGGCTCTGTCTATTTAATGATGTCAACTCTATTACCACAATATTTTGTAAAAAGCAGAATTCTACCCAGTGATTGATTACATACATATTTTATGATGTATGATAAATTGTGCTTTGGTATACACTTAAAGATGTAAAAGAATATTTGGGATGGAAGTATGGAAGTGCATTACTTAAACAGGCCATTCTAGGGATTTTTTAAACACTAGAAAGGAAGTATATAGGTTGATACAGGCTATTTCAAATATTTACATTTCATATGAGTTATAAGAAAGCATTGTCAGGTGAGGGAAAGGAGCAGTAGCATGGTCAGCAGAATAGGAAATATGTGGTTTAGGGGTAACACGGCAACATATCTTCATGAGACCAACTTCTTTCTTAGCTGTGATCATTCAAACTGCTGAGGCTATCCAGGTTGACCTGGTTGTTCAGTCCACTATCCTTCCATATTGACCAGCACAGCAAAAATATATGTTTATGGGGTGTGCAGCAGAAGGAAGAAGCCAGGAACTCTTACTTTGTCTGGGTCATTTAGAAGTTTTCGACTGTTGTCAAAATTATTGAACTTTTTGTGTTCCAGACTTCCTTTTATAATAGGAGGGACAATGGACCTCCTTATTGAAGTTACTCTTTTAAGACTAAAGATTATTTCAGAGAGCTCATGCATACATAAGGATAAACTGCCCAGCACATGGCACATATCACTTGATCATATATATGAGATAAAAAAAAGTTGTAGTTCTCATTCCAACCAAAGAAATCTATACATGAGGGCAACTGATTCAAGCAAATAAATAAATAAATAAATAAATAAATAAATAAATAAATAAATAAATAAATAAATCTTAGTTTCTACCGATTAACTCAATCTATTTGAATTAAGTCTTTACTCAACATAAACTAAGTGCATATTTTTTTCTATAAAATTTCATTATTTGAAAAATGAAAATTACAGTTTAAAGGTGACAATACATTTCAAAGAGGCCATTGGAAGGAATATGAAGGTACTGCCATGGATATATGTCTAACTTACCATAGCATTTATATAGTTATCCATGATATTATCCAGATTTTTATACTTCATTTTGCTCTAAATATCTGAAATCAATCAATCTACCATCTGCCATTTTATTGGGATAAAGTTTATATGACACACAATTTTAAAGGATAAAATTCAGCAGCCTTTATTCTCTCCATTGTCATCCATTACTACCTCTAATGATCTCCCAAACATTCTTATGCCTACAAAGAAAACCCTGTACTAAATTAGCTGTTATTTTCCTCTGTCTTTGTTCCCAGGTTTTTCCAACCACTAATTTGTTTCCTAACCACACAGATTATGGATACTTTATTTAAAAGAGGACAATTTGTGATCTACTGTTTCTGCTCATTTTTACTCAACATAATATCTTCAAGTATTATACATGTCATTACAGATATTAATATTTACTTTTTCATCTTTGGATAATCATCATGCTGTTATGAACATTTATATATACAATATTTTTGTTGAATACTTGGAGGCATTCCTAACAGTAGAATGCCTGGTTATATGGCAATTCAAAATTTGACTCTCAGAGAAACTGTCAATCTCTTTCCAGTTTCATTTTACAGGTTTATGGATCCCAATTCCCCTGCATCCTCACCAACATTTGCAATCTTTTTATTTATTACTATGATCGCCCTTCTAGTAAGTGCTATCCCATTGCCATTTTGATTTACCTTCCTCTAATTACCAATGATTGTAGCTTTTCTTATTTTTTGCTACTCCGTGGGTTCTTTTCCTGTCTCCTGACTGTCTTCTCTGGTTCAGCTCAGCTTCTCTTGGCTCAATAGTCTCCTTTGTCATTTGCTCAATCTCTTTTCTGCACTGTCTTTCTTCCTGCATCAAGTATCTTCTCTAACTCTACTCTTTTCCCTACTCTTCCACCGCCTGGACGCTACTCTCATCCTGCTCCTCTCTCTCAGCCCATGCAGGATTTTTATATATTCTCATGTTCTCAGAAGCTCAAGAGGCAAGTGATACTGGAGGTCATAGGGTCCAACACTTCTAACTGCTAAACATTCCCAAAGGAACAGTTGACAACAACTGAGAATCTCTTAAAGGGCCAGACAAGCAAAATAAATCACACTACAAATGATGTTGTTCGTCTTCCTGTGTGATTATTGACCATTTGCATATTAAAGAACAATTTTTCTATACATGAGAACTTTATGTATACAATGAATTATGACCATATAATTCTCCCATTTTATCTCGCTTAGTCACCAAGTCCCTCCTCAACCTATCTCTTCCAACTTCATATCTTTTCTTTCTTGAAACCTAATTCAAGTTAGTGCTTCCCATATGTACATGGTGCGGGATCATCCATTACATGGGGAATCTACCACAGGCCACATCCTCTAAAGGGAATGACTCTTCCTTCTCCAATAGCTATCAGCTCTCAATAGCTCATTAGGAAATGTCAAGGCCTGGAAAGAACCTCTCCCATCCATCCCAGAATTTTTCTTGGCTTTACTTTGTGGCTAGTTTGGGACATATAACCACATCTTCCTTGATTTTATGAGTGGGACAGCCATGTCACCATATTCACCATTTCACAACAATCCTCCTTATCCTTTGGCTATTATATTCCTTCTGTCCCATCTTCTGAGATGTTTTCTGAGTCTTGGAGCCGATACTAATCAGGGAATTAATAAGGATGACACACTTAGGGATTAACACTCTTTCAAGATAGTTTAGAAAGATGACTAGGTAGATATTGTCTATATTACTAAGCTAGGTACAAAAACATGATTTATATATGATGTCTCATATGCTGACAATCATCTATTTGTGAAGCACTTGTAATAACTATGTCTGTTAATGTGTCTTGTTATTTAAATGTCATTTTGTTTTGTTTTAAAACACAGATTGGTTTTGTCCTGTTTCCCACAAATATAGAACATGCATGGGACCTGAATGATCCTAACAACTCTATGATTTTTTCCACACTTTTTGGTGCTTATTATGCATTGATCTATGTCATCATTGGAGTTAATTATGCTCTTGTTAGCTGGTAAGTTAATGACTCACACTCATCAGATATGCTCAAGACTCAACTTATCTTGATTTAAATCCTTTTCATGAATTAGTTTCTTCTATTACTGTTCTATACGAAAAAGTAGTATAGGAGAAAATTCTCTGGAAGCATGGAAATTGCCAGAGAAACCATAAATGCTGACTCAAATTTAGAATAGGTGTCTCTGATGTGCCTCTGACACATACATCATCCTGCAGCATATTTACCTGTGCCTCCCTGGTGGGAGATTTGAATTTTCTATAGAACAGTTCCCTCTCATGGATAAAAGACCAAGTTTTTGTCTTGGAGGGAGAAGAAACAGGAAGTCTGCCATCTTAAATATTAAGTACATTCATCTAGGGATCTATTTGATTCCTAATCCCTCCATGGTGGCATGCCCAAACTTCATCAGACCATGGAAGGTAGAAAATTAAAATCAAGATGTAGGTGCTTAGAGATGTTTCTCATAAAATGAGAATTATTTTGGTAATTTCATTTTTTTGTTTGCATATTTGTTTCCATGATTTATGGAAATTATGTTCTACTTATGTGACACAGTACACAATGCCCTTATGATAGTTGTATCTAGGAAAAAGTGTTCATGGTTCACACTGATATTTTCCTTCGGATCACAGAAGTAGAGATCCTGCTCAACTCTGGGCAGTAAGAAGCTTCATATCTTTGAGTGTTGAGAACTGTAACCCCCACTTCCTCCAAACCTCCATCTGAGTTTATTTCAAAATACTAACATGTGCATAGGATGGGGGCACTTCTGTACACTTTAAAAACAGATTTACTCTTTGAGAGTTTCATACATGTATATAATGCATTTTGACCATCTACTTTCATTTTTCTGTCTCTAATTCTTCCCAGAACTCTCCAGACACCCCCCTTCTCTCAACTCCGTGACATCTTCTTTTCAAAAACATTGCCCACTGAGTTTAATTATTAGTTCTCAGATAGCCATAGATTCTAAGGCTGGCCATCTACTGGAAAGGAGCTTGATATTAAATTTCTCAATTTATTGTGTACATGGGTGTCACCTGCAGTAAATAGACAGTGCCTTGCTTAAAAAGTACTCCTTTGAAGGTACACGGAAGAGTTGAAATCCAGCCCAGACTTGACTTGCCATTAAAGTTAACTTGGGCTAGCTATAGCAAAGGCAATAGCATCATGCACGTTCTTTGGAGGAAAAGCCACCTTCTTGTAATTCATAGGATGTTGTGGAAACCCCACTGATGGCAATTTCATTGCCACAGATTGTAGATTCTCCTTTTTGTGTTAGAAATGATCTAAATTATGTCCTAATATGATAAATTTGAAAGCCTATGTTTTATCTGCTTACTTTTACCTTACTTTAATCTACACAAGTTTTAAATACCTCAGAGGCAAATGGAAATTATTTTCCTTTTGGAATTGTATCCACAGTTACACAAGTAATCTGGAGTTATTATAGATTCACATTGCTTTAAGGTTTGATTTTCGATGTCCCCTAATCATAGATAGTTTTCTTTTTCCTAAGGTTCATTAAGTTGAAACTAAGCAAGCCCTGCCCCTCAGAAATTCAATCTCTGAAAAATTATGAACAGCACGAAGACTCAGAAGACGATATGTGATTTTTGTGTCCAGTTTCTTCAGTTCTCCAAGAGAAAAAGTTGACCAAGATATTTCTATTTTTTTCTCCATCTTTATTAAATTGGGTATTTCTTATTTAAATTTCTTTTTTTCCTTTTCTTCATCTTTATTAAATTGGTTATTTCTTATTTACATTTCAATTGTTATTCCTTTCCCGGTTTCCAAGCAAACATCCCCCTAACCCCTCCCCGTCCCCTTCTATATGGGTGTTCCCCTCCCAATCTTCCTCCCCTTACTGCCCTCCCCCCAACAATCCCATTCACGGGGTTGGGGGGTTCAGTCTTGGCAGGACCAAGGGCTTCCCCCTCCACTGGTGCCCTTACTAGGCTATTCATTGCTACCTATGAGGTTGGAGCCCAGAGTCAGTCCATGCATAGTCTTTGGGTAGTGGCTTAGTCCCTGGAAGCTCTGGTTGGTTGGCATTGTTGTTCATAAGGGGTCTCGAGCCCCTTCAAACTGTTTCAATCCTTTCTCTGATTCCTTCAACGGTGGTCCCGTTCTCAGTTCAGTGGTTTAATGATGGCATTCACCCATGTATTTGCCATATTCTGGCTGTGTCTCTCAGGAGCGATCTACATCCGGATCCTGTCAGTATGCACTTCTTTGCTTCATCCATCTTATCTAGTTTGGTGGCTGTATATTTATGGGCCACATGTGGGGCAGGCTCTGAATGGGTGTTCCTTCTGCCTCTGATCTAAACTGTGCCTTCCGATTCCCTCCCAAGGGTTTTCTTGTTCCCCTTTTAAAGAAGGAGTGAAGCATTCCCATTTTGGTCATCCGTCTTGAGTTTCATGTGTTCTAGGCATCTAGGGTAATTCAAGCATTTGGGCTAATAGCCACTTATCAATGAGTGCATACCATGTGTGTTTTTCTGTGATTGGGTTATCTCACTCAGGATGATATTTTCCTGTTCCATCCATTTGCCTATGAATTTCATAAAGTCGTTGTTTTTGATAGCTGAGTAGTATTCCATTGTGTAGATGTACCACGTTTTCTGTATCCATTCCTCTGTTGAAGGGCATCTGGGTTCTTTCCAGCTTCTGGCTATTATAAACAAGGCTGCTATGAACATAGTGGAGCATGTATCTTTGTTATATATTGGAGCATCTTTTGGGTATATGCCCAAGAGAGGTATAGCTGGGTCCTCAGGTAGTGGAATGTCCAATTTTCTGAGGAAGCTCCAGACTGATTTCCGGAATGGTTGTACCAGTCTGCAATCCCACCAACAATGGAGGAGTGTTCCTCTTTCTCCGCATCCTCGCCAGCATCTGCTGTCGCCGGAGTTTTTGATTTTAGCCATTCTGACTGGTGTGAGGTGGAATCTCAGGGTTGTTTTGATTTGCATTTCCCTTATGACTAAAGATGTTGAACAACATTTCTTTTTTTTTTTATCTTTATTAACTTGAGTATTTCTTATTTACATTTCAATTGTTATTCCCTTTCCCGGTTTCCGGTCCAATGTCCCTGTAACCCCTGCCCCTCCCCTATGGGTGTTCTCCTCCCCATCCCCCCCATTACCACCCTCCCCCCCAACAATCACGTTCACTGGGGGGTCAGTCTTGGCAGGACCAAGTACTTCCCCTTCCACTGGTGCTCTTACGAGGCTATTCATTGCTACCTATGCGGTTGGAGCCCAGGGTCAGTCCATGTATCGTCTTTGGGTAGTGGCTTAGTCCCTGGAAGCTCTGGTTAGTTGGCATTGTTGTTCATAGGGGGTCTCAAGCCCCTTCAAGTTCTTTCAGTCCTTTCTAAGATTCCTTCAACGGGGGTCCCATTCTCAGTTCAATTGCTGAGAGACACAGCCAGAATACAGCAAATACTTAGGCAAATGCCATCAGTAAACCGTTGAATATTTCTTTAGGTGCTTCTCAGCCATTCGGCATTCCTCAGCTGTGAATTCTTGGTTTAGCTCTGAACCCCATTTTTAATAGGGTTATTTGTCTCCCTGCTGTCTAACTTCTTGAGTTCTTTGTATATTTTGGATATGATCTCTCTATCAGTTGTAGGATTAGTAAAGCTCTTTTCCCAATCTGTTCGATGCCATTTTGTCCTAACAACAGTGTCCTTTGCCTTACAGAAGCTTTGCAGTTTTATGAGATCCCATTTGTCGATTCTTGATCTTAGAGCATAAGCTATTTTGCTCTAATTGTTTTGTTCAGGAAATTTTCTCCAGTGCCCATGTGTTCGAGACTCTTCCCCACTTTTTCTTCTATTAGTTTGAGTGTATCTGGGTTGATGTGGAGGTCCTTGATCCACTTGGACTTAAGCTTTGTACAGGGTGATAAGCATGGATCGATCTGCATTCTTCTACATGCTGACATCCAGTTGAACCAACACCATTTGCTGAAAATCCTATCTTTTTTCCATTGGATGATTTTGGCTCCTTTGTCAAAAATCAAGTGACCATAGGTGTGTGGGTTCATTTCTGAGTCTTCAATTCTATTCCACTGGTCTATCTGCCTATCCCTGTACCAATCCCATACAGTTTTTATCACTATTGCTCTGTAATAACTGCTTGAGTTCAGCGATAGTGATTCCCCTGAAAGTCCTTTTATTGTTGAGGATAGTTTTATCTATCCTAGATTTTTTGTTATTCCAGATGAATTTGCAAATTGTTCTGTCTAACTCTCTGAAGAATTGGATTGGTATTTTGATGGGGATTGCATTGAATCTGTAGATCGCCTTTGGTAAATGGCCATTTTTACTATATTAATCCTGCCAATCCATGAGCATGGGAGATCTTTCCATCTTCTGAGATCTTCAATTTCTTTCTTCAGAGGCTTGAAGTTCTTATAATACACATCTTTCATTTGCTTGGTTAAAGTCACACCGAGGTATTTTATATTATTTGGGACTATAGGGATTCCTTTCCAATCTGTGTCCTTTTGATTTCCTTTTGTTGTCTGATTGCTCTGGCTAAAACTTTGAGAACTATATTGAATAAGTAGAGGGAGAATGGGCAGTTCTGTCTAGTCCCTGATTTTAGTGGAATTGCTTCAAGTTTCTCTCCATTTAGTTTAATATTAGCTACTGGTTTGTGTATATGGCTTTTACTATGTTTAGGTTTGGGCCTTGAATTCCTATTCTTTCTAGGACTTTTATCATGAAGGGGTGTTGAATTTTGTCAAATGCTTTCTCAGCATCTAATGAAATGATCATGTGGTTTTTATCTTTGACTTTGTTTATATAGTGGATTACGTTGATGGTTTTCTGTATATTAAACCATCCCTGCATCCCTGGGATGAAGCCTACTTGATCATGGTGGATGATTGTTTTGATGTGCTCTTGGATTCGGTTTGCCAAAATTTTATTGAGTATTTTTAAGCGTCGATATTCATAAGGAAATTGGTCTGAAGTTCTCTTTTCTTTGTTGGGTCTTTGTGTGGTTTAGGTATAAGAGTAATTGTGGCTTCATAGAAGGAATTCGGTAGTGCTCCATCTGTTTCAATTTTGTGGAATAGTTTGGATAATATTGGTATGAGGTCTTCTATGAAGGTCTGATAGAATTCTGCACTGAACCCATCTGGACCTGGGCTCTTTTTGGTTGGGAGACCTTTAATGACTGCTTCTATTTCTTTAGGAGTTATGGGGTTGTTTAAATGGTTTATCTGTTCCTGATTTAACTTTGGTATCTGGTATCTGTCTAGGAAATTGTCCATTTCCTGCAGATTTTCAAGTTTTGTTGAATATAGGCTTTTGTAGTCGCTCTGATGATTTTTTGAATTTCCTCTGAATCTGTAGTTATGTCTCCCTTTTCATTTCTGATTTTGTTAATTTCATTAGTCTGGCTAAGGATTTTTCTATCTTGTTGATTTTCTCAAAGAACCAACGTTTGGTTCTGTTGATTCTTTGTATAGTTCTTTTTGTTTCTACTTGGTTGATTTCAGCTCTGAGTTTGATTATTTCCTGCCTTCTACTCCTCCTGGGTACATTTGCTTCTTTTTGTTCTAGAGCTTTTAAGTGTGCTGTCAAGCTGCTGATATATGCTCTCTCCTGTTTCTGCAGGCACTCAGAGCTATGAGTTTTCCTCTTAGCACAGCTTTCATTGTGTCCCATAAGTTTAGGTATGTTGTACCTTCATTTTCATTAAATTCTAAAAAGTTTTTAATTTCTTTCTTTATTTCTTCCTTGACCAGGTTACCATTGAGTAGAGTACTGTTCAACTTCCCTGTATATATGGGCATTCTTTCCTTATTGTTATTGAAGATCAGCTTTAGCCCGTGGTGGTCTGATAGGACACCTGGGATTATTTCTATCTTTCTGTATCTGTTGAGGTCTTTTTTATGACTGATTATATGGTCAATTTTGGAGAAAGTACTATGAGGTAGTGAGAAGAAGGTACATCCTTTTGTTTTAGAATAGAATGTTCTATAAATATCTGTTAAGTCCATTTGGTTCATGACTTCTCTTAGTCTGTCTATGTCTCTGTTTAATTTCTGTTTCCATGATCTGTCCATTAATGAGAGTGGGGTTTTGAAATCTCCTACTATTATTGTGTGAGGTGCAATGTGTGCTTTGAGCTTCAGTAAGGTTTCTTTTACGTATGTGGGTGCCCTCGTATTTGGAGCATAGATATTTAGGATTTAGAGTTCATCTTGGGTGGATTTTTTTCTTTGATGAATATGAAGTGTCTTCCTTATTTTTTTTTGATGACTTTTGGTTGAAAATCAATTTTATTCAGTAGTAGAATGGCTACTCCAACTTTCTTCTTCAGACCATTTGCTTGAAAAGTTGTTTTCCAGTCTTTCACTCTGAGGTAATTTCTGTCTTTGTCTCTGAGGTGTGTTTCCTGTAGGCAGCAGAATGCAGGGTCCTTATTGCATATCCAGTTTGTTAATCTGTGTCTTTTTATTGGGGAATTCAGTCCATTGATGTTGAGAGATTATTAAGGAATAGTGATTGTTGCTTCTTGTTATATTCATATTTGGATGTGAGATTATGTTTATATGCTTTTCTTCTCTTGTTTTGTTGCAAGATGATTAATTTCTTGCTTTTTCTAGGGTGTAGCTTGCCTCCTTATGTTGGGCTTTACCATTTATTATCCTTTGCAGCACTGGATTTGTAGAAAGGTATTGTGTAAATTTGGTTTTGTCATGGAATATCTTGGTTTCTCCATCTATGTTGATTGAGAGTTTTGCTGGATACAGTAACCTGGGCTGGCATTTGTGTTCTCTCAGCGTCTGTATGACATCTGTACAGGATCTTCTGGCTTTCATAGTCTCTTGTGAGAAGTCTGGTATAATTCTGATAAGTCTGCCTTTATATGTTACTTGACCTTTTTCCCTTACGGCTTTTAATATTCTTTCTTTGTTTTGTGCATTTGGTGTTTTGACGAGTATGTGATGGGAGGAATTTCTTTTCTGGTCCAATCTATTTGCAGTTCTGTAGGCTTCTTGTATGCTTATGGGCATCTCTTTCTTTAGGTTAGGGAAGTTTTCTTCTATGATTTTGTTGAAGATATTTACTGGTCCTTTGAGCTGGGAGTCTTCACTCTCTTCTATACCTATTATCCTTAGGTTTGATCTTCTCATTGTGTCCTGGACTTCCTGTATGTTTTGGACCAGTAGCTTTTTCCATTTTCCATTATCTTTAACAGTTGTGTCAATGATTTCTATGGGATCTTCTGCTCCTGAGATTCTCTCTTCTATCTCTTGTATTCTGTTGGTGATGCTTGTATCTATGGCTCCTTGTCTCTTCCTTTGGTCTTCTATATCCAGGGTTGTCTCCCTTCTAATTGCTTCTATTTGCATTTTTAATTCCTTCACATGTTTTATTGTGTTTTCCTGGAATTCTTTCAGGGATTTTTGTGATTCCTCTCTATAGGCTTCTACTTGTTTATTTATGTTTTCCTGCGTTTCTCTAAGGGAGTTCTTCATGTCTTTCTTGAAGTCCTCCAGCATCATGATTAAATGTGATTTTAAATCTAGATCTTGCTTTTCTGGTGTGTTTGGATATTCAGTGTTTGCTTTGGTGGGAGAATTGGACTTCGATGATGCATGTAGTCTTGTTTTCTGTTTCTTGGGTTCCTGTGCTTGCCTCTTGGCATCATGTTGTCTCTGGTGTTACCTCATTCTGCTATTTCTGACAGTGTCAAGACCGTCCTATAGGCCTGTGTGTCACGAATGCTGTAGACTTGTTTTCCTGTTTTCTTTCAGCCAGTTATGGGAACAGAGTGTTCTGCTTTCAGGCATGTAGTCTTTCCTGTCTACTTATCTTCAGCTGTTCCTGTGGGACTGTGTCCTGAGTCTACCAGGCAGGTCACTTGGAGCAGAATAGTTGGTCTTACCTCTGGTCTCAGGCCTGAAGTCATTCCTCTGGGGCTGCATTCAGCTCTCTGTGAGGGCAGCAACCAGAAGAGCCTGCCCAGTCTTTTTTCGGGTCCCTGTGCACAGGGTGTCCGGATGGAGCTAGGTGTTTGCCTCTAGAATCAGAAATGTGAGCAGTGTGTAGTCTCTTCTGGCTTCCCAGGCATGTGTGCCCCTCTGAAGGTTTAGCTCTCCCTTCCACCCGCTTGGGTGCAGGGAGCTGTTTGACTGGGTCCCTTCAGATCTGGGTGGTGTCTTGACCAAGATATTCCTAAAGGATAAGAGAAATGTTTCCTGGAAGGCTAGTTACAAGGCCATGACTCAGTGTGAAAGGAGCAATGTTGTAGTGCCTCTAAGAGGAGAAAGCTATTATGGTAGCATTGAAAGCTACCATAGCCCCCACCCTGCTAAAGCAGGGGAATGATTAGCACATGAAAAACCTACCTTGTCTTACTAGATGCCATCATTCATGCCGAATAAAGATTTTCTGGTATAGCTCCAGTGAGGAAACCCTTACCCTCAATCTGTAAATAGACCCAATAAATTCATTGGTTCTCCAGGATGGACTTTAGTGGAATCATATTTTGGTTTCTTTGGTTTGTTTCTGGTGTCTCATCAGATGTTATATCTTCCCAGCAGAGGAATTATCACAACATCTAATCTCTGACTACACACACTGAAACAAGATACAAGCTGGGGAGTTATTATAAGAACCTTTGGTTCTGTCCAAGACTGTCATTAGACCCAGGGATCTGGGAGACTCTTAGTTGGTACGAAAAGAATTTCATAGCACATTGATAGGAAACACAAACAAATAAACAAATATTGACTGTTGCTAAAGGCAGCAAAAAAATATTTTTTTTTGCCCAATTACTTCAGTTCTCCAAGAGGAAAAGTTGGCCAGAACTCTCTGAAGGAAAGAGGGTTGTTCCCTGGGGTATATGGTTACAAATAGGATAGAAAATAGAAAAGCTAAAAATAGAAAAGAGAAAATTTATTGCGTTGAGAGACCTATAAACACTCCAAAGACAGGGTGCATGGTAATTTATGACAGATGAGATTGGGTACAGTAAGAGTGGTACATCTGTAGAACATGTGCACTTATGAGATGGGCAGCCCTAACACAGCTTAGATTTTTTTATCTCATTTTTCTATGGCTATTATTATTATTATTATTATTATTATTATCTTACATACTATCTCACAATTTGAATGAAGAGAAACCAGATATGTAAAAATGATCACTGAACAAAAGTATACTGAAAAACATAGTAGAAAACAGGCAAATTCAGATCGTAATTTCCATGATTATCATAGGAAAATGATATCATGGTTTGTCACCTGGCCTGGACTCTTTCCTCTACTTTCAGTTTACCATTTTAGACCTTAATAATGCTTTCATCGTCACACCTTTATATCTAGGTTCTCATGACCTTTCTGCCATCCCCTTGGGGGACCCTGACACCAGACTAGAGTCTCAGTTTAGTTGTATTGCCCTTACCTGGGGGTTCTGAGATAGCCTTTATTTCTTCTTGGATTGCCCTCAACCAGGGGTTCTAAGATAGCCCTCATTTCTTCTGCCATGCTCTCGCCACTCACCTACTTTTACTAGACCTAATACAGGCCACTTACAGTGAATTGGTTCATTATAATACCATTTAAGTGTTAAGTTTATTCTCCTAGATGCATCTTACATACCACTCTCATATCTGTAACTTATGAGAAAGCATGATTTCAACTTGTACCTGTGACTTTCTTCACTTTTAATCGCCTGTGTTCTGTTGTCTTTGTACTCAAGAAGAGGAGAGTCCAATGTGTTTGGTTTTATAATATGGAAGCTGGTGGAACACAATAGTGTCTCTGTGTCAGAATGAAAGATTATTCTTTTCCCATAGACTTTTGTTTACCTGAACACATTTTTAAGGATTAATAGCTTAGAATTATATTGATGAAGAAAGAACAACATCTAACGAAACTTCCCCCAGAAAACTGGACTGTTGTCATGGAAACCATAGAAAATACAATTCTCAGCACACTACCAAAGTTTTTATATCAGGACACCAGTTTCTAGTTTTATCTCAGTTGATTTTGGTGTTCAATTACCTTATTTTAATATATTTTCAATTTATTAAGACAAGATAAAACTCATAAGCATCTGAGAATAATATAAGAGACATAGGAAGGAAGAAGCTGGCTTTCGGGACAGAAAGAAAAAAGGAAATTTATTTCTCATTAAATGGAACTTTTTAACCATTTAGTTGAAGATGACAGAAGTACTTTCTAATCCCTACACAATGAATATAGGAAAGTGTGGGGAATGAAGTTTTAAAAGATTTATTCCTTTCAGCTTTTTAACATTTATTTTATATGCAAGAATGATTGCTCTGCTGTATATATGTACACTATAAGTTTGCCTGGTGCCTTTAGAGGTTAGAAGAGGACATTGAGTTCCTTGGAACTAGAATTAATCCAAGGTTGTGTGCTGACATGTGGGTCCTCAGAATTGATCTCAGTTCCCCTATAAAAAGCAAAGGTGCTTTGAATGGTTGAGACATCTCTAAGTCAGCACCTTAAATATTTATGTTTAGAATTTGTGTGTGTGTGTGTGTGTGTGTGTGTGTGTGTGTGTGTGTTCTTTTTTTTCCCCTCCATCTTTATTAACTTGGGTATTTCTTATTTACATTTCAATAGTTATTCCCTTTCCTGGTTTCCAGGCCAACATTCCCCTAACCCCTCCCCGAACATTTTTTTATTCTTGATAGTCAAAAAGTGGCACTAAGAGACTTATGACAGTTAATGCCTCTACTGATGACTCAATGGGAAAGAACTGATAAAGGATCTTCTGACTATCACTAATAGTAAAAGTAAAACTAATCCACAAGGAAAGAGAATTTTGTTTAATCAACCAAACCACTTGAATAAAACCATTTTTTTGGTCAATGTGTGGCCACAATTTCAACAGCCTTGAGAAAACAGACACCCCATACCATTTTCATAAACTGGCCAAGAAACTTTTTCTTGGCCTTTGATCACTAGAAATTTTTATGATTAAATTTTTGCTTTATGAAATATTGTATTACAATAAGCTTTCTGAAATAATGCAAATTATAGCACAAATATTGAATGTTTTAGATTATAAAACTGGCTTCAGAATGTTGGCTCTAGGCAAGGCTTCTCACTATGCCCATACCAAATACAATCACTCAGTATTTGTCAGATGTGTCAGTGTGAAAAATGTCAAGAGTCTGATGGTAAACATGATAATTTACCGTGTTGAAAAGATTTATGAAAATTTTTTAGATTGTAAGCCATGAGTAAGTTGTTCCTATCTTGGATATGTCTTGCCAGCTAACTTGTTAAAGATGGACAACTTCCTGGTGCAGTTGGGCTATTCTTAAAATTACTGTTTGTAGTTAACTCTTTCATTGCCTCAATTATTTGTACAAGAAAGTGGGTTACCAGATTAACAGTTTCAGTTTTATATGAAACACTTGCTTTCTCAGGTGGCTGAGGAATCTGTGAGATGTCTGTTATAAAAATCGAGTTTTGCACTTAGGATGAATTAACATGGCTCCCCTAAAACTATAGCTTTGTGGTTTTATCATGAAAATTCTTAAACTAAGGATATGTTAGGCTTTACATGGAGAGCTTTGGTTTGATTCTGGCCAGCTTTTTTTTTGAAAAAAAAATTAAAATGCTTTTACTAAAATGAAAACTTAATTCAGACTGGCGAATCATTGAAGTACCCCAGATGCACATGCGCACACACACACACACACACACACACACACACACAGAGAGAGAGAGAGAGAGAGAGAGAGAGACAGAGACAGAGACAGAGACAGAGACAGAGACTAGAGTGAGATAGGATAGAAATAGAATCTCAATGTTGTTCTGTCCTTCTTTTGAGAACCATTCAATTAGTTTGTCCATTTACTGATTAGATTATCTTGTTTTTCTGGTAATTTTTGGATATCTTCACTTTGGTTATTAATCCCTTGACAGATAGGACAGGCAATGATTTTCTCTCAATCCTTAAGCTGCATCACTACCCTGCTGTTTCCTTTGCTGTGTAGAAACATTTTAATTACATCCAATGACTTTTCTCAGTTCTTGCTATTATTTCTCAAGCAGTAAGAAACTTTTCCATCATATAATTTTATCAACTCTTTATCCCACATTGATTTGTCCAAATATTGTATTAAGTTATAAACAAACTAACAAGCATCCATCCACTTAGAACAAATGAATGAATACAAAGAACATGGTGCCTACTATTCAAGGACATAACATAAGCTTTTCCCTATATAACCCAGCCATTTTGGTTAACCATCTCTTTTTGGACCATTGTCGTCTTGACTGCTGTACCTGTAGTCTCCTCTGGGCACTGCCATATCAACTAGAAATGGTGAGAGTCAAATTAACAAAATCAGAAATGAAAAGGGAGACATAACAACAGAAACTGAAGAAATAAAAAAATCATCAGATCCTACTACAAAAGCCTATACTCAACAAAAGTGGAAAATCTGGAGGAAATGGACAATTTTCTAGACAGATACCAGGTACCAAAGTTAAATCAGGATCAGATAAACCATCTAAACAGTCCTATAACTCCTAAAGAAATAGAAACAGTCATTTTGATCAAAAAACAAAACAAAAAAACAAAAAAACAAAACAAAAAAAAAACTCTCCCAACCAAGCCCTTGGTCCTGCTAAGACTGAACCCCCAGTGAATGTGATTGTTGGGGGGAGGACGGCAAAGGGGGGAGGATGGGGAGGGGAACACCCATAAAGAACGGAGGGGAGGGATTAGGGATGTTTGCCGGAAACCGGAAAGGAATAACACTCGAAATGTAAATAAGAAATACTTAAGTTAATAAAAAAAAAAAAAAAGTCTCCCAACCAAAAGAAGTCCAGAACCAGATAGCTTCAGTGCAGAATTCTATCAGACCTTCATAGAAAACCTAATATCAATACTCTCCAAATTATTCCACAAAATAGAAACAGAAGGAACACTACCTAATTTATTCTATGAAGCCACAATTGCACTTATACCTAAACCACAGAAAGACCCAACATAGAAAGAGAGCTTCAGACCAATTTCCCTTATGAATTTCAATGCAAAATTACTCAATAAAATTCTTGCAAACTGAATCCAAGAACACATCAAAATGATCATTCATCATGATCAAGTAGACTTCATCCCAGGGATGTAGGGATGATTCAATATACAGAAATCCATTAATGAAATCTACTATATAAAATAAAGAAATTCAAAGAAAAAACCCCACAGTTTCATCTCATTAGATAGTGAGAAAGCATTTGACAATATTCAACATCCTTCATGATAAAAGTCTTGGAAAGATCAGAAATTCAAGGACCATACCTAAACATAGTAAAAACAATATACAACAAACTAGTAGCCAATATCAAACTAAATGGAAACTTGAAGCAATCCCACTAAAATCAGGGACTAGACAAGGCTGTCCACACTCTCCCTACTGATTCAATATAGTCCTGGAAGTCCTAGACAGAGCAATCAGACAACAAACAGAAGTGAAAGGGATACAAATTGGAAATGAAGTAGAATATCACTGTTTGCAGATGATATGATAGTATACTTAAGCGACCTCAAAAATTCCACCAGAGAACACCTAAACTTGATAAACAACTTCAGCAAAGTAACTGGATATAAAACTCAAACGAATCAGTATCCTTTCTCTACTCAAAGGCTAAACAGGCTGGGAAAGAAATTAGGGAAAGATATCTTTCACAATAGTCACAAATAATATAAAATATCTTGGTGTGACTCTAAGCAAGTGAAAGATCTATATGACGAGAACTTCAAGTCTCTAAAGAAATTGAAGAAAATCTCAGAAGATGGAAAGATCTTCCATGCTCATGGATTGGCAGGACTAATATTATAAAAATGGCCTTCTAGCCAAAAGCAAGCTACAGATTCAATGCAATCCCCATCGAAATTCCAACTCACTTCTTTATAGAATAGAAAGAACAATTACCCCCCCCACACCAGTGTAGGGGAATGTTGGTAGTGGGGTGGGAAGGGGATGTGGTTGGGGAGGGGGAACATGCTTATAGAAGAAGGGGAGGGGGATGGGATAGGGGACTTATGGCTGGGAAACCGGGAAAGGGAATAACATTTGAAATGTAAATTAAAAATATCCAATTAAAAAAAAAGAAAAAAAGGATATCCCAATTCTCCATGCTGGATTCATGGGCAAGGTATGGGACAATATTAAGAGTCTGTTTGAATCCTCATTAATAGCCACTTATGCTGTGATGGGAGGAATGACCATACTAATAATTATTTAAGTGTCTTGCACAGCATGTTTCTAGGCAGTGCTCCAGGTGCTGATGGCTCTCAAAAATCCCAATGCACCCCCCCATCACCATAAGTAAATGATCAAAGCTTGGATGACAGAGATCCATGAGACCACTATGTAAGTTGTTCCTCATCCCCCATGAGTGACATGCCTGTAGAGTAATATCTCTTTGAGGGCTGGTTGTCAGTGATGGGTAAAATCCTTGGGGATAGGACAACCTAAGACAGGCACAGTCCAGTAGCCTGCAAATCCTCTGAGGTGGGTCAACAATGTTGAGGCAATGGCACCTTGTCTCCCATTAGGGTATCAAAATCTAAAAACAAAAGGTTGGAAATGTGTGAGGAATGGCGCAGCTGCCTCTGTATAAATGCTAGGGGCCATGTAGGCACAAATGCATCTCCTGCAAGAGGACACGTTTGCTGCAGCAATTTTCACCTGTTCCCTGAATCTGTGCTATTGATTCCAAGCCATTTCACCTCCAACCCCCAAGGACAAGTAGGATCGAGTAGTATGTACTCCTGGGTACAGGCAGCAATACATTAGTCAAAGAAAATTATATATATATATATATATATATATGTATACACACACACACACACACACACACACACATATATATATATATATTTCATAACACAAAACATCCAGGATATCTGGGGCACTATAAAATACTAGGAATAGGATAGGGAGAATAATCCAAGCTCAAAGGGTCAGAAAATATTTTAAACAAAATGTAGAAAAAAGCATTCCTATCCTTAAGGTGGACATGCTTATAAAGGACAAGAAACTTACAGAACACCAAAAAGACTGGACCAGAAACCAAATTTCCCTCACCATATAATATTCAAAACACTAAACTTACAGAACAAAGAATATTAAAAGCTGTAAGGGGAAAAACCAATTAACATAGAAAGGCAGACCTATTAGAATTATACCTGACTTCTCAACAGAGAATCTAAATGCCAGAATGTTCTGGACAGATGTTTTTCAGGTTCTAAGACATCACAGATGCCAGCCCAGTCTACTATATCCATCAAAATGTTCAGTCACTGTAGATGGAGAAAAGACATTCTATGACAAAGTCAAAATTTAAACAATATCAACTCACAAATCTATCCCTACAGAAGATACTATAAGGTAAACTACAACCAAATGAAGTTAACTGGATTCACAAATATACAGGAAATATTTCACCAGCAAAAACAAAAGACAGATGTGTGTCTATCAAAAATAGACATTCCCTCAGTGTAGAAGGTTAGAAAAAGGTTTGCCAAGCAAATGAACACATGAAGCATGGAGGTATAGCTATTCTAATACCTAACAAAATAGACTTCCAACCAAAATTAATCAAAAGAAATAGGGAGGGACAGTTCATGCTCAACAATTGAGAAATCCACCAAAATAGTGTTTCAATTATTAGCATCTATCCCCTAAATGAAAGGACACCCACATTTGTATATGAATCATTACTAAAAGCTTAAATCACACATCAGACCTCACATATTAGTAGTGGGAGACTTCAAAATCCTTCTCTCACCAATGGACAGGTCATCTAGACAAAACTAAAAATAGAAATAATGGAGCCAACAGACATATGATCCAAATGACCAAACAGATATCTTCATAACATTTTACCCAAACACAAAAAGAATGCAACTTCTTCTCACATCTCAAAAAATATTCTCCTAAACTGACTACATACTCAATCACAAAGCAAGTCTCAACACTTAGAAGAAACTTGAAATAACCCCCTGTATCTTATCAGACCAGCATAAATTAAAGCTAGACTTCAACAGCAGAAGCAATAGAAAGCCTACAAACTCATGGAAACTGAACAACTCTCTACTCAATGACCTAGTGGGGTCAGGGAAGAAATAAAGAAATTAAAGGCTTCCTAGAATTCAATGAAAATGAATGCACAACATACCCAAACTTATGGGGCACAATGAAAACAATGCAAAGATGAACGTTCATAGCACTAAATGCCTTCATAAAGAAATTGTAGAGATCTCATACTATCAGCTTAACAACATACCTGGAAGTTCTAAAATAAAATGAAGGAGACTTCCAGTTTCCATCTGCACCCCAGAGTTAACCCTACAGCACAGCTCTCTGTACCCAAATACTGCCCAGAGAGAGCTGATCTCCCAGGAGTGCTGTCATTCCTAAGGTCACAGGGGAATCAACACTTTTGCTCCAATAACTGGCCAAAAATGAACTGCCAGGAGACAACAGGGCATAGGAACTGTGGAAGAACAGGGAAAAGGATCCTTCCTGTCTCCATCTGTACCCCAGGGTTAACCCTATGGCACAGCTCTCTGTTCCCAAATTCCACCCTGAGAGAACAAACTTAAGAGCACAAGCTCTCAGGCTTACAGGAGGGGCATGCTTTAGTCAGAAACAGCAAGACTAACATCAGAGATAACCAGATAAGCACAAGAACCTAATCAATAGAAAACAAAGCTATTTGGCATCATCAGAACCCAGTTCTTCTACTACAGCTAGTCCTAAATACACCAACACCCCAGAAAAGCAAGATTCAGATGTAAAATTACATCTCATAATGGTGATACAGGACTTTAAGAAGGACATAAAGAAATAAAGGAGAACACAGGTTAACAGGTAGAAGCCCTTAAAGAGGAAACACAAAAATCCTTTAAAGAATTACAGGAAAACACGACCAAACAGGTGAAGAACTTGAACAAAACCATCCAGGATCTAAAAGATCTAAAGAAATCACAAAGAGAGACAGCCCTGTAGATAGAAAACCTAGGAAATTAAACTAACCACACACAGACGAGGATGGCCTCTTTCTCCAGAATGCCATGATATCCAGCATGTATCACCATGTCTGGTTTTATGACATGCTAGGGACTGAACCCAAGGATTAATGTATGCCAGTCACTAATGACCAACTGAGCTACATTCCTAATCCATG
This sequence comes from Rattus rattus, assembly GCF_011064425.1. NCBI lineage: Eukaryota > Metazoa > Chordata > Mammalia > Rodentia > Muridae > Rattus > Rattus rattus. Next base: position 41,116,243 of record NC_046157.1, on the reverse strand, counting down.
GATACATATTTGTTCACCAAACTATGGTGACTTTTGTAAATATAAACAAATCCAAAATCCTTGTATTATAATTATAACTTAAATGAAAATATGTATCAACCCCAGTATCGCAGAACCTTTCCTCCATTCTCTATAAGTAATGATGCACACATTGGCACACATTGATGCTAAATCTTCTTCTCTTTTTTCCTACCCCTGTTGGCTTTCTCTACTTCTCAGAGATTCATTAAATACGTTGATGGTCTTTTAGGGGAGATGCCTTGTTCAATGTTATATAATTTGGCCTAGAATAAAGGAGTTTATTCAAAAAAAAAAAAAAAAAAAAAAAAACCTAGGAAAGAGATTAGGAGGCATAGACATAAACATTACCAACAGAATACAAAAGATAGAAGAGAGGTCAGCATGTAGAAGAATGCAAATCAATCCATTCTTAGTGCCCTGTACAAAGCTCAAGTCCAATTGGATCAAGGACCTCCACATAAAACCAGATACACTCAAACTAATAGAAGAAAAAGTGGGGAAGAGCCTCAAATACATGGGCACTGGGTAAAATTTCCTGAACAGAACACCAATGGCCACCAATGCCCTATGCTCTAATATCAAGAATTGACAAATGGGACATCATAGAAATGCAAAGCTTTTGTAAGGCATAGGACACTGTCATTAGAACAAAATGGCAACCAACAGATTGGAAAGAGATCTTTACCAATCCTACATCCAATAGAGGGCTAATATCCAATATATGCAAAGAACTCAAGAATTTAAACTCCAGAGAATCAAAGAACCCTATTAAAAATGGCCTGCATCACACCCGCGGATCCCGGCCCGCAGCAGCTCTCTGCTCCCAGAACCCGTGGGAGAGATACCTTACTGCCTGGTCGGGTGGGCACTCCTGAGGCTGCAGAGCGGAAGAGACCACCAACACTGCCCACCCCTGCCCACATCCCTGACCCAAGAGGAAACTGTACAAGGCCTCTGGGTTCCTGTGGGGAGGGCCCAGGAGCAGCAGGAGCCCTGCCTGAGACACCGCCCGGATCCTGAAGGAAACAGACCGGAGGAAAACACGGAGGCCATCTGGAACCCTGGTGCCACGGAGGCTCCCGGAAGAGGCGGCGCAGATCTTCCCGGTCGCTGCCACCGCTGGAGAGCCCGTGGCAGAACCCCAGAGGCGAACTCGAGCCTCGGGGCCACAGGTAAGACTAACTTATCTGCTGCAAGTGACTTGCCTGGTGAACTCAAGGCACAGGTCCACAGGAACAGCTGAAGACCCGTAGAAAGGAAAAACTACACGCCCGAAAGCAGAACACTCTGTCCCCATAACTGACTGAAAGAGAGGAAAACAGGTCTACAGCACTCCTGACACACAGGCCTATAGGACAGTTTAGCCACTGTCAGAAATAGCAGAACAAAGTAACACTAGAGATAATTTGATGGCGAGAGGCAAGCGCAGGAACCCAAGCAACAGAAACCAAGACTACATGGCACCATTGGAGCCCAATTCTCCCATCAAAACAAACATGGAATATCCAAACACACCAGAAAAGCAAGATCTAGATTCAAAATCATATTTGATCATGATGCTGGAGAACTTCAAGAAAGACATGATGAACTCCCTTAGAGAACAAGTAGAAGCCTACAGAGAGGAATCGCAAAAATGCATGAAAGAATTCCAGGAAAACATAAATAAACAAGTAGAAGCCCATACAGAGGAGACACAAAAATCCCTGAAAGAAGTAAAGGAAAACACAATCAAACAGTGGAAGGAATTAAAAATGGAAATAGAAGCAATCAAGAAAGAACACATGGAAACAACCCTGGATATAGAAAACCAAAAGAAGAGACAAGGAGCTGTAGATACAAGCTTTACCAACAGAATACAAGAGATGGAAGAGAGAATCTCAGGAGCAGAAGATTCCATAGAAATCATTGACTCAACTGTCAAAGATAATGTAAAGCGGAAAAAGCTACTGGTCCAAAACATACAGGAAATCCAGGACTCAATGAGAAGATCAAACCTAAGGATAATAGGTATAGAAGAGAGTGAAGACTCCCAGCTCAAAGGACCAGTACATATCTTCAACAAAATCATAGAAGAAAACTTCCCTAACCTAAAAAAAGAGATACCCATAGGCATACAAGAAGCCTACAGAACTCCAAATAGATTGGACCAGAAAAGAAACACCTCCCGTCACATAATAGTCAAAACACCAAACGCACAAAATAAGGAAAGAATATTAAAAGCAGTAAGGGAAAAAGGTCAAGTAACATATAAAGGCAGACCTATCAGAATCACACCAGACTTTTCACAGAAACTATGAAGGCCAGAAGATCCTGGACTGATGTCATACAGACCCTAAGAGAACACAAATGCCAGCCCAGGCTACTGTATCCTGCAAAACTCTCAATTAACATAGATGGAGAAACCAAGATATTCCATGACAAAACCAAATTTACACAATATCTTTCTACAAATCCAGCACTACAAAAGGATAATAAATGGTAAAAGCCCAACATAAGGAGGCAAGCTATACCCAAGAAGAGGCAAAAGAAACTAATCGTTTTGGCAACAAAACAAAGAGAAGAAAAGCACACAAACATAACACATCCACGTATGAATATAACAGGAAGCAATAATCACTATTCCTTAATATCTCTCAACATCAATGGCCTCAACTCCCCAATAAAAAGACATAGATTAACAAACTGGATACGCAACGAGGACCCTGCATTCTGCTGCCTACAGGAAACACACCTCAGAGACAAAGACAGACACTACCTCAGAGAGAAAGGCTGGAAAACAACTTTCCAAGCAAATGGTCAGAAGAAGCAAGCTGGAGTAGCCATTATAATATCAAATAAAGTCAATTTTCAACTAAAAGTCATCAAAAAAGATAAGGAAGGACACTTTATATTTATCAAAGGAAAAATCCACCAAGATGAACTCTCAATCCTAAATATCTATGCCCCAAATACAAGGGCACCTACATACGTAAAAGAAACCTTACTAAAGCTCAAAACACACATTGCACCTCACACAATAATAGTAGGAGACTTCAACACCCCACTCTCATCAATGGACAGATCATGGAAACAGAAATTAAACAGAGACGTAGACAGACTAAGAGAAGTCATGAGCCAAATGGACTTAACGGATATTTATAGAACGTTCTACCCTAATACAAAAGGATATACCTTCTTCTCAGCTCCTCATGGTACTTTCTCCAAAATTGACCATATAATTGGTCAAAAAAGCGGGCCTCAACAGGTACAGAAAGATAGAAATAATCCCATCGTGCTATCGGACCACCACGGCCTAAAGCTGGTCTTCAATAACAATAAGGAAGAAAGCCCACATATACGTGGAAATTGAACAATGCTCTACTCAATGATAACCTGGTCAAGGAAGAAATAAAGAAAGAAATTAAAAACTTTTTAGAATTTAATGAAAATGAAGGTACAACATACCCAAACTTATGGGACACGATGAAAGCTGTGCTAAGAGGAAAACTCATAGCGCTGAGTGCCTGCAGAAAGAAACAGGAAAGAGCATATGTCAGCAGCTTGACAGCACACCTAAAAGCTCTAGAACAAAAAGAAGCAAATACACCCAGGAGGAGTAGAAGGCAGGAAATAATCAAACTCAGAGCTGAAATCAACCAAGTAGAAACAAAAAGGACCATAGAAAGAATCAACAGAACCAAAAGTTGGTTCTTTGAGAAAATCAACAAGATAGATAAACCCTTAGCCAGACTAACGAGAGGACACAGAGAGTGTGTCCAAATTAACAAAATCAGAAATGAAAAGGGAGACATAACTACAGATTCAGAGGAAATTCAAAATATCATCAGATCTTACTATAAAAGCCTATACTCAACAAAACTTGAAAATCTGCAGGAAATGGACAATTTCCTAGACAGATACCAGGTACCGAAGTTAAATCAGGAACAGATAAACCAGTTAAACAACCCCATAACTCCTAAGGAAATAGAAGCAGTCATTAAAGGACTCCCAACCAAAAAAGAGCCCAGGTCCAGACGGGTTTAGTGCAGAATTCTATCAGACCTTCATAGAAGACCTCATACCAATATTATCCAAACTATTCCACAAAATTGAAACAGATGGAGCACTACCGAACTCCTTCTATGAAGCCACAATTACTCTTATACCTAAACCACACAAAGACCCAACAAAGAAAGAGAACTTCAGACCAATTTCCCTTATGAACATCGGCAAAAAAATACTCAACAAAATTCTGGCAAACCGAATCCAAGAGCACATCAAAACAATCATCCACCATGATCAAGTAGGCTTCATCCCAGGCATGCAGGGATGGTTTAATATCTGAAAAACCATCAACGTGATCCATTATATAAACAAACTGAAAGAACAAAACCACATGATCATTTCATTAGATGCTGAGAAAGCATTTGACAAAATTCAACACCCCTTCATGATAAAAGTCCTGGAAAGAATAGGAATCCAAGGCCCATACCTAAACATAGTAAAAGCCATATACAGCAAACCAGTGGCTAACATTAAACTAAATGGAGAGAAACTTGAAGCAATCCCACTAAAATCAGGGACTAGACAAGGCTGCCCACTCTCTCCCTACTTATTCAATATAGTTCTTGAAGTTCTAGCCAGAGCAATCAGACAACAAAAAGGAGGTCAAGGGGATACAGATCGGAAAAGAAGAAGTCAAAATATCACTATTTGCAGATGATATGATAGTATATTTAAGTGATCCCAAAAGTTCCACCAGAGAACTACTAAAGCTGATAAACAACTTCAGCAAAGTGGCTGGGTATAAAATTAACTCAAATAAATCAGTAGCCTTCCTCTACAAAAGAGAAGCAAGCCGAGAAAGAAATTAGGGAAACGACACCCTTCATAATAGACCCAAATAATATAAAGTACCTCGGTGTGACTTTAACCAAGCAAGTAAAAGATTTGTACAACAAGAACTTCAAGACTCTGAAGAAAGAAATTGAAGAAGACCTCAGAAGATGGAAAGATCTCCCATGCTCATGGATTGGCAGGATTAATATAGTAAAAATGGCCATTCTGCCAAAAGCTATCTACAGATTCAATGCAATCCCCATCAAAATACCAATCCAATTCTTCAAAGAGTTAGACAGAACAATTTGCAAATTCATCTGGAATAACAAAAAACCCAGGATAGCTAAAACTATGCTCAACAATAAAAGGACTTCGGGGGGAATCGCTATCCCTGAACTCAAGCAGTATTACAGAGCAATTGTGATAAAAACTGCATGGTATTGGTACAGAGACAGACAGATAGACCAATGGAATAGAATTGAAGACCCAGAAATGAACCCACACACCTATGGTCACTTGATTTTTTGACAAAGGAGCCAAATCCATCCAATGGAAAAAAATAGCATTTTCAGCAAATAGTGTTTGTTCAACTGGAGGTCAGCATGTACAAGAATGCAGATCGATCCATGCTTATCACCTGTACAAAGCTTAAGTCCAAGTGGATCAAGGACCTCCACATCAAACCAGACACACTCAAACTAATAGAAGAAAAAACTAGGGAAGCATCTGGAACACATGGGCACTGGAAAAATTTCCTGAACAAAACACCAATGGCTTATGCTCTAAGATCAAGAATCGACAAATGGGATCTCATAAAACTACAAAAGCTTCTGTAAGGCAAAAGGACACTGTGGTCCAGGACAAAAGGGCAGCCAACAGATTGGGAAAAGATCTTTACCAATCCTACAACAGATAGAGGCCTTATATCCAAAATATACAAAGAACTCAAAAAGTTAGACCGCAGGGGACAAATAACCCTATTAAAAATGGGGTTCAGAGCTAAACAAAGAATTCACAGCTGAGGAATGCCGAATGGCTGAGAAACACCTAAAAGAAATGTTCAACATCTTTAGTCATCAGGAAATGCAAATCAAAACAACCCTGAGATTTCACCTCACACCAGTGAGAATGGCTAAGATCAAAAAACTCAGGTGACAGCAAATGCTGGCGAGGATCTAAAGAAAGAAACACTCCTCCATTGTTGGTGGGGTTGCAGACTGGTACAACCATTCTGGAAATCAGTCTGGAGGTTCCTCAGAAAATTGGACATTGAACTGCCTGAGGATCCAGCTATACCTCTCTTGGGCATATACCCAAAAGATGCCCCAACATATAAAAAAGACACGTGCTCCACTATGTTCATCGCCATGCCTTATTTATAATAGCCAGAAGCTGGAAAGAACCCAGATGCCCTTCAACAGAGGAATGGATACAGAAAATGTGGTACATCTACAATGGAATATTACTCAGCTATCAAAAACAATGACTTTATGAAATTCGTAGGCAAATGGTTGGAACTGGAAAATATCAACCTGAGTGAGCTAACCCAATCACAGAAAGACATACATGGTATGCATTCATTGATAAGTGGCTATTAGCCCAAATGCTTGAATTACCCTAGAGGCCTAGAACAAATGAAACTCAAGACGGATGATCAAAATGTGAAGGCTTCACTCCTTCTTTAAAAAGGGAACAAGAATACCCGTGGCAGGAAGAGAGAGGCAAAGATTAAAACAGAGACTGAAGGAACACCCATTCAGAGCCTGCCCATGTGGCCCATATATAGAAACCACCCAATTAGACAAGATGGATGAAGCAAAGAAGTGCAGACCGACAGGAGCGGATGTGTTCGAACCTGAGACACAGCCAGAATACAGCAAATACAGAGGAATGCCAGCAGCAAACCACTGAACTGAGAAGGAGGGGCGCCCGTTGAAGGAATCAGAGAATGAACTGGAAAGAGCTTGAAGGGGTCCTAGACCCCATATGAACAACAATGCCAAGCAACCAGAGCTTCCAGGGACTAAGCCACTACCCCAAGACTATACATGGACTGACCCTGGACTCTGACCTCATAGGTAGCAATGAATATCCTAGTAAGAGCACCAGTGGAAGGGAAGCCATGGGTCCTGCTAAGACTGAACCCCCAGTGAATTGATGGGGGGAGGTCGGCAATGGGGGAGGGTTGGGAGGAACACCCATAAGGAAGGGGGATAAGGGGATGTTTGCCAAATGTACATAAAAATACTCAAGTTAATAAAAAAAAAAAAAAAAAAAAAAAAAAATGGCCTGCATTTCTTTTCTTTTTTTTTTTTGTAAAAAATTTCTTATATACATTCAAGTGTTATTCCCTTTCGATTTCATTCATTCCCTTCTTAATTTATTCCCCCATTGGTCTCCCATCTGTTCACTGTCTCTTAGCAAACATCCCATTTATCACTATTGCTCTTAGCCCCTAATTTCACTGTTCTTTCTTGAGTTCAGGGATCAGTGATTCTCCCTGAGTCCTTTATTGCTGAGCTTCAGTTATCCTGGGTTTTTGTTATTCCACATGTAGATGAATTTGCAAATTGTTCTGTCATTTCTTTGAAGAATTGATTGGTATTTTGATGGGGATTGCTTGAATCAGTTGAAAATAAAAAATGGCCTGCATTTCTAAAAAAAGAATTCCAGTTGAGGATTATCGAATTTCAACATCTTTAGTCATAAGGGAAATGCAAATCAAAACAATCCTAAGATTCTACCTCACACCAGTCAGAATGGCTAAGATCAAAAACTCAGGTGACAACAGATGCTGGCGAGGATGTGGAGAAAGAGGAACACTCCTCCATTGTTGGTGGAATTGCAAACTGGTACAACCCTCTGGAAATCAGCCTGGAGGTTCCTCAGAAAATTGGACATTGAACTACCTGAGGACCCAGCTATACCACTCCTGGGCATACACTCAAATGATTCTCCAACATACAACAAAGAAACAAGCTCTATTATGTTCATAGCAGCCTTATTTATAATAGTCAGAAGCTGGAAAGAACCCAGATGCCCTTCAACAGAGGAATGGATACAGAAAATGTGGTACATCTACACAGTGGAGTACTATTCAGCTATCAAAAACAATGACTTCATGAAATTCACAGGCAAATGGATGGAACTAGAAAATATCATCCTGATTGAGGTAACCCAATCACAATAAAACACACACAGTATGCACTCAGTGATATGTGAATATTAGTCTTAAAATCTCAGATTACCCAAGATACAATTTACAGACCACATGAAGTTCAAGAAGGACCACTAAAGTGGGGATGCTTTAGTCCTTCTTAAAACGGGGAAAATATTCATAGGCAGGGATATGGAGACAAAGTTAGAAGCAGAGACTGAAGGAATGGCCATTCAGAGCCTGCCCCACCTGGAGATCCAGCCCATATATATATAGCCACCAAAACTAGACAATATTGGTGAAGCCAAGAATGCTGACAGGAGCCTGATATAGCTGTCTCCTGAGAGGCTCAGCCAGAGCATGACAAATACAGAGGTGAATGTTAGCAGCAAACCATTGAACTGAGAAGGGGGTTCCCATTGGCAGAGTTAAAGAAAGGATTGAAAGATCTAAAGGGGTTTACAGTCCCATAAGAACAACAATATCAACCAACTAGAGCTTCCAGGAACTAAACCACTATCCAAAGAGTACACATGAATAGACCCATGGCTCCAGCTGCATATGTAGCATAGGATGACCTTGTTGGGCACCAATGGGAGTAGAAGACCTTGGTACTGCCAAGGCTGGACTACTCAGTGTAGGGGAATGTCATGATGGGAAGGGAGGTGATTGGGGTGGGGGAACACCTTCACAGAAGAAGGGGAAGTGAATGGGATAGGGGTTATGACTGGGAAACTGGGAAAGGAAATAACATTTGAAATGTAAATATAAAATATCCAATAATACATTGAACTGCCTGAGGATCCAGCTATACCTCTCCTGGGCATATACCCAAAAGATGCCCCAACATATAAAAAAGACACGTGCTCCACTATGTTCATAGCAGCCTTATTTATAATAGCCAGAAGCTGGAAAGAACCCAGATGCCCTTCAACAGAGGAATGGATACAGAAAATGTGGTACATCTACACAATGGAATATTACTCAGCTATCAAAACAATGACTTTATGAAATTCGTAGGCAAATGGTTGGAACTGGAAAATGTCATCCTGAGTGAGCTAACCCAATCACAGAAAGACATACATGGTATGTACTCATTGATAAGTGGCTATTAGCCCAAATGCTTGAATTACCCTAGATGCCTAGAACAAATGAAACTCAAGACAGATGATCAAAATGTGAATGCAGATCGCTCCTGAGAGACACAGCCAGAATACAGCAAATACAGAGGCGAATGCCAGCAGGAAACCACTGAACTGAGAACAGGACCCCTGTTGAAGGAATCAGAGAAAGAACTGGAAGAGCTTGAAGGAGCTCGAGACCCCATATGTACAGCAATGCCAACCAACCAGAGCTTCCAGGGACTAAGCCACTACCCAAAGACTATACATGGACTGACCCTGGACTCTGACCTCGTAGGTAGCAATGAATATCCTAGTAAGAGCACCAGTGGAAGGGGAAGCCCTGGGTCCTGCTAAGACTGAACCCCCCAGTGAACTAGACTGTTGGGGAGAGGGCAATGGGGGGAGGTTGGGAGGAACACCCATAAGGAAGGGGGGGGGAGGGATGTTTGCCCGGAAACTGGGAAAGGGAATAACACTCGAAATGTATATAAGAAATACTCAAGTTAATAATAATAAAAAATAAAAAAATATCCAATAATAATAATAAAAAGTAATAATTATAATAAACAGATATCAACAGATACAAGAAGATTGAAGTAATACCATGCATCCTATCAGATCACCAAAGACTAAGTCTGGTTTTCAATAACAACAAAAACATACACATGGAAGATGAACAACGCTCTACTCAATGACAGCTTGGTCAAGGAAGAAATAAAGAAATTAATTAAAGACTGTTTAGAATTTAATGAAAATGAAGGCACAACATACCCAAACTTATGGGACTCAATGAAAGCTGTGCTAAGAAAAACTCATAGCTCTGAGTCCATCCAAAAAGAAATTGGAGAGAACATACACTAGTATCTTGACAGCACATCAGAAATCTCTACAACAAAAAGAACTCCCAAGAGGAGTAGATAGCAGGAAATCAAACTCAGGGCTGAAATCAGCCAAGCAGAAACAAAAAGAACTATACAGAGTCAATAAAACCAGAGCAGGTTCTTTGAGAAAGTCAACAAGATAGATAAACTCTTAGCCACACTTACCAGAGGGCACAAAGAATGTATCCAAATTAACAAAATCAGAACTGAAAAGGGAGACATAACAACAGAACCTGAGGAAATTAAAAAAATCATCAGATCCTATTACAAAAGGCTATATTCAACAATACTGGAAAACCTGGGTGAAATGGACAATTTTCTAGACAGATACCAGGTACCAAAGTTAAATCAGGATCAGACAAACCATCTAAATGGTCCCATAATCCCTAAAGGAATAGAAACACTCTTAAAATTCTCTCAACCAAGAAAAGAAAAAAGAAAAACCCAAAAATCTAGGACCAGAATTTAGTGCAGAATTCTATCAGACCTTCCAATAATACATAATACCAATACTCTTCAAACTATTCCACAAAATAGAAACAGAAGGAAAACTACCCAATTCTTTCTATGAAGCCACAATTACACTCATAACTAAATCACATAAAGACCCAACATAGAAAGATAACTTTAGATAATTTTACTTATGAATATCGTTGTAAAACTACTCAATAAAATTCTCAAAAACACATTCTGAGAACACATCAAAATGTGCATTTACCATGATCAGTAGGTTTCATTTCAGGGATGCAGAGATGGTTCAATATACAGAAATCCATCAATATCATCCACTATGTAAACAAATTCTAAGCGAAACCCAAATTATCATCTCATTAGATGCTGCGAAAAGCTTTTGACACTATTCAACAAGTCTTCATGATAAAAGTTTTGGAAAGTTCAGGAATTCTAGGCCCATACCTAAACATAGTAAAAGCAATATACAGTAACCACCATCAATCTAAATGAAGAGAAACTTGAAGCAATCCCATAAAAATCAGGGACTGGACAAGGCTGCCCACTCTCTTCCTATCTAGTCAATGTATTACTCGATGTCCTAGCCAGAGCAATTAGACAACAAAAGGAGATCAAATAGATACAAATTGGAAAGAAAGAAGTCAAAGTATCACTATTTGCAGATGATATGATAATATACTTAAGTGATCCCAAAAAATTTACCAGTGAGCTCCTACAATTGATAACCAATTTCATCAAAGTGACTGGATATAAAATTAACTCAAATCAGCAGCCTTTTTCTACTCAAAAAATAGACAGGCTGAGAAAGAAATTAGGGAAAGACACCCTTCAAAATAGTCTCAAATAATATAAGATACCTTGGTGTGAAGCAAGAAAGTGAAAGATCTGTAAGAAGAGAACTTCAAGTCTCTGAAGAAAGATAACAAAGAAGGTTTCAGGGAATGGAAAGATCTCCCATGCTCATCGATTGGCAGAATTAATATTATAAAAATGGCCATCTTGCCAAAGTCATCCATAGATTCAATGCAATCCCCATCAAAATTCCAACTTAATTTTTCATAGTTAAAAGAGCAATTTACAAACTCATTTGGAATAACAAAAAACTCAGGATATCAAAAACTATTCTCAACAATAAAAGAACTGCTGGGGGAATCAACATCCCTGACCTCAAGCAATATTACAGAGCAATTTTGATAAAAAGCTATATAGTATTGGAACAGACACAGGCAGGTAGATCAATGGAATAGAATTGAAGACCTAGAAATGAATGCACATACCCAAGATCATTTGATCCTTGACAAAGGAGGTAAAACCATTCATTGGAAAAAGACAGCCTTTTCAATAAATGTTGCTGGTTCAATTGACAATCAGCATGTAGAAGAATGCAAATAGACCCATTCTTATCTCCTTGTACAAAGATCAAGTCCAAGTGAATCAAAGACCTCCACATAAAACTACATATACTGAAACTAATAGTAGGGGAAGAGTCTCAAACACATGGGCACCAGGGAAATTTTCCTGAACAGAACTTATGCTTCTAAGTTCTATGGCTTATGCTCTAAGATCAGGAATTGACAAATGAGAAACCATAAAGCTTCTGTAAGCAAAGGACACTGTCAGTAGAAAAAAAAAATGGTAACAAACAGATTGGGAAATGATCTTTACCAATCCTACACTTGATAGAGTGTTAATATCTAATATATACAAAGAACTCAAGAAGTTAGACTCCAGAGAAGCAAATAACCCTGTTAAAATGGGGTACAGATTTATTCAAAGAATTCACAACTCCGGAATATTGAAAGGCCTCAAAGCACCTAAAGAAATATTCAACTTTCTTAGTCAGCAGGAAACTGCAAATCAAAACAATCCTGTGATTCTACCTCACACCAGTCAGAATGACTTAAATAAAAAACTCAGGTGACAGTAGATGCTGGTGAGGATTTGGAGAAAGAAATACGCCTCTGTTGTTGGTGAGATTGTAAGCTGGTACAATCACTCTGGAAAACCTTCTGGCAGTTCCTTAGAAAATTTGACATAGTGCTACCTGAGGACCCTGCTATACCGCTCCTAGGCATATATCCAAAAGTTGCTCCAACATATAACAAGGACTCATGTTCTACTATGTTCACAGCAGCCTTATTTATATTAGCCAGAAGCTGAAAAGAAACTGGATTCCTACAATAGAGGAGTGGATACAGAAAATGTGGTACATTCACACAATGCAGTACTATTCAACTATTAAAAACAATGACTTCACAGGAGCAGGAAATCCCCTGCATCTGAGACACCGCCGGAACCTGAAGGGACTGACTGGATAAACAGTTCTCTGCACCCAAATCCTGTGGGAGGGAGAGCTAAACCTTCAGAGAGGCAGACACGCCGGGGAAACCAGAAGAGTCTACACTCGGCCCACATCTCTGACTCCAGAGGAAAACACCAAACGCCATCTGGAACCCTGGTGCATGGAAGCTCCCGGAAAGGGCGGCACAGATCTTCCTGGTTGCTGCCGCCGTGGAGAGCTCGTAGGCAACACCCCACGAGCAAACTTGAGCCTCGGGAACGCAGGTAAGACCAACTTTTCTGCTGCAAGTGACCTGCCTGGTGAAAACCAGACACAGGCCCACAGGAACAGCTGCAGACCTGTAGAGAGGAAAAACTACACGCCCGAAAGCAGAACACTCTGTCCCCATAACTGGCTGAAAGAAAACAGGAAAACAGGTCTACAGCACTCCTGACACACAGGCTTATAAGACAGTCTAGCCACTGTCAGAAATAGCAGAACAAAGTAACACTAGAGATAATCTGATGGCGAGAGGCAAGCACAGGAACCCAAGCAGCAGAAACCAAGACTACATGGCATCATCGGAGACCAATTCTCCCACCAAAGCAAACATGGAATATCCAAACACACCAGAAAAGCAAGATCTAGTTTCAAAGTCATATTTGATCATAATGATGGAGGACTTCAAGAAAGACATGAAGAACTTCCTTAGAGAAACACAGGAAAACATAAATAAACAAGTAGAAGCCTACAGAGAGGAATCACAAAAATCCCTGAAAGAATTCCAGGAAAACATAAATAAACAAGTAGAAGCCAATAGAGAGGAATCACAAAAATCCCTGAAAGAATTCCAGGAAAACACAATAAAACATGTGAAGGAATTAAAAATGGAAATAGAAGGAATCAAGAAAGAACACATGGAAACAACCCTGGATATAGAAAACCAAAGGGGTTGGGGATTTAGCTCAGTGGTAGAGCGCTTGCCTAGGAAGCGCAAGGCCCTGGGTTCGGTCCCCAGCTCCGAAAAAAAAGAACAAAAAAAAAAATAAAAAAGAAAACCAAAGGAAGAGACAAGGAGCCATAGATACAAGCATCACCAACAGAATACAAGAGATAGAAGAGAGAATCTCAGGAGCAGAAGATTCCATAGAAATCATCGACTCAACAGTCAAAGATAATGTAAAACGGAAAAAGCTACTGGTCCAAAACATACAGGAAATCCAGGACTCAATGAGAAGATCAAACCTAAGGATAATAGGTATAGAAGAGAGTGAAGACTCCCAGCTCAAAGGACCAGTACATATCTTCAACAAAATCATAGAAGAAAACTTCCCTAACCTAAAAAAAGAGATACCCATATGCATACAAGAAGCCTACAGAACTCCAAATAGATTGGACCAGAAAAGAAACACCTCCCGTCACATAATAGTCAAAACACCAAATGCACAACATAAAGAAAGAATATTGACTCTGCACACATCTCTGACGCCAGAGGAAAACAAACGCCATCTGGAACCCTGGTGCACGGAGGCTCCCAGAAACGGCGGCGCAGATCTTCCTGGTTGCTGCTGCTGAGAGCTCGTAGGCAGTACCCCACAAGCAAACTTGAGCCTCGGGACCACAGACCCCTTGGGAGAGAGACCTCACCGCCTGGTCAGGTGGGCACTCCTGAGGCTGCAGAGCAGAAGAGACCACCAACACTGCCCACCCCTGCCCACATCCCTGGCCCAAGAGGAAACTGTATAAGGCCTCTGGGTTCCTGTGGGGGAGGGCCCAAGAGTGGCAGGACCCCTGCGCCTGAGACACCGCCGGAACCTGAAGGGACAGACCGGATAAACAGTTCTCTGCACCCAAATCCCGTGGGATGGAGAGCTAAACCTTCAGAGAGGCAGACACGCCTGGAAAACCTGAAGAGACTGCACTCTGCACACATCTCTGATGCCAGAGGAAAACACCAAATGCCATCTGGAACTCTGGTGCACGGAGGCTCCCGGAAAGGGCGGCGCACATCTTCCTGGTTGCTGCCTCCACGGAGAGCTTGTAGGCAGCACCCCGCAAGCGAACTTGAGCCTCGGGACCACAGGTAAGACCACCTTTTCTGCTGCAAGTGACCTGCCTGGTGAACTCAAGACACAGGCCCACAGGAACAGCTGAAGACCTGTAGAGAGGAAAAACTACACGCCCGAAAGCAGAACACCCTGTCCCCATAACTGGCTGAAAGAAAACAGGAAAACAGGTCTACAGCACTCCTGACACACAGGCTTATAGGACAGTCTAGCCACTGTCAGAAATAGCAGAACAAAGTAACACTAGAGATAATCTGATGGCGAGAGGCAAGCGCAGGAACCCAAGCAGAAGAAACCAAGACTACATGGCATCATCGGAGACCAATTCTCCCACCAAAGCAAACACAGAACATCCAAACACACCATCAAAGCAAGAACTAGTTTCAAAATCATATCTGATCATGATGCTGGAGGACTTCAAGAAAGACGTGAAGAACTCCCTTAGAGAACAAGTAGAAGCCTACGGAGAGGAATCGCAAAAATCCCTGAAAGAATTCCAGGAAATCATAAATAAACAAGTAGAAGCCCATAGAGAGGAGTCACAAAAATCCCTGAAACAATTCCAGGAAATCATAAATAAACAAGTAGAAGCCCATAGAGAGGAGTCACAAAAATCCCTGAAAGAATTCCAGGAAAACACAATCAAACAGTTGAAGGAATTAAAAATGGAAATAGAAGCAATCAAGAAAGAACACATAGAAACAACCCTGGATATAGAAAACCAAAAGAAGAGACAAGGAGCTGTAGATACGAGCTTCACCAACAGAATACAAGAGATGGAAGAGAGAATCTTAGGAGCAGAAGATTCCATAGAAATCATTGACTCAACTGTCAAAGATAATATAAAGCGGAAAAAACTACTGGTCCAAAACATACAGGAAATCTAGGACTCAATGAGAAGATCAAACCTAAGGATAATAGGTATAGAAGAGAGTGAAGACTCCCAGCTCAAAGGACCAGTAAATATCTTCAACAAAAGCATAGAAGAAAACTTCCCTAACCTAAAAAAAGAGATACCCATAGGCATACAAGAAGCCTACAGAACTCCAAAAAGATTGGACCAGAAAAGAAACACCTCCCGTCACGTAATAGTCAAAACACCAAACGCATAAAATAAAGAAAGAATATTAAAAGCAGTAAGGGAAAAAGGTCAAGTAACATATAAAGGCAGACCTATCAGAATCACACCAGACTTTTTCCCAGAGACTATGAAAGCCAGAAGATCCTGGACAGATGTCATACAGACCCTAAGAGAACACAAATGCCAGCCCAGGCTACTGTATCCTGCAAAACTCTCAATTAACGTAGATGGAGAAACCAAGATATTCCATGACAAAACCAAATTTACACATTATCTTTCTACAAATCCAGCACTACAAAGGATAATAAATGGTAAAGCCCAACATAAGGAAGCAAACTATACCCTAGAAGAAGCAAGAAACTAATCGTCTTGGCAACAAAACAAAGAGAAGAAAAGCACACAAACATAACCTCATATCCAAATATGAATATAACAGGAAGCAATAATCGCTATTCCTTAATATCTCTCAACATCAATGGCCTCAACTCCCCAATAAAAAGACATTGATTAACAAACTGTATACGCAACGAGGACCCTGCATTCTGCTGTATACAGGAAACACACCTCAGAGACAAAGACAGACACTACCTCAGAGTGAAAGGCTGGAAAACAACTTTCCAAGCAAATGGTCAGAAGAAGCAAGCTGGAGTAGCCATTCTAATATCAAATAAAATCAATTTCAACTAAAAGTCATCAAAAAAAGATAAGGAAGGACACTTTATATTCATCAAAGGAAAAATCCACCAAGATGAACTCTCAATCCTAAATATCTATGCCCCAAATACAAAGGGCACCTACATACAAAAGAAACCTTACTAAAGCTCAAAAACACACATTGCACCTCACACAATAATAGTAGGAGATTTCAACACCCACTCTCATCAATGGACAGATCATGGAAACAGAAATTAAACAGAGACGTGACAGACTAAGAGAAGTCATGAGCCAAATGGACTTAACAGATATTTATAGAACATTCTTTCCTAAAGCAAAAGGATATACGTTCTTCTCAGCTCCTCATGGTACTTTCTCCAAAATTTACCATATAATTGGTCTAAAAACGGGCCTCAACAGGTACAGAAAGATAGAAATAATCCTATGCGTGCTATTGGACCATCACGGCCTAAAGCTGGTCTTCAATAACAATAAGGGAAGAATGCCCACATATACGTGGAAATTGAACAGTGCTCTACTCAATGATAACCTGGTCAAGGAAGAAATAAAGAAAGAAATTAAAGACTTCTTAGAATTTAATGAAAATGAAGGTACAACATACCCAAACTTATGGGACACAATGAAAGCTGTGGTAAGAGGAAAACTCATAGCACTGAGTGCCTGCAGAAAGAAACAGGAAAGAGCATATGTCAGCAGCTTGACAGCACACATAAAAGCTCTAGAACAAAAAGAAGCAAATACACCCAGGAGGAGTAGAAGGCAGGAAATAATCAAACTCAGAGCTGTAATCAACCAAGTAGAAACAAAAAGGACCATAGAAAGAATCAACAGAACCAAAAGTTGGTTCTTTGAGAAAATCAACAAGATAGATAAACCCTTAGCCAGACTAATGAGAGGACACAGAGAGTGTGTCCAAATTAACAAAATCAGAAATGAAAAGGGAGACATAACTACAGATTCAGAGGAAATTCAAAAATCATCAGATCTTACTATAAAAGCCTATATTCAACAAAACTTGAAAATCTGCAGGAAATGGACAATTTCCTAGACAGATACCACGTACCAAAAGTTAAATCAGGAACAGATAAACCAGTTAAACAACCCCATAACTCCTAAGGAAATAGAAGCAGTCATTAAAGGTCTCCCAACCAAAAAGAGCCCAGGTCCAGACGGGGTTTAGTGCAGAATTCTATCAGACCTTCATAGAAGACCTCATACCAATATTATCCAAACTATTCCACAAAATTGAAACAGATGGAGCACTACCCATTCCTTTTATGAAGCCACAATTAGGGGTTGGGGATTTAGCTCAGTGGTAGAGCACTTGCCTAGCAAGCGCAGGCCCTGGGTTGGGTCCACAGCTCCCAAAAAAAAAAAAAAAAAAAAAAAAGAATGAAGCCACAATTACTCTTATACCTAAACCACACAAAGACCCAACAAAGAAAGAAAACTTCAGACCAATTTCCCTTATGAATATCGAGGCAAAAATACTCAATAAAATTCTGGCAAACCGAATCCAAGAGCACATCAAAACAATCATCCACCATGATCAAGTAGGCTTCATCCCAGGCATGCAGGGATGGTTTAATATACGGAAAACCATCAACCTGATCCATGATATAAACAAACTGAAAGAACAAAACCACATGATCATTTCATTAGATGCTGAGAAAGCATTTGACAAAATTCAACACCCCTTCATGATAAAAGTCCTGGAAAGAACAGGAATTGAAGGCCCATACCTAAACATAGTAAAAGCCATATACAGGAAACCAGTGGCTAACATTAAACTAAATGGAGAGAAACTTGAAGCAATCCCACTAAAATCAGGGACTAGACAAGGCTGCCTACTCTCTCCCTACTTATTCAATATAGTTCTTGAAGTTCTAGCCAGAGCAATCAGACAACAAAAGGAGGTCAAGGGGATACAGATTGGAAAAGAAGAAGTCAAAATATCACTATTTGCAGATGATATGATAGTATATTTAAGTAATCCCAAAAATTCCACCAGAGAACTACTAAAGCTGATAAACACCTTCAGCAAAGTGGCTGGGTATAAAATTAACTCAAATAAATCAGTAGCCTTCCTCTACACAAAAGAGAAACAAGCCGAGAAAGAAATTAGGGAAACGACACCCTTCATAATAGACCCAAATAATATAAAGTACCTCGGTGTGACTTTAACCAAGCAAGTAAAAGATTTGTACAATAAGAACTTCAAGACTCTGAAGAAAGAAATTGAAGAAGTCCTCAGAAGATGGAAAGATCTCCCATGCTCATGGATTGGCAGGATTAATATAGTAAAAATGGCCATTTTACCAAAAGCGATCTACGGATTCAATGCAATCCCCATCAAAATACCAAACCAATTCTTCAGAGAGTTAGACAGAACAATTTGCAAATTCATCTGGAATAACAAAAAAAAAAAAAAAAAACCAAAAAACTGGAAGAGCTTGAAGGGGCTCGAGACCCCATATGTACAACAATGCCAAGCAACCAGAGCTTCCAGGGACTAAGCCACTACCTAAAGACTATACATGGACTGACCCTGGACTCTGACCTCATAGGTAGCAATGAATATCCTAGTAAGAGCACCAGTGGAAGGGGAAACCCTAGGTCCGGCTAAGACTGAACCCCCAGTAAACTAGATTGTTGGGGGGAGAGCGGCAATGGGTTGAGGATGGGGAGGGGAACACCCATAAAGAAAGGGATGTGGAGGGGGATGTTTGCCCGGAAACCGGGAAAGGGAATAATAATCGAAATGTATATAAGAAATACTTAAGTTAATAAAAAAAAATATGTAACTGAATAAAATGTCAAGGACTGTTCAGGATCGTGAGAACCAAATTCACTAAAGATGTGAGAATATTGAAGAGAACTCAAACTTAAATGGACATGAAATTGAACAACTCAATAAACCAATTAAAAAACTCAAGGTATAGTTTTACCAGTAGAGTGAATTAAATGAAACTATAGTGAATTCAGTATGGAATGAATTATCAGGAGCTATAGGTAAAGAGATTGGGCCACTTTATCAAAGACTATCAAAAACAACAAACAGACAAAAACAACAAAGAAATATGCAAGAACTTTGCAACAGCATGTGTTTTTACTGAAGAAAGTAAAAAACAAAAGCAAAAAATACCAAACCTCCCCTCCCCCCCAAAAAAAACAATCCAAGCAAACAAAAAACCTATAGCCTATAGGCATAGGACAAGAATCTCCGCTTAAAACATAAGACCAGACCTCCAAAAGGATCATAGAAAATTTCCCCAAATTAAGTAAAGATATACTCATACAGATACAAGAAACTTACAGAACACAGAACAGATGAGACTAGAAAAGAAATTCCCCATACCTTATCATAGTCACGCTCTAAATATACCAAACAAAGAGGGGGTATTGAAAGCTTCAAGATTTAACAACAACAACAACAACAACAATAACAACAGCAACATAAAATGGACAAGTCACATATAAAGGAAAACTCATCAGAATAGTGTCTGCATTCTCATAGAAACTTTAAAAGCCAAAAGAGTCCAGAGTAACGGACTTCATGGTCTAAAACAGATGCCAAAGCAGATTACTTTACCTAGCAAACTGGCCTAAAATGTTTGAAGGAAAAAGAAAAAGTTGCCATAATGCAAAAGAGCTAAACAAAATCATGTCCACCACAGCAGCTCTCCATAGAATACAGGGGTAATAATTCAGAATGAAAAGAGGAATAAACATAAGCAAGAGACTACTGAAAGAAAACTAATGAAGTTATAATTACTGAAACACAGAATGAAACTAAGCTCATGAATAGAAAAAATGTCAGCAATCAACATACACCCTTCAATCAACACTTTAAATATGAATAGTCATGAGTCCATTATCAAAAACACAAGTTAGTTCAATAGACGGAGAAATAAAATGTGCTAGGTATAGTGGAGCATGCCTTTAATCTTAGCACCCAGTAGGCAAAGGAAGGAGGAGCGCTTGTGAGTTCATGGCTATATTTGTCCATATAGTGAATTGCAGAACTACATAAAAGACCCTGTCTCAAAAGAAGAAGTAGAAGGAGGAGGAGGAAGAGGAGGAGGAAGAGGAAGAGGAAGAGGAGGAGGAGGAGGAGGAGGAAAGAAAGAAAGGAAGGAAGGAAGGAAGAAAGAAAGAAAGAAAGAAAGAAAGGGAAAGAAAAGGAAAGGAAAGGAAAGGAAAGGAAAAAAGAAAGGAAGAAAGAATACAAGAGGCTACAAAGATGGCTTGGCAGTCACGAGTTCTTGTTGTTCTTGAGAGAACATGGGTTCAGTTCCCAGCACCCAAAAATCACAAACACATACAATAAATACATTTAAATTAAACATTTTAAAAGGAAACCCATTTTATCTTCAAGAATGGACACAACCTTAGAGTTAAAGAATGTAAAAAGAAAGTATTCCAAGCAAATGGGACCAGGAAACAAGCAGGCATCACTGTCCTAATATCTGACAAATTAGCCTTCAAAAAGAGTTAATCAGAAGAGATAAAAAGGATACTTCATTCTGATCAGAGAAACAACTAATTAATAATAAATGACAATTGATAATGTTAAACATATATGTACCAAACTTGGGAGCATCCAAGTTCATAAAATATACCATGGACATTAAGAACACAGTTTATTAATCCTAACTTACTAAAAATACATATATTGTATACATGTACATAGATATTTTAATAATCCTATGCAACATAAGTTGATACATTTCAACAGTTAGGGCCTATTTAACAAAAATCTTGGCACCAGAAATGAGAAATTTTCCCTTGAGTCATTGGTCAGGGTAAAAGAGACAACCCCCCACCAAACAATGTTGACTGTCTTCTAGAAGTTGAAAGTAAGAGTTCACTGCTAAAGATACCACAATTTTATATACAGGAGTTGAAGGAATTAAGTTGGAACTGACCTAGAAACTTCTTCAGAGTGAACTTGATTTCATCGTATTCAAAGATTCTATGCAAGGATGCCAAGGGAGATGAGCAATCAGTAGTCACACCTAGCTGTACACTTTATAACCTACAAGGATAGGTGTGTAAAGATATTTCCAATGTTGCAATAAGGACACTTTTATCTTGCAATAACAAACAACTATCTGATTCGAATTAAAAGTTAAGCTCCAATCCATGGGAAGAAATTTATTCCTAGTATGGTGTTTTAAATAGGCACAGCCCCCATAGACTCATGTGTTTGAATGGTATAGGGAGTGACACTATTAAGAGGTGTGTCCTTGTTGGAGTATGTGTGGTCTTGGTGGAAGAAGTGTGTCACTGTTGGGGTGGACTTTGAGATCTCTTACACTCAAGCCCTGCTCATTGTAACACAGTCTTATTTGGCAGCCTTTCGATGAAGATGCAGAACTAACACTAGACTCTGTCTCTAGAACTATGTCAGTATGCATGCTACCATGGTTTTGGAAATGAGGATAATGGATTAAACCTCAGTTATAATAGTTACTGTGGTCATGGTGTG
Source organism: Rattus rattus (assembly GCF_011064425.1). Taxonomy (NCBI): domain Eukaryota; kingdom Metazoa; phylum Chordata; class Mammalia; order Rodentia; family Muridae; genus Rattus; species Rattus rattus. The sequence continues at coordinate 41,094,177 of NC_046157.1, read as the reverse complement.
TCTTCACAGCAATGGAATCTCTAATTAAGGTACCTAGTATCATTAACATAGTCAAGTACCCAGTGCTGGAGAGGTCATAAACCCTAGAGGAAAACCTACTATTGCCATTTTCCTAAACTAATATAGTATCTAATAGCATTCTAAATACTTATCCTTATACACACAGATAATTGTAGTTCTAACCAACCTCAGCAAATAATCTTTCTCTTGGAACAGATGGAGACCTTGCAGAGATACATAACTGGTCAAAATACAGAGAATAAGTGTTTAGAGAGGAGCTCAACTTAACTGATATATTCACACTACAATCCCCACTGAAGGCATAGGGAAAAATCACAGAAGAGTGAGCAAAAGGAACATAAAAGCCAGAGTTGATAAGGGCATGAGCAGTTAGGTATTGTCTTCTAGATATGACAGGAAAATTGTTCCTAGAGAATTATAATAATATGGTTGCCTGAATAACACTTGTACAAGGACACTAGCTGACATGCCAATGGGGATGGGGAAAATTCTACAAGATTGCAATGCTAGGTGTAGATCTGTATGTGTTCAATGGTTGCTAAGAGTCAGAAAATCAGTTTCACCAGGGACAAGCTTCTTGATAGGTTGTCTAATCCCAGGTCCAATTCCAGCCTAAACACATATACATAGGAACAATACTAAATTAACTCAGTGGATAGGCATAGATACAGATAAGAGACATGATATAGGTGTCTGTAAGTGAAGGGTCCGGGGGGGGTACCTGGAAGAGAATGGGGGACAAAAGATATGAAGGACACCAAGACAAGAGTCTGATAAAGGTGACAATTTTATTTTTTCCCAAGGCTGAATTTATACCATAACATGGGTAACAGAGGGAGGGGGGAAGTAAGAAACATTTACGCAGGCCAAGGACACAATATTCGTGTGGTCAGGGAATCGGCTGATGTTGACGGGATGTCAGAAAAGTCACAGGTTTGTCATATCTATTAGTCAGCAGGATGTTGGTTTTTCAGAAAGGTTACAGGTCATCATATTGGGTATCTTTATCATATGATTATTCATCTTAACCACCAGATTTGTATTAGTCTTCTGCAGCTGGCCGGGTATTTTCCATGAACCCAGTCATACTTAATTCTAACCATAATAATAACATCAACAATGGAGGGCTTCAAGGGCATGCCTCCCAACAGGTGTCTATATACATAATAATAAGGAAAAAGGGATCATGAGTTTGAGAGAGAATTGTATGGAATATCGGGAGTGGAAGAGGGAGAGGAAAGGTGGAAATAATGCAAAATACAATACTTGCATATGAAATTCACAGAAAACAAATTATAAAAAGCAGTTAGAAATATAAACTATAGGATCAACACATTTGGTGGGCTGAGAATGGTTCATAGGGGAGATGCCAGGCACAGCCAGCATAGGTGAGCTGCATGCTGTCCCTTGCCTTCTGTCTTCTTAAGGAACCTTGTAGCACCCAGGAGCATTCAGCTTAGACCCCTCCTCCACCAATCCCCTGTCTGACAGACCCACCTGAGGCACAGCCAGCAGAGGGTCCACCTGGGACACAGCTAGCAGAGGGGCACAGTCTGCTGCTCCCTGATATCCATTGTCAGGCCCATGGCTCTGATTGCCTTCCCAAAGAGACCCACTATCATCAGAATTTTCTCCTAATTAATTGATTGGATATAAAGATGACAAAAAGCTAATTGCTGGTTGAAAAGGAGGAGGCAGACCTTCCATGTCCAAGAGAGGAAGAGGGAACTCAGGAGGAAGGAATAGCCTTTTTTAATGGAGAAGGGGAAGCAAAGGAAGCAGGATGTAGACTGGGAATGGTTAGATCTGGTGGTGAAATCTGCCACTGGAAGATTTCCAACATAGAATAGTTGATGAATTTAGAACAATAATTTCCACACCCAGTGATTGTGTTATCTATTGATTCTTTTGATCTATTGATTGATTTTTTTCTTGGATTTTTTTAAATTTAAATTTCAAATGTTATCACTTGTCTTTGTTTTCTGTCCATAAAAGGGATAACATTTGAAATGTAAATTAAAAGTCCAATAGAAAATAAAAAAAAAGCCCTCAAAACTTAAATCACTCATAGAACACTACACATTGATAGTGGGAGACTTCAACCCCCACTTTCACAATTCACAGGTCACCAGACAGAAATTAAACAAAGAAATAATGAAACTAACAAAAGTTATGAATCAAATGGACCTAACAGATATGTATAGAATATTTCACCAAAACACAAAAGAATATACCTTCCTAGCATCTCACCAAACCTTCTCCAAATTGACCATATAGTCTGTCACAAAGCAAGCTTCAGCAGATAAAACAAAATTGAAACAAATCAATATACCCTATCAGACTACCATAGATTAAGTCTGGATTTTATCAACAACAGAAATAACAACAACAAAAAGTGTACAATTTCATAGAAACTGAATAACTCTCTACAAAGCAACCATTGAGTTAGGGAAGAAATAAATAAAGAAATGAAACACTTTCTAGAATTCAATGAAAATGAAGGTACGACCTATCCAAACTTGCTCTAGAACAAAGAGAAGCAAACACCCATGGAGACCAGATGGAAGGAAATAATCAGAGTCAGGGCTAAAAATCAATAAATTAGAAACAAAAAGAACAAACACAAGGAATCAATGCAACCAAGAGCTGGTTCTTTGAGAAGAAATCAACAAAATGGACAAACCCTTAGCCAAACTAATTGAAATGTAGAGAGACAGTATACAAATAAACAAAATCAGAAATGAAAAGGCAAATATAACAACAGACACTGAGGAAATCCAAAGAATCGTTAGGTCTTACTTCAAAAGCCTGTACCTTACAAAATTAGAAAGTCCATATGAAACAGATGATTTTCTACATACATACCACTTAAAGCAATATCAGAATACAATTTACATAGTCTTATAACCCCTAAAGAAATAGAAGCAGTCATTAAAATTCTCCCAACCAAAAAACACCCAGAAGCAGATGATTTTAGCACAGAAGTCTACCAGACTTTCAAAGAAGAGCTAACACCAATACTCCTCAAACTATTCCATAAAATAGAAACCAAAAGAACATTGCCAAACACATTCTATGAGGTCACAGTCATCCTCATACCTGACCCATACAAAGACTCAACAAAGAAAGAAAATCTCAGACCCATTTCCCTTATGAATATTGATGTAAAAATACTTGGAAACCAAATCCAAGAACACATCAAAAACTCATCCACCATGACTAAGTAGGGTTCATCCCAGGGATGCAAGAATGGTTCAATATAAAAAATCCATCAACATAATTCACCATATAAACAAACTGAAAGAAAAAATCACATGACCATCTCATTAGATGCTAACAAACCTTTGACAAAATTCAATACCTCTTCATGTGAAAAGTCTTCCTGATATTAGTAATACAATGCACATACCTAAATACAGTAAATGCAATAAAGAGCAAGCCAATAGTCAACATCAAATTAAATGGAGAGAAACTTCAGCAGCTCCATTAAAATCAGGGACAAGACAAGGCTTCCCACTCTCCCCTATATTCATGGGCATCATTGTGCCACATTATTGTCCACTCTCCATGAAAATGATACTAGATATGTGATGCTCTGACCAGGGAGTGTCACTAATAGAAGGTGTGACTCTGTTGGAGTCGGTGTGTCAATGGGGGTGTTGGCTATAAGACCCTCCTCCTAGCTGCCTAGAAACTAGTATTCTGCTAGCAGTGTTCAGATGAAGATATAGAACCCTTAGCTCTGCCTGCTCTATGCCTGCCTGGACACTGCTATGCTCCAGTCATGATGATAATGAACTGAACCTCCGAACTTGTAAGCTGACCCCAATTAAATGTTATCCTGTATAAAACTTGCATTGGTCATGGTATCTGTTCACAGCAGTAAAACCCTTAAGACAAGATATTTTTATTCATATAGTTGGTTCTTAGAATTCTGAAAATGGATTATACCACTGAAGTTCTTTAAGCAACATGATATTAAACAATGTTGTTGAACATATATAAGATATTGTGTCTTCTGAGAAAAGAACTTCAACCTTGAAAAACAGTGTTTTCCGTGTGTGTGTGTGTGTGTGTGTGTGTGTGTGTGTGTGTGTGTGTGTGTGTGTGTGTGTGTATTTATCCAAGGCACCTCTTCCTACAGAGAGACACTAGTTTCCCCCTACTGTGAGGGATTTACCATTGAGGGCCACTCAAACACAGTTTTTTTTTTTAAATTGGCTATTTTATGTATTTACATTTCAAAAGTCACCCTCTTTCCCAGTTACCCTCCCATCAGTCCTCCCTCTGCTTTTAGGAGAATGCTTCCCTTCCACACACCCACTCCCACCTCAACACCCTGGCATTCCCCTACACTGTGAAAATGAGCCTTCACAGGATGAAGGGCTTCTCTTCCTATTGATGCCAGACAATGTCATCCTATGTTACAAATGCTGCTGGAGCCATGGGTCCCTCCATGTATACTCTTTGGTTGGTTTAGTCCCTGAGAACTCTGGGTAGTGGGGGGGGGTTCTGGCTAGTTGATATTGTTGTTTTTCCTATGGGGTTGCAAACCCCTTCAGCTCCTAAAGTCCTTTCTCTAACTCCTCCATTGGGGTCCCCATGCTTACTCTGATGGTTAGCAGCAAACATCCTCATCTCTATCAGTAAGGTTCTGGAAGAACCTCTCAGGAGACATCCATATCAGGCTACTATCAGCAAGCACATCTTGTTATCAGCTGTAGTGACTGGGTTTGGTGGCTGCCCATGTGATGGATCCCCAAGTGGGGCAGTCTCTAGATGATCATTCCCTCAGTCTCTGCTCTACTCTTCGTTCCTGTATTTCCTCCCATGAGTATTTTGTTACTCCTAAGAAGGTCTGAAACATCTGCACTTTGGTTGTCCTTCTTGAGCTTCATATGGTCTGTAAATTGTATCTTGGGTATTTCAAGCTTTTGGGTTAATATCCACTTATCGGTGAATGCATACCATGTGTGTTTTTCTGTGACCGGATTACCTCACTCAGCATGACATTTTCTAGTTCCAAGCATTTACCTAAGACTCTCATGAAGTCATTGTTTTTAATACCTGAGTAGTACTTTATTGTGTAAATGCACCACAATTTCTGTATCCATTCCTGTGTTGAAGGACTTTTGGGTTCTTTCCAGCCTCTAGTCATTATAAATAAGGCTGCTATGAACATAGTGGAGCGTGTGTCCTTGTTATTTGTTAGAGCATCTTTTGGGCGTATGCCCAGGAGTGGTATAGCTGGTTCCTCAGGTAGTACTCTGTCCAATTTTCTGAGGAACCTCCAGACTGATATCCAGAATGGTTGTACCAGCTTGCAACACACCAACAATGGAGAAGTGTTCCTCTTTCTCCACATCCTCAGCAGCATCTGCTGTCACCTGAGTTTTTGATCTTAGCCATTCAGACTAGTGTGAGGTGGAATTTCAGGGTTGTTTGGATTTGCATTTTTCTTTTTTTTTGAATGAATTTTATTTATTTTTTTTTTTTTATTAACTTGAGTATTTCTTATTTACATTTCGAATGTTATTCCCTTTCCCGGTTTCTGGGCCAACATCCCCCTAACCCCTTCTCATCCCCTTCTTTATGGGTGTTCCCCTTCCCACCCTCCCCCCTTTACCGCCCTCCCCCCAACAATCACGTTCACTGGGGTTCCGTCTTAGCAGGACCAAGCGCTTCCCCTTCCCCTGCTGCTCTTACTAGGATATTCATTGCTGCCTATGAGGTCAGAGTCCAGGGTCAGTCCATGTATAGTCTTTAGGTAGTGGCTTAGTCCCTGGAAGCTCTAGTTGCTTGGCATTGTTGTTCATAAGGGGTCTCGAGCCCCTTCAAGCTCTTCCAGTTCTTTCTCTGATTCCTTCAACGGGGTCCTATTCTCAGTTCAGTGGTTTGCTGCTGGCATTCGCCTCTGTGTTCGCTGTATTCTGGCTGTGTCTCTCAGGAGGATTTGCATTTTTCTGATGACTAATAATGAAGTTTTCTTTAGGTGCTTTATGGCCATTCAATATTCATCACTTGAGAATTCTTTGCTGAGCACTGTACCCTATATTTTATAGGATTATTTGGTTCTCTGGAGTCTAACTTCTTGAGTTCTTTGTATATATTAGATATTAACCCTCTATGGGATGTAAGATTGCTAAAAATCTTTTCCCAATCTGTTGGTTGGCACTTTGTCCTGTGGACAGTGTCCTTTTCCTTACAGAAAGGCTTTGCCATTTTATGAGGTGCCATTTGTCGATTTTTGATCTTAGAGCATAAGACATTGGTGTTCTGTTCAGGAAGTTTTCCCCAGTGTCCATGTGTTCGAGCCTCTTCCCCACTTTTTTCTATTAGTTTGAGTGTGTCTGATTTTATGTGGAGGCCCTTGATCTATTTGGACTTGAGCTTTGTACAGGGTGATAAGCATGGATCGATCTGCATTCTTCTACATGCTGACCTCCAGTTGAACCAGCAGCATTTGCTGAAAATGCTATTTTTTTTCCCATTTGATGGTTTTGGCTCCTTTGTCAAAAATCAAGTGACCATAGGTGTGTGGGTTCATTTCTGGGTCTCCAATTCTATTCTATTGATCTACCTGCCTGTCTCTGTACCAATACCATACAGTTTTGTTTTTTTTTATCACTCTCGCTTTGTAATTCAGCTTGAGGTTAGGGATTGTGATTTTCCCCAGAAGTATTTTTTATTGTTGAGGATTGTTTTCACTATCCTGAGTTTTTTGTTATTCCAAATGAATTTTCACATTGCTCTTTCTAACTCTATGAAGAATTGGGTTGGAATTTTGATGGGGATTGCATTGAATCTTTAGATTGCTTTTGGCTAGATGGCCATTTTTATAATATTAATCCTGCCAATCCATGAGCATGGGAGATCTTTCCATCTTCTGTGAGCTCCTTCAATTTCTTTCTTCAGAGACTTGAAGTTCTTGTCATATAGATCTTTCACTTGCTTGGTTAGAGTCACACCGAGGTATTTTATATTATTTGGGACTGTTGTGAAGGGTGTCATTTCCCTAATTTCTTCCTAGGCCTGTTTATCCTTTGAGTAGAGGAAGGCTATTGATTTGTTTGAGTTAATTTTATATCCAGCCACTTTGCTGAAGTTGCTTATCAGGTTTAGGAATTCTCTGGTGGAATTTTTGGGGTCACTTAAGTATACTATCATATCATCTGCAAATAGTGATATTTTGACTTCTTTCTTTCCAATTTGTATCCCTTTGACCTCCTTTTGTTTTCTAATTATTTTGGCTAGGATTTCAAGCCCTATATTGAATAGGGAGGGAGAAAGTGGGCAGTCTTGTCTAGTCTCTGCATTTAATGGGATTGCTTCAGGTGTCTCTTCATTTTGTTTGATGTTGGCTACTGGTTTGCTGTGTATGGCTTTTACTATGTTTAGGAATGGGTCTTGAATTCCTGATCTAATCCAAGAATTTTATCATGAAATGGTGCCAAATTTTGTCAAATGCTTTCTCAGCATCTAATGAGATGATCATGTGGCTTTTTTCTTTGAGTTTGTCTATACAGTGGACTGTGTTGTTGGATTTCCTCCATCCCTGGGATGAAGCCTACTTGGTCATGATGAATGATCATTTTGATGTATTCTTAAATGTGCTTTGTGAGAATTTTATTGAATAATCTTTTGTCGATATCCATAAGGGAAATTGGTTTGAAGTTCTCTTTCTTTGTTGGGTCTTTTGTGGTTTAGGTATAAATGCAATTGTGGTTTCATAGAATGAATTGGGTAGTGTTCCTCCTCTTTCTAGTTTGGGAAATAGTTTGGAGAGTATTATTATTAGGTCTTCTTTAAAGGTTTGATCGTATTCTGCACTGAACCCATCTGATCCTGGGCTTTTTTTTTTTTTTTTTTTTTTTTTTAGGGAGACTTTTAATGACTGCTTGTATTTCTTTAGGGGTTATGAAACTTTTAAATTGTTTATCTGACCCTGATTTAACTTTGGTACCTGGTATTTTTCTAGAAAATTGTCCATTACCTCCAAATTTTCCAATTTTGTTGAGGGTAGACTTTTGTAGTAGCATCTGATGATTTTTTGAATTTCCTTGGTTTCTGTTGTTACGTTTTCCTTTTTATTTCTGATTATGTTAATTTGCATACTGTCTTTGTGCCCTCCGGTAGTCTGGCTAAGGGTTTATCTATTTTGTTGATTTTCTCAAAGAATGAGCTCCTGGTTTTGTTGATTGGTTATGTTGATAGTCCTTATTGTTTCTACTTGGTTGATTTCAGTCCTGATGTTGATTATTTCCTGCTGTCTACTTTTTTTTTTTTTTTATTTTTTTTATTATTACTTGAGTATTTCTTATATACATTTCGAGTGTTATTCCCTTTCCCAGTTTCCGGGCAAACATCCCCTCCCCCCTCCCCTTCCTTATGGGTGTTCCCCTCCCAACCCTCCCCCCATTACCGCCCTCCCCCCAACAGTCTAGTTCACTGGGGGTTCAGTCTTAGCAGGACCCAGGGCTTCCCCTTCCACTGGTGCTCTTACTAGGATATTCATTACTACCTATGAGGTCAGAGTCCAGGGTCAGTCCATGTATAGTCTTCAGGTAGTGGCTTAGTCCCTGGAAGCTCTGGTTGCTTGGCATTGTTGTACATATGGGGTCTCGAGCCCCTTCAAGCTCTTCCAGTTCTTTCTCTGATTCCTTCGACGGGGGTCCCGTTCTCAGTTCAGTGGTTTGCTGCTGTCTACTTCTCTTGGGTATATTTGCTTCTTTTCATTCTAGAGCTTTCAGATGTGCTGTCAAGCTGCTAGTGTATGCTCTCTCCAGTTTCTTTTTGGAGATACCCAGAACTATGAGTTTTCTTCTTAACATTTTTGTCCCATAAGTTTGGGTATTTTTCCCTTCATTTTCATTAAGTTCTAAAAAGTCTTTATTTCTTCCTTGACCAAGTTTTCATTGAGTAGAGTGTTGTTCATCTTCCATGTGTATGTGGGCTTTCTATTGCTTTTGTTGTTGTTGAAGACAAGCCTTAATCAGTAGTGATCTTATAGGATGCATGGGATAATTTCAGTCTCCTTGTATCTGCTGATGCCTGTTTTGTGACCAATTTGAACAAGGTTCCATGAAGTGCTGAGAAAAAGTACTATTCTTTTGTTTTAGGATGAAATGTTCTATAGATATCTGTTCAATCCATTTGAATGCTAACTTCTGTTTCATTGTGTCTCTGTTTAGTTTCTACCTCCATATATGTCCACTGATAAGAGTGGGGTGTTGAAGTCTCCCACTATTACTGTGTGAGGTACAATGTGTGCTTTGTGATTTAGTAAAGTTTCTTTTACAAATGTAGGTGCCCTTGCATTTGAAGCATAGATGTTCAGAACTAATTGTTCATCTTGGAAAGTTTTTTTCTCTGAGGATTATGAAGTGTCTCTTCTTACCTTTTTTTGATAACTTTTGGTTGAAAGTTGATTTTATTCAATATTAGGATGGCTACTCCAGCTTGTTTCTTGGGACCATTAGCTTGAAAATATTTTTTACAGCCTTTTACCCTGCGGTAGTATCTGTCACTGAAGTTCATTTCCTGTATGCAGTCTAGTCTATTCTTAGTCTATTTCTTCTTACTGGGAAATTGAATCCATTGATTATAAAGAGATATTAAAGGAAAGTGATTGTTATTTCTTGTTATTTTTGTTGTTAGAGGTGGAATTATGTTTATGTGAATGTCTTCTCTTGGGTTGGATGAAAGAAGATTAGTTTTCCTCCTTGTGTTGGAATTTTACATCTATTTTTCTCTGTCGGACTGGATTTATGGAAACATATTGTATAAATTTGATTTTGTCATGGAATATCTTGTTCTCTCCATCTATAGTAATTGAGAGTTTTGCTGGATATAGTATCCTGGGTTGCCATTTGTGTTCTTTTAGGGTCTGTATACATCTGCCCACGATTTTCTTGCTTTCATAGTCTCTGTTGAGAAGTCTGGTGTAATTCTGATAGGTCTGCCTTTATGTGTTACTTGACCTTTTTTCCCTTATTGCTTTTTAATATTCTTTCATTGTTTTGTGCATTTGGTGTTTTGATCATTATGTGATGGGAGGACTTTCTTTTCTGGTCCAGTCTATTTGGAGTTCTGTAGGCTTCTTTTATGTTCATGGGCATCTCCTTCCTTAGGTTAGGGAAGTTTTCTTCTACAATTTTGTTGCAGATATTTACTGGCCTTTTAAGTTGTTAACCAGGCCAATGGTATAGTGTTAGGTACCTCAATGTCCATTGGTGCTTGGTGGGCAGTTGCCGTTAGAATTGAGGGTGATCACTGGCTTTTTGACCTATGCATTCCAATTGGTCATGGTGCATAATGTCATCAAAAAAGGCACAACTGTCCAGAGTAAGGATGGCACCCATATCTTCCAGAACATCTCTTCCCCAAATGTTGCAGGGAACATCAGCCACAACAGGTGTAAAAGATCCCTGATTACTGTCCAAGTCCTGCCAACAGACATGCTGGATAATCATTTTGGTGTTTTGTTCACCTCCAACTCCCATAATGGAGGGACCATACTGAGAGATAAAATTTTAAATTAACTCAAAACACAGTAACAAGATCTGACTCAGGAAGACAGATGGCTGAAATTGCAGAAGAACTGATACTGACACATTCGCTTAATCACCAGTGTGAGTAGCTGTTCTGTCCCTGTGATGTTTGTTTAAGCCCCATTGTGCCTTGCAGAGAGCATTCCAGGAAACCGGCTGGCCCCGAAGCCTAACCAGATGTGTTTCAGACGCTAACCAGGTGTGTTCCCTGAGCTAACCTATCTGTTTTGGCTAGTGTGGTCTGTTTTTCTGGATGGTGAGGATTGTACCTGTTCTTCAGCCTGGCAAGGCCTGCTCCTGTTCTTTTGAACGGCTTAGTCTGCAGCTGTCCTTCTGACTGGCACCACTTGCATCTGTTCTTTAGCCTGGTGTGGCCTGCCCTGGAGCAGTGGCTGTCCACCTGAGGTGGGGTGGAAAGAAGAATGGCAATGGGTTGGTTCTTTGGGATCCCAACTAAAGTGTAGGAGAGTTCTGAGCCCTCAGGAAGGCTTTTGCTAAAAGAACAAAGAATATCAGTAAGCTATAAAGGAACACAGTACAACATTCTCAAATGACAGTTTATGAAAATATCTGCAATTCAGGCATCAAACAGACAACAGCAAAGGGACCCCTGAGTCTTTACTACTGGTAGTGAGTCATAGTCTTAGCAGAGGTCACAGAGCCATTGTTTTCAGTCAAAGAGAGACAATATGATTTTTATGTTTTCAAAACCCTAAGGTCTTCCCCAACTCCACTAGCTAATCAAGTGACCATCAAAGAACTCTGTGAGCCCAGGAAATGGGTTGTGACTTGGATTCAGATTTACTGAGATAGGTATCTATATAGTGGGAGATGTGGGATACCCCACAGAGGGACGTGGAAGGTGTTTACATGAGAGAGGTGCAACTTCCATAAAGAGGAGTACTAACATGCTCACACATAAAGTTCTGTGTGAGTACTAACATGCTGGGAGAATACGGGGTGACTGGAACAAGTACCAGCATCAGCCGACCATATAGGATTACTCAGTCCCTGTGCTTTGCCTTATCAGTGCAGCGTGCTTTGATCTGACTGCCTTTAATATCAGAGTCACTTGAGGAAAATAATGTCATTAGTCAGGATCTACTGTGTCCACACCCATGCTAGCAAGGTAATTTGGAAATAAGGGAGTGTCAGAGCATTTGGGCCTGTTGCTTACCTGGGTGGAGCAGTTTGAGGCTGTTTTCACTGTACCTACATTAATGATCTGACTATGAAAAATACTGGCAGGCATTCAGTCTAACACCAGTCAAAGCACAGGAATTCTGGGTGGAAAGGCAGGGCAGGGATTATCTTGTGAATGGCTCTTTCTAGTCTCACTGGGTTAGGCTTTAGAAAGGAAATTATTCAAAGCTCTGCCATATCCTCTTTTATCAGGGAGGGGGAAAATTGGCTGCTTTAAAAAGAATTAATGTTTAATAGAACCCAGAACTTGACAATAAGACCCCATCGCTGAAGATACCATGTGCTGACTCATAGACCATGGAGAAACCAAGCTGTTATTCACTTGGTAGCTTCATTCCTATGGACCATCTTTTATGGTGCTGCAGAGAAAAGTATTCATCAATCTTACTCAGCTGAGAACCCTGGGAACTAATTACAATGACTGGCTGACAAATTATGCTTACTAAAGCAGAAGTGTTATGGCCGTTTTGGGTGTGACTGATAAGATCTAAGTCCAAAAGCTTGGATTACCCAAGATACAATTCTCAGACCACATGAAGCTCAAGAAGAAGGATGGATAAAGTGCAGATGCTTCAGTCCTTCTTAAAAAGGGGAACAAAAATATTCATAGGAGGGGATATGGAGATAAAATTTGGAGCAGAGACAGAAGGAATGGCCATCCAGAGGCTGCCCCACCTGGGGATCCACCAAATTCAGACAATATTGCTGATGCCAAGAAGTACATGGTGACAGGAGCTTGATATAGCTGTCTCCTGAGAGATTCTGCCAGAGTATGACAAATACGGAGGCGAATGCTTGCAGCCAACCACTGAACTGACAATGAGGTCCCCTTGGAGGAATTAAAGAAAGGATTGAAGGAGCTGAAGGGGTTTGCAATCCCATAAGAACAACAATACCAATGAACCAGAGCTTTCAGGGACTAAACCACCATCCAAAGAGTACACATGGACAGACCTATGGCTCCAGCTGCATATATATCAGAGGATGACTCTGATGGGCACCAATGGGAGAAGCCCTTGGTCCTGCCAAGGCTAGAGCCCCCAGTGTAGGGGAATGTCAGGGTAGGGAGGTAGAAAGGGGTGGTGGGTGGGGGAACACCTTCATAGAAGAAGAGTAATGGGGGATGGAATAGGGGGGTTAATGGATGGGAAACTGGGAAAGGGGAAAACATTTGAAATGTAAAAAAAAATTCCAATAAAAGATAAACAATTGGGTTGGGGATTTAGCTCAGTGGTAGAGCGCTTGCCTAGCAAGCACAAGGCCCTGGGTTCAGTCCCCAGCTCCGGGGGAAACAAAAAAAGATAAACAATTCTTCAAACATAAAAAAAATAAAAAATAAAAAAGATCGAAGGCCATTCCAAATGATATAACCCATGTCTGGCAGTGTTAAAGGGGCCATGAATCTGTAGCTAGATTGGTCATAAGCCCTAGGGGGAACCAAGTATTATTACTCTGCTAAATGGACAAAGTATTAAAATAACTCCTAATCACTTATTGCTATCCCCATAGGTTAGAACACCTCTCTACCTTCATCAGAGAAGTTTCTCCTTATGGTCGATGGTAATTAACAATGAGATGCCCAATTGCTAAGGGTGCAGAAAGAAACTATGGGGTGCTCAGCACTAAAGAGGACACACATATCACTTCTTTTTTTAAAAAAAAAAAAACCTATAATGGTCTTCACAGAAGAGCAAGAGGTGGTAGATAACATCAAGGAAACTGTGTTTTCCAGATGCATCAGGGCCGCTGCACACATGAACTTACACTGGTTGTGGCAGTTGCATAAAATCTGCACAAGCTCAAGCCAGATAAAATCCCAGGCTAGAAGTGGGGAGGTGGACATGAAACCCCACTCCAAGCTGAGGACTTGTTGACATTTGATGGTGTCTGGAAAAGAGTCTGTTTTCTTCAATGATGTGAACTGAGGATTAAGTTTAAATAAAAAAAAACCATACACAATTAAGCAGTCCTCATCAAGGTATTATCCCATCCACCGTTGACTTATCACTGATCTATCTCTGCCTCCAAACTGTCTTGCAAAGTGTGTTGGTAACTCATAGAACCATATGGGATATTTCCCTAGGAGGCAAGTTCCTCCTCCACTTGACACCAAAGCCTCCATTTTTCCTTTTCCCCATCATGAGATCCCCATGGAGATTTTACTTTTTTACAGTAATTTAGTAGCATAGGTTTCAGTAGCTCAGTGGGTAAGAGATTTTGCATTGCAAGGACAAGGACCTGAATTAGAATTAGAACTTCCAGTACCCATGTAAAAAGCTGGGCATAGCTCTAACACATTGGAACAGAGGTAGGCAGATCCCAAGAATTTACTGGCCAGCCAGTCTAACTAAGATGGCAAGCTTCTGGCTCAGTGACGGGCTCTATCTCAAGGGAATAAGGTGGAGTAGAATAGAAGAAGACACAAAATGTGCTATTCTGGCTTCTATATGTACACACAGCAGAGCTTGCAAACAGCACAAACAATACTCCTCAAAACCAAAAAACTCTAAACAAATGAGCTCATGCAACTCTCTCTCAATGACAAAGTATATGTGAACTCAACCAAGTATACGAAAAACCTCTACCACAGTGAGACACTGAGAAATGTAAAGAGTAAGAATATGAATAGAAGTTTGTGATGTTATATCTACATACTCTGAGGAGTCTGCCACTACTGTAAGTAATCTCATGGCTGGTTCTTATAGTCCTGTGGAGATAACTACTATATATATCTGATTTTTTTTAAAAAAATGTGATTTGCTAGCTCTTGCATATGGCTTTCAATATTACTTCTTTGTCCTGTATACTCAGTATTTCAACTATAATTTGGCATGGGGACATTTTCTAAAGGCCTCTTGTGTTTGGATGGCTATCTCATTCCTAGATTTGGAAGATTTTCTAGAATATACTTCATATACTTTTAGGTTGTGTTTCTTCTATGCCCATAATACTTAAATTTGATCTTTAAATGATGTTAAATAAATCTTGTATGCTCAGCTTCTAATGTCCTATTATTGTAACCTTTTGCTGTCTGGATGTCTTGACTCATCTGCTTTGTCTCCAAGTCCTTATATTCTGTCTTCCATCTGATCAATTTTATTCATAGACTTTACACTGAGTGCCTTTTTATTTGCTTGAGCCTTTTATTTCCAGAATTAGAATTTGAAGTTTTCACATACATATAAGAAAAGAGCAAAGATAAAACACCCTGATAAGCGCAACATAAGGGAGAAAAGGAAAAGTTCATCCTGGCAGGAGCTCTGCAGTAGAGAGTGATGAACGCATGCCAGTGATCAGCTCACATCTTATATTTCATGTTTCAGGATCCTGTGCCTATAATTAAGCTGGATATTTAGGAAAACATGGGGCCTCCCTAGTTTTCCCTAGTCTCTCTTTCAGATATTCCTTCTAGTCCATCTCCATTTGTTTGTGACTGTCTGCTCACTTATAGAACTATTCTTTATCAGTAATCTAGAGTCTCAACATTTGGCTGTGACCCAAGTATGCTAAATGTGCCTATCTTACTTATTCTCCATTCTTCATCTTTCAGAGTACTCTTCAGCCTACTGTTTCCCACACACCTACACCCCTCCTCCCAGTCTACCTTGATTCCCTTTGGACTCAGTCTTGTGGTATGGACAGGGTCACCATAGTACTTCCTTGCTGTCCTATTCAGTTAATTGTTGTAGCATATTACCATTTATTTGGGCTTGGATGGACATTCTACAAGCTCTGAGAAATCATATATACCAACTAAGATTACTATACCCAGAAAAACTATCACTCACAAATGATGGAGAAAAAAAACCATTTTGTAATAAAAACAATTTAAAACAAGTTCCACCATTGCAGTTATACAGAAGACACTAGAAAAAACTTTTCGGTTTGAGGAAGTTATCTATATCCAAAACCCTACAGCAATAAATATTCAATCAAGACCAGTTAAGCAGAAGAGAGGAAGAAAACTGAACAACAAAATAGCAGGAATTTAATAAACACTGTTCAGTAGTAACTCTCAATATCAGTTGTCAAAATTCCCCAATTAAAAAAAGACACAAAAAAATGTCAACCCACCCCATGGCCAGTAAGGCTAAGTCTCTGTGGATCGAAGAATAGTCCAAAGACCTGTGTAGGGTAGCAGGAGACTTCAGCATTTGAGATCAAGAATAGCACAAAGCACTTCTTTTTTCTTTTTCTTTTTCTTTTTCTTTTTTTCATCTTTATTAACTTGGGTATTTCTTATTTACATTTTGATTGTTATTCCCTTTCCTGGGTTCTGGGCCATCATTCTCCCTACCCCTTCCCCTCCCCTTCTCTATGGGTGTTCCCCTCCCCATCCTCCCCCCCATTACCGCCCTCCCTCCAACAATTCCATTCACTGGGGGTTCAGGCTTGGCAGGCCCAAGGGCTTCCCCTTCCACTGGTGCTCTTACTAGGCTATTCATTGCTACCTATGAGGTTGGACTCCAGGGTCAGTCCATGTATAGTCTTTTGGTAGTGGACAAAGCACTTCTTATATATATTATTGAGGCAAGCAAAGCATGAGTCGATGTTTACAGTTCACTTAGACAAATACAAGTACACTGAGAGAATTTACCTAGTGTTATCTTTCATCTTTGGTCATGAGAAAAGAGCCAATAATATTCCTCCTGGCCTTCGCCTTTCCCACAGAGATAATGGGAATATTCTAGAACATTTCCTTCATGTCTGTTTTCAAATGCATTCACTTATCATAGTTTATGCAATTCTTTCCAGAAGGACGTTTGATGGGAAGAACATTCTTCACTCTGCCCCATCCGTAGTTCACAGTTAGTCCAGAGCTTTCTTACACAGGCTCCCACAGACTAACAGACAAGGCAGACTGGGTTAGAAAACAGGATCCATCTTTTTGCTGCACCCAAGGAACATAGCTCACCACCAAGTACAGTCATTATCCTAGGCTAAGAGGATTGGAAAAAGTAATTCCAAGCAACTGGAACCAAGAAACAGGCAGGCATAGCTATTTTAATGTTTGACAAAAAAGATTTCAAACTTAAACTAATCAGAAGAGACAGGGAAGGATATTATTTACTCATTAAAGGAAAAAAAATCACCAATTGGATATTACAATTCTAAACATTTATGGGCCAAGCATTTTGTACTCAAGTTAAAACAAAAACAAAAATCCATAACTACAACTGAAACCACATATTTACCCTAGCACAGTGATAGTGAGAAACTTCAGTACCTGACACCTACCAATATACAGGTCATCAAGATAAATTCTGGAATTAAATAACATCATAAATTAAATGAACCTAACAGGCATCTACAGAACATCCTACTCAATATACACTTTCTTTTTAACAATCAAAGGAATTTTCTTCAAAACTGAGCACATATTAGCAAGTCTTAACAGAGATAGGAAAATTGAGTAATACCCCAAAATAACCTATCTGGTTACCATGGATTAAAGAGGGATTATCAACAACAATAGAAATGGCAGAAAGCATACAAAGTTGTGAAAGGTAACCAGCTCATTAATGAATAATAATTGAGCCAACCATTGAACTGAGAATGGGGTTCCCATTGGAGGAGTTAGAGAAAGGATTGAAGGAGCTAAAGGTGTTTGCAACCCCATAAGAACAACACCAACCAACCAGAGCTCTGAGAGACTAAACCTCCATCCAAAGAGCACACATGGGCAGACCTATGACTCCAGTTGCAAATGTATCAGAGGATGGCCTTGTTGGGCAGCAATGGGAGGAGAATCCCTTGGTCCTGACAAGGCTGGACCTCCCAATGTAGGGGAATGTCAGGGCAGGAAGGCGGGAAGGGGTAGGTGGTTGAATGAGGGAACACTCTCATAGAAAAAGGGGGATGGGGGATAAGATAGGGGCCTTATGGATGGGAAAGGGGATAACATTTGAAATGTAAATAAAAATATCCAATAAAAAAGAATTGGGTCAAGTTAGAAATGAAGAAAAAACTGAAAACTTTTAGAACTGAATGAAAATAAAAATATAACATACTTAAATTTTGGGACACAATTAAGGCACTTCTAAGAGGCAAATCCATAGCACAAAATCCCTACATAACAAACAAACAAAAAAAATACTGAAGAGAGTTCATATTAAAAACTCATAAGATACCCTTGAAAATGTACCACACTTGAAGGGACCAACAGGACACCATTTTATTCTGACCTGATTTTGTTTTTGCTTAGACAGTTCTTAGTCCTCTACCTCCTCCCCCGTTTGAGATTTCATTCTTTTCTTTTTTCTCAGGAACTGGTATTTATTATCAAAGTCATATTAGATGTTAATAGGAGAACACACACACACACACACACACACACACACACACACACACAAATTGTGCTCATTGCAACTCAATGCAACCAAATGAACCACCAGTCATTAAAAAGTAATTCAGATTATAGCCAAAAGCCTCTGAGATTTTAAAATGTCTTTATACAGCCACCCAACAAATTAAAATAGTTAACAAGAAAAAAAATCAGAGGTCTTACATTGATGTCTATAAAAGACAACTGCTTAATAAACACCGTTTAATAGCAACTCTCAATATCAGTTGTCAAAATTTCCTAATAAAAAAAGACCTAAACAAATGTCAACCCAGCCCACCTGTCGATTCAAACATCAATCTCCTGGTCACTCAGCTTCATGTCATTCATTATCTGGCAGGCTCCTCCTGCCACCTCTGGAGGTTCAAACTCAATCACTCTGGAAACAGCTTGGACTTTACATTCTTCATTGTGATGTAGCCATACAGCATCATGTGGACTCATTCGTTGAATTTGTTCTTTAGTATCTTCCATATAAAATCAAATGGGAGATTTCTCACAAATATCTGGTAGGCCTTCCTGGCTGCCCCAGGTACATAAGCCACCAACTACCCCAAAAGGACCCAGGAAGCTTCTTCTAAAGTTTCTCTGCTCCATCTTAATGATTCAGTCAAACCCGCCACTAACTTGTCACACAAGGCTAGGCAGACTTGCTCAATGCCAGTGCCCAGTGCTGGGCTCATGGCAGGGCATATGCAATCCAGGGTATTGGCAACCATTGCTCCAGGCTCATGTGCTCAAGATGGTTGACTTACATGCTCTCAGGACCTATGTGCTCCAGGAAAGTGGCCATAGCATCCATCACAAAAGCAATGTACTTCAAGCTCAATGCCAAAGCCCATGCCATCAAATGAGCCCGTGCAGTCCATCATAAAGCCCATATGTTCAATCTCAGAGTCCCCTCAATGCACATCCTAAGCCTGCATCCATGTGCTCTATGCCAGTACCACCAATGCAGCAATGCCAGGGCCTATCCCTTCTATCTCATGGATACTGCCCTCTCCCTGCTTTGAAATGTTCATCCTAGATCTAAAGTGTCCAGCATTTTCTGTTTTACCACAAAAGGATTGCTCCATGTCTCCTATTGTATTTATTCCAATCCTTTGCCTTGCACTTCCTGAAGGCACCAGATTTCTCATAGCTCTCAAAAGCCAACTTTGACATCCAGGGTAACCTGAGGTTGGGCATAGAATCTATGATTGATCACTCAGCAGACATTTCTCTGAGAGAATAAAGCTTGATTCTCTCGGATCAGCGAAATACTCCCTGGGGCCAACAAGAAAATTTCTGGGGCCAGTGAGAAAAAGTGGGAAAGAATCATACACACAGAAGCTGCCTGTGTCCTGGACTGTGCGCTGCACAACCCTAATTGCCCTTGGGGGTTGGAGGTGAGGTGGCATGAAATCAACAGCACAGAATCTGGGAGCATGTAAGACAAGCAACAAGTTCATCTGAACACTGTTGCAAGCACCTTTAATACCCTGCCCCCATGCCCATTGGTCCCAAGAAAGCCTCTCTTCTAAACAGCAGTTACTGAATGACTGGCATTGTCTGCAACAGCAATCATTGGTCTCTCAGGCAGTCCTCAATTAGGTCCTTTTGCAGGAGATGCATTTGAGGCTGCATGACTTCTAGTATTTATGCAGAGGTAGCTACACCATTCCTCCTGCATTTCTTCCCTTTTGTTTTTAGATTTTGATGGACTAGTGAGAGACAGAGTGCCATTGCCTCCTCATTATTGACCCTACCTTAGAGGATTTCTATGACTGTCTTAGGTTGTTCTGCCTTTTAGGACCTTACCTGTCATGGACTACCATTCCTTAAAGAGATATCACTCTGGAGGCATGTCACCCAAGGGGGAGATGGGGAAGAGCCTACATGGATCTCTGCCATTCAGTGGTCTCATGGATCTCTGCCATTCAGGCTTTGATTACATCCTTAGAGGGGCAATCAGAATTTTTGAAAGCCATCAGCACCTGGAGGGTCACCTTGTTTACAGAGCACTGCCTGGAAACATGCTGTGTGAGACAATTAAGCAAAATAATTATTAGTATGACCCTAAGTATAAGTGGCTATCTACAAGAGGTCAAACAGCCTCTTAATATTGTCCCATATTTTTCCCAAGAACCCAGCATCTAGAGAAAGCACAGATACTCAGGTTGCATTGAGGTGTCCTTAACAGCACAGAATAGTTAAGGAATTTGTCCTTCAAGATACTGAGCCAACTGCTGTTGTACTTCAAGGGCATTTGCACCTGGTAAGAGCAGATGGAATAAAAAGCTGAGGTCGCATGCCAATAGAGACATGTCCCTAACAAGAGCCGACTCTTCTGTCAGTAAGTCAGTCTGTTGTTGTAACATGTGTATGGCTTGATAAAGATGTTGACTTAGTACCTCCTGTGCCTACAGCGCCTCAGCTGACTAAGAGACGACCTCATTGATTGTCTCACCTTAGTCTCTGTCTGGGTCAAGACAATAGCAGCTGTTGTTGCCCCTGGCAATGCCTGAAATGAGGCAGCGATGATGGCAGCTGGGATAACAAAATTCCTCTTTCCCAGTGTAGGGGTGGTGAGTCTGGGCCATCAGAGTGATGGTACAAAAGTCTGTGGTATTTACCCCAGGCATCTGAATGGCAGCTGGTTCCCTCATCAGGATAGCCTTTGTGGAATACCCCATCCAGCAGGCAGTCAGGAGACATTTTTCATTAAAGCAGTTAAGGCTATCTCTGACAATGGAGGTATTGGTGACCAGAAAGAAAAAGGGAGGTTGGGCACAGACTGGGGCTGTTTTCCAGCCAACATGGCGGCCAATGGTAACATGCTAGGGAGTCACCCTAGTCCAAATTTTAACAGATGGGTTTAGATGGAAATACATCCCGTTAAAGATATGGACAGCTTTTAGGAGAGTAAGGGGGCATAAATTAAGACAGTTAGAGGGGCCACATAAATCCCAATTGCTCATATGGGGTCATATTGTAATCTAATGGGATACCTGTTAACATAGGGAATAATATTGGATGCATTATGAAAGGTAAACGTCCATGTGACAAGTGTGAGTTTAGATAAAAATATCAGGCAATCCTCCATGAATTTTATACCTAGTGCAGGCTGTCAGTGCTCCATAGGAATAAGATGTCCCATGAACGTGAGCATTTGAGGTACCCTTGGGCAGCAAGGTGGGGTGGACCTGATATGCTTGGGGGATACTTTGGGGATTTATAATCAGTAAGGGTAATGGGAAGTTCCATGCCTCACATGGTGCTGTAGGTTAGATTACCATGAAAGTCCCCGTGGTCATATTGTGTAGCTGGATACAAGGGCCGGCAGAGGAGACATTGGTGATAAGGGAGAGAATTTCCTCTGGGGGACAGGTGCCTTCTAATCATCCTGTAGTAGTGCCTAAGTCCATGAAGGGCAAACCCGAACTGAGATTGAAAAAGAAAAGAGGCCAGAGAGTTAACTGCCACAGGCAAAAGAATTGGGAGCAGGGGCACCAGAGCCCAAAACTCAATGGCCTTCCCAGGCTGAAGAAGAATTAATAAAAACAGTATGTGCATTATATCTATCGGTCCTGGTCTTCTTCTGGTTTCTTCATTACCCCTGGTCAGTAGGCAGGCAAATATCTCTCAAGGGTACCCATATTGGATCAGTTGTGTCCTGGGGTGGAATCACAAGCATAACCTTGTCCTTTGCCAGAAGCAGAGCAGGCACATGCCATTGAGAGGTTATTGGGTCCTTCCATCTAACCAATGGGAGGGCAGTGTCCCTTCCCAAAACTGCTCAATGTTTGTAAGCAGGGCATTTCTCTCATCAAAGGAGAACAAGTTCACATGCAACTGGACGTCCGTCCACCAATGCTAGGGGTGGACCTCTTGGATTCTCAGGCAGTAATCTGAGCAAGTGCCACCTTCCAGGAGTGATTAGCTCTTTCTAAGATTCCTTGGCCTTGAGGATTATAGAGTACCCAATGGAGTGACTCCATGAGGATAAGAAGGGGCTGAACTGCTGACATGAGTAAGGAAGTCCATTGTCAGTCTTGAGTGCCCAAGGCACTCCTGTTACCAGCATTGCTGATTCATGGCTTTAATAGCATGAGAGGCCTTTTCACCTGCCATGGTCACTGTGTATATGGAGGCTGAGCAAGTATCTACCACAACATATACATATCTAAGTTTACCAAAGTCTGGGTATTGGGTGACATCCATTTGCCGGACTGCACTGGGGAGTAGAACACTAGGGTTAATTCTTGACATAGCAAGGCTTTCCAATGGTGCAAGAGGTACCCATGTAGCACAGGACCTTTAAAGATGTTTACATAGTGACATAGGCAATTTGGGCCAGAGCTCATGTAACTTTTGAGGGGAAAGGTGAAATTTGCTAGTGTAACATTCTGGGTTGTTCTAGGAAGTCCATGTCTACAGTCATAATTAGGGCCTCAGTTCTCTCATTTCCTTCTGCTAAGATGCCAGGGAGTTTAGAGTGCAATCTTATGTGTGAGATGAACCAGGGATGTGTCCTGTTCTCAAGAGCCTTCTGGATAGAATGCATATAGACATGTATAGGGCTGTTTTTACTGTTTAGCATAGGAGGAGGACAGGGTATGGACAGTTTATACTGCATATTGGCTATTTGAGAAAATATTGAGTGGCTCCTGTTGGCAACACTGAAAAAATTTTAGGAGTCAAATAATTCACCTAGTTGCACTGATCCAGGATTAGGGAGAATGTAAGTTGTGTCCTCTTCCTGGTCTTTGGATAAGAACTCCAAATCTGACTTTATTAGCATCAGCAAAGGCCATCTTGTCTTGGGAATGGGAAGAGAGAGGTAGGTATGCCATGGGGTTTAAATGTAATTGGCAGTTGGGACAAAGCAGTAAGACACTTCCCTGGTAACATGTGATTATTCAGAGAGCCTGTGAACCCCCACCACCATTTCTGGAAAGCTGAACAAATCTGCCTCAAATGATTGAGAATACCATAAGGAAAATGGTAGAAGTATTTTGCCTGGTCCTTTGTTAAAAGTTCTTGCCAAGCCTCTCACCTTAATGGCAAGGCAGAAGGCAATCTAAAACTCTGAGGTAACCTTAAATAAATCAGAGTGGGCCTTGCGCTACCACACAAAGGTTCCATTCTGCCATAATATTCCTAGGACCCCTCAAGGGACCTCAGAATTATGGCCAGGAGGAGTTTCCCTGGATCATGCCTTCCAGAGTTGATAGAGAAAGGAGAGCCATAACTTTCTAGAGAAGGTTGCTAGCCTCAGGTGTTAGTTTAACCCTGGTGGAAGGGCTACTAGGCCCCTACAAGAGAGAAAATAGGTACTTCATCTTCTGGTCCAGAATAGGCAGGAAAGGTTTGGGTTAGTTAACAGTTTCACACAATGGCTGTAGTTCCAAGAGGGAGTAGGGTTCTTTTGCCATGATAGAGAATTCCAGCAGCTTAATCTTGTCAGAAATAGAAAAGCTCAGGAGGGCATTTGGGGGAACTCTCTGAACGTATTTGGGAGAACCTTAAAGTTGAGGTTTTCCAAGTTAAGTAACAATTAAGAGGACACCCTTTCAAGATAGGGCAGGCTAGGGGGTGCAAGGATATTATTGTAATGGACTATAAGGTCATCCATCCCTGGGGACTTACTATATGGCTTCAGCCTAATATAGCTGACAAATGGTTGGCTATTTTTCATGCCCCGAGGCAGGACTGTCCAGTGATATATTTTAGCTGATTTATTCATACTGGGCTCCCATACTGTGAAGGCAACATGACATCTATCCTGGGGCTCCAGAGGGACCTGGAAAAGGCAATCCTTAATTTCTAGGATCATTATATGGTACTTGGGCAGGATAGCACCAGGATGGGGCAGTGCTGCTTGAGTCGTCCTCATTTCTTTCATATGCTCATTAATGGCTCTCAGATCCTATAGAAGCCTATATTTCCCTGACTTCTTCTTAATGACAAAGTATTACGGGATTATTACGTCTGCTGTTTGAGTGTTCCAAATGACCTAAAGTTAATTGTCCCAAGACCAGTTCCTTGACAGCAGAAAGCTTAGGTTCCAAGATGGGCCACTGGTCTTCCCAGATATCAGCTTCAGATAGCCAGGCCAAAGGTATAGATAGGGTCAAGTACCTTGATATCAATTGATGCTGGGTGGTCAGTGGCCATTAGAATTGGGGGTGGTACCTTACTTTGTGACCTGTACAGTCCAGTTGGTCATAGTGCATAATATCATCAAAAAAGGCACAACTGTCCATAGTAGGGATGGCACCCATGTCTTCCAGAATATCTCTTCCCCAAAGGTTTCAGGGAATATTAGCTACAACAGGCATAAAAGATCCCTGATTTCTGTCCAAGTCCTGCCAACAGACATGTTGGGTAGTCATTTTGGTGTCCTGTTGGCCTCCAACTTCTGTAATGGAGGGATCAGACCAGAAACTCAATGGGGGAATGTCTATGTTTCATTTTTTTGTTATATGTGACATCTGCCCCTGTGTCAACCAATGGTCTAAATTTACTATCATCACTGGGGAGTGAGGAAACACAGGCAAGGCCCAAAAGACTCCTGGTAGAGCATGGATTCCTCTTACTGGTGGGGATAAGGGTGACCATTTTGGAGTTTAAATCGTCTTCCTGATTTTGAGGACAAAAATTCATAGTCCAGTGGAAACCTTTGTTACGATGAGGACTTCTGCCTAGTGAGGAGCAGTCCCATCTGAGATGACAAGGCTTGCCACAGCCCCAACAGGTGCAACCAGGGTACCCTTTAGGAGGGGGGCACATTCTCTGTACATGGTCCATGACCAAGGCATCACTGGAGGCAGTCATGGCTGCAATGGGGCCTGTGCCTGGATCCAAATTACAAGTGGCAACAACCCATTTATGGATATCATCAATTCTTACGGCTGCCACAGCATTGTGAGTGGGGGGCATTAAGACCCTCCCATTCAAGCTGCTTGATGAGCATGTCTCTGATTGTGTGAGCATTGCCAGACTTTCCACTGCCTCAGTCACACAGGAGAGGAAGTTTGTGAAGGATTCCCTAGACTGCTAGACAAGATTGTGAAAGTGAGCAGAAGTGCAGGCCTGAAGGGCCTTTAAAACAAGATCAGCAACCTGGTTAAAGTAAGTATGTAGTCAGAGAGTGGCCTGAGTGAAAGGGTTAATGTATGCCCCACAGCCGACAAACATGTCAAAAGTAACATGAAGGTTATATTTCAGGTTAATCCTAGCCTAATTCACAGTCTAGTCAGTATATGCAGACCTCTAATTAAGAAATAAGGTGAATCCAGCACTGCCTTACGGCGGTTATACCAATCATAAAAGGTCATGGCCCATTGCTTCAGTATTTGTTTAAAATAAAGGGAATCTGGGCCAGAGTCTTTGCCAGCTTTTCTTATTAGTGTCATGTCTGCCAAGGTAGTGAGAATTCAGGGCCAAGTTTGACAGGAAAAGCCTCATGTATACCTGAGGATAATGAGGCCCTCCAGGGAGAGGCAGTCCGACACTCTTGATGGGCATTACAGGGAACTCTTGTTTCTAGGGGAAAAAATGGATGGAAAAAAGTAGATCCTGTAGAGACCTCCTTCAGCAGATGGGCATGGCTCTGGGTTGAGGGCACCCACCTATCTCAAAGTTTTTAACCCAGAAATGTTCCTGTCCAAAGGAAGAACAGGGACAAAAATGGAACAGAGACTGAAGGAAAGACCAACCAGGGACTGCCCCATCTGGGGATCCATCATGTCTACAGACACCAAACACAACACTGTTGCCATGGTCAAGAGGTGCTTGCTGACAGGAACCTAGTGTGTCGGGTTCTGAGGAAGTCCAGCCAGCAACTGATTAATGCAGATGTGGATGCTTGGAGCCAACCATCAGATGGAGCTCAGGGAACCTGGTGGGGGAGCTGGCAGAAGGACTAGAGGAGAGAAGGGGGACTGAAACCCCATTAGAAGAACAACATAGGCTGGCCTGACCACTCAGTTCTCCCAGAGTCTAGACCACCAACCAAGGGGTGTACCTGGAGAGAGCCATGGCTCCAGATACATATGTAGCAAAGAAGACCCTTGCTTGACAGCAGCGGGAGGAGAGGCCCTCAGTCCTGGGGAGGCTTGATATCCTAGCATAAGCAGATGCTCAAGCAGTGGTGCAGGAGAGTGTGGGCAGGTGGGGAGGCACTCTCCTATAGACAAATACTAGGGGGGGGGCCAAAGTGGGATGGGGAGTTGGTGGAGGGGTTAACTGGAAAGTGATGTATCATTTGAGATGTAAACAAATGGAATGATTAATAATAATAATAATAATAATAATAATAATAACTGATTTACTAATGCCCTCCTTGGTTTGTTTGTAATGCCTATTCACAGTGATTTCTAGACTTTCATTGTCTGTGTTTACTAATTGTTATAGCAATAACAACAAGTCTCACGTTTAGTTTCAGGAAATTCTATAATAAATATCTATATTCAATAGATTTGGGGATAGTGAACAATCCTGGAAGACTGGGGTAAATGGTTCCGGGACTCCCTTCGCCAATATAGGGCAAAGTCCTGTGCCTTCTATACGTGATTTCTGTATTGGGTAAAAGGAGGCCAAATTGTAAAGTTGACTGGTGAAGGCGAAAATGACCAGATTTATATTTGCTTAGAACAACTAAAAGTAAGAGGGGACATACATTAAATATGCATTCTACACCCCTGAACCTCAGGCAATGAAGAAAACAGAGAAGTTAGAAGCAAAAATAGGTATTTAATTTGCCCTGAGAAAATTTTCTTGGGCAGGGGGAGTTTCTAATACCGATGGTTTTTCCTTTTCCATTTCTCTTTCTCTTTCCTTTTCCATTTCCCTTTCCTTTTCCCTTTTCTTTTCCTTTTCCACTTCCCCTTTCTCACCTGTTTCTTTTTCCTTTTCCTTTCCTCTTTCTCCTTTCTTTTCCTTTTCTCTTTCCATTTTCCTTTTCTTTCCCTTTCCCTCTTGTTGATTCCCCCGAGTTTTCATCACCCTACAATAGCAAAGACTACTGACAGCGAGGGTTGTCATTTCTCTCTACAGGTGTTTTATTGATAGTGGATGTTAGGCAGAAAGAAAGGATATTGATCCTTTTCCCTATACCACTGAGATATTTGAAGAGCCATATGCCAGCTTCTGCTGAGACAAATTCAGGGGTAATGTCAATTATACCCTTTACAAGTGAAACAGCAAGCAGTCAGTAAGTCCTCTTCTGAAATGAGAGTGGGTACTTCTCACGCAAAGATCAGGTAAGGGGGTGTCTTCTGAGGCACGGTTCCTTCTGTGTTAAAGAGCAAACCCTGTTTTACAGAAGGCCAGCCTAAAGTCAAAAGGTAAAGAGATTGGAAACATACCAAAGGATGAGGTAAGAAAATGGGAAACATTAAGAGTCCTTTT
Source organism: Rattus rattus (assembly GCF_011064425.1). Classification (NCBI taxonomy): domain Eukaryota; kingdom Metazoa; phylum Chordata; class Mammalia; order Rodentia; family Muridae; genus Rattus; species Rattus rattus. Next base: position 41,066,664 of record NC_046157.1, on the reverse strand, counting down.
AATGTGATAGGTACCTTATACGTCCCCAGAACCCTACTCCTAAAGTCAGTGGGGTAAAGGTTTTTCCTGCTTAGTCTGTCAGTTCAGGCATGGAGTCAGAACATTAAAAGAAAGAAGCAGAGTTCAAGTTCAATGGTGGCAAATCTCCAAGCTGCTAATAACTCATCTTCAAGCTCTGTTCGTACTGCCCCATTACAAACAAGCCAGCGCCCCAGAGGCTAATGGCAGCAAGTGCAACTATCTGGTCCTTCCTGGCTCGAAACTAACTAGCCATTCAGGCCCGGCCTCCAACTAATATCGTTGAAAGAAATAGTTCTCACCTCAAGGGGATAAAAGACAGAGTGTATTTTGAATGGGCATATATGAGTGACCATGGGCCAGGTCACAGATGCAGGCTATTCAAAGTTCCATGTTCCAACTTGAAAGCAGCACCATGAGGATTTTATAGTTGCACGGACCAAAGATAGTCATAAATCAAGGCAAGTTTAAAATACATTGTTAGGTACATCAGAGAGGAGGTTCAGCAAGATGGGGGGAGATTTTCTATTGTCCTAACATGACATCTGATGATATGTGTAGCTTTTGGGGTGGTGGGTCTGCTAAGTTAATAGATACCAAAAGCTCTTTTCTTTTTTACTTTTTGGTATTTTTTTTCTTTTATTGGATATTTTTTATTTACATTTTAAATGTTATCCCTGTTCCTGGTTTCCCCTCTAGAAATCCACTATCCCATCTCCCCTCTCCCTGTTTCTAAGAGGGTGATCCCTCACCCACCCACCCACTTCCTTCCACTTCCCCACCATGGCATTCCTCTACACTGGGCATCAAGCCTTAACAGGACAAAGGGCCTCTCCTCCCACTGATACCTGACAAGGCCATCCTCTTCTACACATGTGGATGGAGCCTTAGGTCCATCCCTGTGTTCTCTAGGGATGGTGATTTAGTCCCTGAGAGCTCTGCGGGGGGGAGGAGGTCTGATTGGTTGATACTGTTGTTCTTATGGGGTTGCAAACCCCTTCAGCTCCTTCCAATCTTTCTATAACTCCTCCAATTGGGACCCAGTTCAATAGTTTGCTGTTGGCTGTTAGCATCCACCTCTGTATTTGTCATGCTTTGGCAGAGCCTCTTGGGAGACAGCTATATTAGGCTCTTGTCATATTCCCCCAGGTAGGACAGACTCTACATGCCCTTTCTTTAAGTCTCTGCTCCACTATTTCCTCCTGTGAGTATTTTTGTTCTCCCTTTTAAGAAGGTTTAAAGCATCAGCATTTTGTTTGTCCTTCTTGGCTGCCTTCGAGAAAAAAAAATGTTTTTCTCACTTGACCTTAAACTGTGTTCTGCTGTGACTTGTTCTGTGGAAAAGGTTCTCATATTCCCTTGGTTATGGTGAGTATATTTTGATAATAAGAAGAGGGGTGATTTGTTATATTTTAAGAAGCCTTTGCTTAGTCTTATTTCTTTGTTTAGTCTTGCCTCAGTTTTTCCTGGTATCGTGGGAATAACGATCTTATGGTATCTTGCCAAAATGGAAATTGAGGTAATGCATATTCATGTCTATATAAGGATCAATAAAGCTTTCAACTTCGTCCAGTTGCTTCTGCCTTTACTCTGCATCTCCTGTGTCCTGGTTATTTGCAACTGTACTCAGGGCCCCCAATGCTTTAGACGTTGACAATTGGCGCCCAAGCAGGGACCCTGAAGGTAAGTCAGGACGATCGGATAAGGTAAGTATAATTTATTACAGGGAAATGGGACAAGATAAATCTTCTCTTTATCTCGCTATGCTTAAACATCTTTTTAAAGTGCAGGGAATTCATATCTCTCGGTCTGGTTTAGAAATGTGTTTAGAGACAGCAAACGAGCAAATATAATCCTTGGTTCCCTGACTAGGGTTCCACAGATTCTGATATCTTGGTCAAAGTGAAAGCTAACATGGAAGAGGCTGTCAGGCAGGGCAAAAAGGACCCAATTTGTTTCTGGTCTATTTGGGCTGTTATTTTCACAGTGTTCAAAGCCTTGAATGAAGACAGGATGATAATGAATATAGAACAAGAAACTACGCCTTTGTTACGACAAAAGCGAAAGTAAAAGTTTCCTGTCTGAACCACTGCCTGAAGCAGTTTTTTCTACATTGTTTCCTGAGGATGACATGTTAATGATAGATTGAGACAATGATGATGATGAATTGCCTGCTTTTTCTTTCTTTTTTTTTTTTTTTGGTTTTTTTTTTTTTGGAGCTGGGGGCCGAACCCAGGGCCTTGCGCTTCCTAGGCAAGCGCTCTACCACTGAGCTAAATCCCCAACCCCTTTTCTTTTCCTATAATTAGGCCAGCACCGGTTCCAGGTGTGGCCCAACCGACTTATTATAAAGGATGATGCTGGCAGTTGAAAAAAGACAGTAACTTTATATGAACCATATACTGAGTTTTTATTTATACTAAAATTAACATTGGAAAGAACATTGGTAGAAGAGGAAGCTAGAGGACAACTGCTGAAAATGCTTGCTTTTGAAAATGCTAATGAAGAGTACAGGAGAGCATTATTACCTATAAAGGAGACTGGGGATATTAATGCTTATATGAAGGCATGCAAGGATATCTTCTCTGAAAATGGAAAGATGCATTTTTGGCACGTATTGATCCAGATAGAGTTATTAAATTATACATTGAAATACTCTTGAATATCCTATAGGCACTTTAGCTCAAGATGAGTTGCCTTTAGAATATTATTAAATATAAATTTAACAAAACATTAACAACTTATGAGGAGCAAATTTCTTTAATTATTCAACAAGGCAGACAAAGACTTGTTACACTGTGGGGATATGATTGTGCTGCTATTGTTTTCCCATTAAGCAAAAATAAAGTTGAATATTTAATGCAGACGTCTGAAGTTTTTCAATTAGCCATGATTTCTTACACTAGAAATACTGAATTTCATTTTCCCCATAGTAAATTCTGGGATTGCTTAAGAAAACAAACAAAAAAAAATGTGATAAATACACTAATTTCTGTTGATCCATTACCATCTGCCGTTACTGTGTTTACAGATGGCTCTAAGACCAAAGATCTAAGACACATGGCTTATTGGACCAAAGATAAATTCTGGCTACAAGAATTTTCTTTTGGGTCAGTACAACAAAATGAATTATTAGCAGTAATTAATGTATTGCAGGATTTTACTCATGATGTAACTATTATAGCTGATTCAGCTTATGTTGTAGGGGTACAGAATATTGCGACTGCAGTTGTTTCTACATCTAAGCCTATATTAAATGTTATTCTCACATATTAAAGGACTATTGTTACTCTGAAACTCTAGAATATTTATTACACATATTAGATTACATTCAAGATTGCCAGCATCTTTAACACATGGCAATCATATGGTAGATCAATTAGTGGCATTTGCTACCCCAGAAAAAGAACATAATTATAATCATGTCAATGCAGGCTATTTACATATTAAATATGACTCCTTATTCTCAAGCCAAATGAATTATTGCTAATTGTCCTATTTGTAAGCCTTTACATATAAGATGTATTCGATCTGGCATTAATCCCAGAGGAATACAGCCTAATAAATTGTGGCAGAAGGGTGTAACCCATATTTCTGAGTTTGGTCGCCTTTCATATGTACATGTAAGCATAAATACTTTTTCAAATTTTGTATGGGCTACGCCATTGCCTGGAGAACGCACTGCTCATGTTATACAGCATCTATTGGAAACTTTTGCTGTTATGGGACTGCCCTCTAAAATTAAAACTGATAATGGACCAGCATATATTTCTTATAAATTTAATCAATTTTGTCAACATTATCATATTGCACATATTACTGCTATAGAATACAATCCACAAGGACAAGCTTTTGTTGAAAGAGTACACCATACCCTGAAAAAACAAATTGTAAAATTAAAAGGAAATAAAAGAGATGACCTTACACAGTCTGAATGGAGTTTGCAGACTAATCCCAGAGCTATATTGGCACAAACATTATTTGTTATTAATTTTCTTAATTTACCACAAGGTGAGGTTTTATCAAGAGCAGATAGACACTTCCCCCTGAAGGCCTAGAATAGCCAGAATGGAAAAAAATTGCCCAAGATGCTGATCAGCAAGAAGGGACATTGCTGTATTTAGGAAGGGGAAAAAATAGCTTTTTCTTTTTTTTTCAGTTATTTTTTCCTTTTTTTCTTTATTAACTTGATTATTTCTTATTTATTCTCTAAACAGCAAAGTAGACAAAAACGCCATATAAACACAAAGGAAGTGGTGCAGAATGGAGATGCTGGCCAACTTTGGATCTGAGGCTCATAAGTGACAGCCCAGGTTTCTGAGAGGGACAAGGGTAGGGAAGGAGGGACAGTGTGGTTCTGTCGTACAACCAGCTGGAGGCCAGAGCTCTGAACAATGGGAAGCATGCCTGCATCCGAGCGCGACAGGAAACTAGTTCCTAGGGGCTCACCAAGTACAAAAGTTTTCTCATTTTACAGCACTTGAAATACTGACATCAATATTAAAATAAAAGCAAGTTTTACTCAATAATCAAAAATACAAAAGACCGAATATCCCAGTGGCGGATATGGAAAACGGTGCCTGCTCAACCCTCCCACGCTACTAGAAAGTGTATAGAGCTAATTAGATCTGCAAAAGGTTGTAAACAAGTTCTTGCCAAGCCAATCCCTTCTTCATCATGAAGGCTGGGACTGTCATGGAGCTCAGGCCGCTGCTTATGAGGGGGCAAACTTCTTCGCTGTGCTCAAACCCGTTTCTCATATTCTACTGATTTGGCAGTAAATTGTACAGGCCTCTGCTTGAGCTGGGTCTTGAATACTTGGTTTGTTTAGAAGTTCTTGTATTCCTAATAAGATCTGTTTGATCGTGATAGCTGGTCTTCAGTCCTTGTCTTCCTCCAGGATCGACAGGTATACTGTGACGGAAGGATACACGTTTGGATCAAACAGAAGTGGCTCACCTTTACAATTGGTGGTGAGGAGGGGTAGTCATCTTTGAAAAGCATCCATAGCTTGAACAGGGCTCCTTCCCGTGGAGTCCCCTTCTTTCCAGGGATAGCGCACTCCCAGTTTATCAGGTTCATTATGCCATCAGGGTTCTTCGTTGGGACAGCCACAAAGCCAAAAGAGTGGTCCTTCCCCGAAGCTTTCCTCTCCTGAGCAAGTCAGTTGAGGGCAAATCCAACATATTCAAAGTCTCTGGGCTACCACGGACTGGACCGTCCCAGCAGCAGAGGTGGCTGCACTCCTTTTGTGTATCTTGTTTTATAGGAGGTCCTTGATCCACTTAAACTTGAGCTTTGTACAAGGAGATAATAATGGATCGATTTGCATTCTTCTACATGCTGACCACCAATTGAACCAGCACCATTTGTTGAAAATGCTGTCTTTTTTCCTACTGGATGGTTTTAGCTCCTTTGTCAAAGATCAAGTGACCATATTCTATTCCAGTAAGATCTACCTGCCTGTCTTTCTACCAATACCATGTAGTTGTTTTTTGTTGTTGTTGTTGTTGTTGTTTTGTTTTGTTTTGTTTTATACCACTATTGCTCTGTAGTACAAATTGAGGTCAGGATGGTGATTTCCCCCAGAAGTTCTTTTATTGTTATTTTGCTATCCTGGGTTTCTTGTTATTCCAAACAAATTTGCAAATTGATCTTTCTAACTCTGTGAAGAATTGACTTGGGATTTTGATGGGGATTACACTGAATCTGTAGATTGCTTTCAGCAAGATGGCCATTTTTACTATATTAATCTTGCCAATCCATGAGCATGGCAGGTCTTTCCATCCTCTGAGATCTTGAATTTCTTTCTTCAGAGACTTGAAGTTCTTGTCATACAGATCTTTCACTTGCTTGGTTAGAGTCACCCAAGGTGTTTTATATTATTTGTGAATATTGCGAAGGGTGTCATTTCCCTAATTTCTTTCTGAGCCTCTTTATCCTTTAAGTAGAGAAAGGATACTGATTTGTTTGAGTTAACTTTATACCCAGCCACTTTGCTGAAGTTGTTTATCAGCTTTAGTAGTTCTCTGGTGGAACTTTTGGGGTCACTTAAGTATACTATCATATCATCTGAAAACAGTGATATTTTGACTTCTTCCTTTCCAATCTGTATTCCTTTGTCCTCCTTTTGTTGTCTGATTGTTCTGGCTAGGACTTCAAGCACTATATTGAATAGGTAGAAAAAGAGTGGGCATCTTGTCTAGTCCCTGATTTTAGTGGGATTGCTTCAAGTTTCTCTCCATTTAGTTTGATGCTGGCTACTGGTTTGCTCTATATTGATTTTACTATGTTTAGATATGGGCCTTGAATTCCTGGTCTTTCCAAGACTTTTATCCTGAAGGGGTATTGAATTTTGTCAAATGCTTTCTCAGCAACTAATGAGATGATCATATGGGTTTTTTCCTTTGAGTTTGTTTATATAGTGGATTACGTTGATGAATTTCATCAACCATTCCTGCATCCCTGGGATGAAGCCTACTTGATCAAAATGGATGTGTTCTTGGATTCAGTTTGTGAGAATCTCATTGAGCATTTTGGCATTGATTCATAAGGGAAAGGGGTCTGAAGTTTCTTTTTCTTTGTTGGGTCTTTGTGTAATTTAGATATATGTGTAATTGTGGCTTCATAGAAGGAATTTGGTAGTGCTTCGTCTGTTTCTATTTTGTGGAATAGTTTGGACAGTATTGGTATTAGGTCTTCTATGAAGGTCTGATAGAATTCAGCTTTGCTTATTTGGGAGACTTTTAATGGCTGCTTCTATTTCCTTAGGAGTTATGGGACTGTTTAGATGGTTCATCTGATCCTGATCTAACTTTAGTATCTGATATCTGTCTAGAAAGTTGTCCATTTCCTCCAGATTTTCGAATTTTGTTGAATACAGGCTTTTGTAGTAGGATCGAATGATTTTTTGGATTTCCTCTGATTCTGTTGTTATGTCTCCCTTTTCATTTCTGATTTTGTTAATTTGGATACTGTCTTTGTGCCCTCTGATTTGTCTGGCTAAGGGTTTATCTATCTTTTTGATTTCCTCAAAGAACCAGCTCCTGGTTTTGTTGATTCATTGTATAGTTCTTTTTGTTTCTACTCCATTGATTTCAGTCCTGAGTTTGCTGTCTACTCCTCTTGGTAGTATTTGCTTCTTTTTGTTCTAGAGCTTTCAGGTGTGCTGTCAAGCTGCTAGTGTATGCTCTCCCCAGTTTCTTTTTGGAGGCACTCGGAGCTATGAATTTTCCTCTTATCACTGCTTTCATTGTATCCTATAAGTTTGGGTATGTTGTGCCTTTGTTTTCATTAAATTCTAAAAAGTCTTTGATTTCTTTCTTTATTTCTTCCTTGACCAAGTTATCATTGAGTAGAGCATTGTTGAGCAGACTCCTTGTGTATTTGGGCTTTCTGTTGTTTTTGTTTTTATTGAAGATCAACCTTAGTCCATGCTGATCTGATAGGATGCATGAAATTATTTCAATCTTCTTGTATTTGTTGAGGCCTGTTTTGTGACTGATTATTTGGTCAGTTTTTGAGAATGTACCAAGAGGTGCTAAGAAGAAGGTATATTCTTTTGTTTTAGGATGAAATGTTCTATGGATATCTGTTAAATCCATTTGGTTGGTAACTCCTGTGTCTCTGTTTAGTTTCTGTTTCCGTGATCTGTCCATTGCTGAGAGTGGGCTGTTGACGTCTCCCACTATTATTGTGGGAGGTGCAGTGTGTGTTTTAAGCTTTAGTAAAGTTTCTTTTATGAATGTGGGTGCTCTGCATTTGGAGCATAGATATTCAGGATGCAGAGTTCATCTTGATGGATTTTCCTTTGATGATTATGAAGTGTCCTTCCTCATCTTTTTTGATAACTTTTGGTTGAAAGTTAATTTTATTTGATATTAGAATTGCTACTCCAGCTTGTTTCTTGGGATCATTAGCTTGGAAAAAGTTTTCCCAGCCCTTTACTTTGAGGAAGTGTCTTTGTCACTGAGGTGTGTTTCTATGCAGAAAACATATCCTGGATCCTTTTTAAATATCCAGTCTTTTAGTCTATGTCTTTTTACTGGGGAATTGAGTCCATTGATGTTGAGAGATATCAGGGACCACTGATTGTTGTTTCTGATTATTTTTTTTTTGTTAGAAGTGGAATTATTTTTGTGTGGCTATCTTCTTTTGGTTAAAAGAAGATTACTTTCTTGCTTTTTCTAGAGCATAGTTTCCCTCCTTGTGTTGGAGTTTTCCATTTATTTTCCTTTGTTGGGTTGGATTTGTGGAAAGATATTGTGTAAATTTTGTTTTGTCATGGATTATCTTAGTTTCTCCATCTATGTTATTTGAGAGTTTTGCTGGATCTAGTATCCTGGATTGGCATTTGTATTCTCTTAGGGTCTGTATGACATCTGTCCAGGATCTTCTGGCTTTCATAGTCTCTGTTGTGAAGTCTGGTGTAAATCTGATAGGTCTGCCTTTATATGTTACTTGACGTTTTTCCTTTAACTGCTTTTACTAATTTTTCTTTTCTTTTGTTTCTTTCTCTCTTCTATTTCCTTTCTTTGTTTCTTTGTTTCTTTGTCTCTTTCTTTGTTTCTTTGTTTCTTTGTTTCTTTGTTTCTTTGTTTCTTTCTTTCTTTCTTTCTTTGTTTTGTGCATTTGGTGTTTTGACTATTATTTGACAGGAGAAATTTCTTTTCTGGTCCAATCTATTTGGAGTTCTGTAGGCTTCTTATATGCTTATGGGCATCTCTTCCTTTAGGTTAGGGAAATTTTCTTCTATAATTTTGTCAAAGATATTTACTGGCCCTTTAAGTTTGGAATTTTTGCTCTCTTCTGTACTTCTTATCCTTAGGTTTGATCTTCTCATTGTGCCCTGGATTTCCTGATGTTTTGGGTTAGGAGCTTTTTGCATTTTACATTTTCTTTGACTGTTGTGTCGATGTTTTCTATGATATTTCTGCCCCTGAGATTCTTTCTTCTAGTTCTTGTATTCTGTTGGTGATGCATCTATGACTCCTGATCTTTTTCCTAGGTTTTCTATCTCCAGAGTTGTCTCTGTTTGTGATTTTTTTTACTGTTTCTATTTCCATTTTTAGATCCTGGATGGTTTTGTTCAATTCTTTCACCTGTTTGGTTGTGTTTTCCTGTAATTCTTTAAAGGATATTTTTGTTTGTTTGTTTCCTTTTTAAGGGTTTCTACCTGTTTACTTGTGTTGTCCTGTTTTTCTTTAAGGGAGAAAGGACTTTATGTCCTTCTTAAAGTCCTCTATCATCATCATGAGATGTGATTTTAAATCAGAATCTTGCTTTTTTGTGTATCCAGGACTTGCTGTGGTGGGAGAACTGGGTTCTGAAAATGCCATGTGGCCTTGATTTCTGTTGTTTAGTTTCTTTCACTTGCCTCAATCCATCTGGTTCTTTCTGTTTTAGCTGGTCTTGGTGTCTCTGACAGTGGCTTGATGCTCCTGTAAGTCTGTGTGTCAGCATTCTTGGGAGACCAGCTCTTTCCCAGTGAGATTTAGGTACAGAGAGGTATGGCATAGGGTCAGCCCAGGGTGCAGATGGAAATTGGTAGGCTCTTGTCCCAGACTGTTCCTCAGTTCTCGTGTCCTGAGGGCTACAGGAGAGTCCCTCTGAGCAGAAGTGGTGGTCTTACCCGTGCTCTCAGGTGTGTCAGCTCTTTTGGGAGACCAGTTTTCTCCCAGCGGGATCTGCATACAGAGAGCTATGGCATAGGGTCAGCTTGGGGCACAGACAGAAACTGGAAGGATCCAAAAGCCTTTTTCTAGTAGTCACAAGATAGTAGTTCCTGTTCAGAAGTTCCCCAAATCATCACAGTTTGTCTTGTGACTTGTCAGGATATTTGGCTTTAGTAGCCCAAACTTTAGACACTGGAATCTTGAGGTGGTGTTGTGGAAAGCTGGAGTCCCTACTCACTCTTCTATTACTGCAAACCACAGAACAGAAGGCAAGGTCCACTGTGTATTTTTTTTTCTGGTGCTTTGTGTGGCTCAGTAAACAGAGAATCTACATACATATTAGCCATAACCTCTCTCCTCTTGAAAGTTAGTAATAAACAAAAGTCTTTGGAAAGACAAAAGAAAGCACAAGAAAATTGTCCCCAAAACAAAAACAAAACAAAACAAAACAAAAAAAACCAGAAATATATGTGTTTTGGGCCATATGGGACTCTTAAGTTTTCATTTCTAACTCCCCCAGGTGACATTCCCACAGCATGTAATACTGATTGATGAACAAAAAAAAAAAAAAAAACAAAACAAAAAAAAAAAAAACAACAACAACAACAACAAAAAACCAAAAAAAACCCCCAAAAAACAAACCAAAAAAACAAAACAAAACAAAACAACAACAACAAAAAAAACCTTTAAAAATCCCCAAATTTCTGTCTTTAGGGTACAATCACATTTCCCTCCAATAACCCAATAATGCAGGTACAGATCTTAGTGAAGTGAGACACGGACACGGCATCTGATAAGATAAATATTCATCGCTCTCACTATCAATTTTTAAGGCATGGAGAATAGGAGAGGGAAATATGATGAGGGTTGAGAGATGGATATGGAGGGTTAAGATCCCAGCTTGGCCTGTTATGAACTCTATGACTTGAGCAAGTTCCTTGACCTGACACAGTCATGTCAAGTATAAAAACTGGAGCGGGAGGGGCCAATCTTGTGGAATTGAGAGAATTATGTAACCAGATGATAGGTGGTACCCAATAAATGTAAATTGTTTGCCTTATTAATTTTAGGAAGATTTATATTTTGACACTTGGCTTTATCATAGCACAATTGCAAAGTCTATTATAATCTCTGTGGCAATCGGTCTTTCTTATTATCTTTGAATGAGGGGTGGTGATTAGGATCATTAAATTAATTAGTGCATGTAAGACGTCTTGGTAAATGTTGAGAATCTGGTTGCTCTCCACACACATATATTCTTATTTCCTTCATTTAGCAGTAAAGTTGGTATGGCAAATCAACCTTACAAAGGGGTATCAAAGAATTAGTATCTGAGAGATTACAAAGAAAGAAAAATAAAATAAAGAAAGAAAGACTGCAAAAGAAACTTTTACTCTCCTATAGTAATTGTTGTCTTGGAGTCTTACTGTCTTCTCTGTTTGCTAACCTAGGCCTAGTCCTGGAAACTTACAGCTTCTGTACAATCTTATCTAGGCCTAGAATGTTTTCAGTCACTTAAAACTTGCGGCTAAAACTTACTGCTGAATAAGCTCACCTTGTCTAGTTCTTTCTGAACTCTAGCTGGCTGGTTCAACTCTGCTGTTGTGGTTCAAAACTTCTCCACACAAATTGATTCAATCTGGCTTTTCTCGGCTTCTGAATTGCTCTTCTTGGCCTCATGCTAACTTTGACAATATATTCTAATCTTCTGGTTCCTTCTCATTTTCTGGGTCATTCCGTCTTCACCTGTATCTAACTTGTTCTCTTCAACCTGCCTGTAAAACTCTTCAGACAAAACTGCCTCCTTTCTCTCTATGCTGCTATACCCTCCCTCTCAATGCTACTGTACTGCTCTCCACACACTCTACTATATTCCTGCACTGGACATTCTTCCTCTTGTACTATTTCTCTCTCCCTTAAGTAGCTTTCCTTTTCTCTCTCTTCTTGTGGGAGTTTAGCATATCCTACCTATCCTGTCAAATCTTTCTCTGATTCATCAATTTTTCTGCCACTCAATTAGATTTTACTTTCACACATGGCTGTTTCCTCCTACATCTTTACCTTCATTATTTGGGATTAAAGGTGACTACTAAGGGTGTGTGTATATTCCAGCCAGAGGGATTAAAGGTGTGTGCTAAGGGCTGAGCCAGACCCTAACTAGAAGCAGGCTCAAATGTCCTGTAATAAAAGGACAAAAGAGAGGTAGGTCATTCTCAGACCTTACCCATAGACACTATGATATAACAAATCTGGGGTGGGAGTTAGACATTGTTCATGTTTATGACTCTTTAGAAGTTCTCATATGACTTTTCATATGTTTTATTTTAAATATATATATCAATACATACCAATAAATCTATATATGCCAATATAATGTGTGTATATATATACATATATATATATATATATATATATTTCTTCTCCCATGACTATAATTTTATCTCCCTCCTTTCCTCCCAGTCTCTCCTGACCACTCCTCTGTTTCTCTTCAGAAAAAGAGCAGGTCTGCCATGGATGTCAACTGAACATGGCATAACAAGTTGCAATAAGACCAGGCACAAACCTTCATATCAAGGCTGGATGAGGCAACCCAAGAGGAGGAAAAGGGTCCCAAAAGCAGGTAAAAGAGTCAGAGACAGGATTTTCTTCCACTGTAGGAGTCCCTCAAGAAGACCGAGCTAAAACGGAATTCTCAACTGAGGAATCTCAAATGACGGATAGGCACTTAAAGAAATGTTCAACATCCTTAGTCATTAGGGAAATGCAAATCAAAATGACCCTGAGATTCCACCTTACACCAATCAGAATGGCTAAGATCAAAAACTCAGGTGACATCAGATGCTGATGAAGATATGGAGAAAGGGGAACACTCCTCCACTGCTGGTTGGATTGCAAACTGGTTCAACCACTTTGCAAATCAATGTGACAGTTCCTCGAAAAATTGGAAATAGTTCTACCTGAAGTCCCAGTTATATCCAAAAGATGCTCCAACACATAACAAGGACACATGCAGCCTTATTTATAATATCCAGAAGCTGGAAACAACCCAGATGCCCCTCATTGGAAGAATGGATACAGAAAGTGTGGTACATTTATACAACGACACGAATTTTTCAGGGAAATCGATGGAACTAGAAAATAACATCCTGAGTGAGGTAATCCAAGCCCAGAAGGACATACACAGTATACACTCACTAATAAGTGAATATTAGCCCAAAAGCTCAGAATACCCATGATATAACTCACTGACCATATGAAGCTTAACAAGAAGGAAGGCCAAAGTGTGGATGCTTCAATCCCATTTAGAAAGGAGAACAAAATGGGAAGTAGAGGGAGGGAGGGCTCTGGGTGAGAGTGGAGAGGGAGAAAAAAAGGCGGGCAGGTTCAGGTATGGTAAGAGACAGTAGAAAATTTCAGAGGGCCAGGACAATGAATAGAAATATGTAGCAGTGGGGGTTGGGGGACGGGGATAACTACTACAAAGTCCCAGGCACCATGGATATGAGAGGCTCCAGCACCCAGTGGGGATGAAATTAGCTGAAATACCCAACAGAGGAAAGATAGAACCTGAAGAAATCTCCTTCAGTAGATAAACATGGCCCCCAGTTGAGGGAAGGGGCCGCTCACCCATCTCAAAAAATTTAACCCAAAAGTGTTCCTGTCTAACGGAAACACGGGTACAAAAATTGGAGCAGAGACTGAAGGAAAGGCCATCCAGAGACTGTCCCACCTTGGGATCCATCCCATCTGCAGACACCAAACCCTGACAGTATTGCTGATGCCAAGAAGAGTTTGCAGATAGGAGCCTAATATGGATCTGTCCTCTGAGAGGCTCTGCCAGCACCTGACTAAGACAGATGCAGATACTCACAGCCATCCATTGGACTGAGCCTGGGGACCTCAATGTAAAAGGGAAGAACTAAAGGAGCTGAAGGGTACTACAACCCCATAGGAAGAAGACTGATTTCAACTAACCCGACACCTCAGAGCTCCCAGGTACTAAATCACCAACCAAAGAGTTGGGTCCAACACGGTTGGGTCCATGTCTCCTGTTACATATGTAGCCGAGGATTGCATTATCTAGCATCAATGGGAGGGGAGCCCCTTGGTTCTGTGGAGGCTTGTTTCCCCAGCAAAGAGGAATGCTAGAGGGGTGCGGCAAGAGTAGGTGGGTGGGTAGGTAGGGGAACACCCTCTTAGAGGAAAAGTGGAGGAGAGATGGGATGAGGGTTTGCAGAGAGAAGACCCGGAAGGGGAACATTTGAAATGTAAATAAATAAAATAATCGTTAAAAAAATTTGAAAAAGAAAGAAGATGAAGGCAAAGAGGAGGAGGAGGGGGAAGACCGAGCTGTAAACTGTAACATGTATGCACAGGACTTACATCAGACCCAATCAGGGAACCACATTGTTGCTTCAGTTTCTGTGTGCCCCTATGTGTCCTGGTTAATTGATTCTGTAGCCCTGTTCTTGTAATATACTTGACCCCTTTGGGTCAATCGCCAATCCTTCTCTTCCATAGTCTATGCTCTGTCTAGTATTTGACTATGGATCTCTGCATTTGCCCCTATCAATTGCTGGATAAATTGCTGACAACCATGCTAGGCTCCTCTCTATAAGGATAAATCTCAAGGCTAACCAGGGACTCTGGTTCCTGGCCTTTAGGTATATCAGGCTTGGGCTCCCTCTTGTGGCATGATTCTCAAGTTGCACCAGTCGTTGGCAAGCTCTGAGCCACCTTTACCCCAGCATGTTCTTAAAAATATCTTGGCCGTTTTGACTGTTATTAAAATTTCGAAGGAGTTTTGATTTGCGTTTACCCAAGGACCTATGAAGTTAACATTTAGGTGTCATTTGAGTTTGTTCTCTTGAGAATTCTCTGTTTACCCTATTTTAAAATTTGGTTTATTTTTTAATATCTAGTTTGTTAAGATATGTATATCTTGGGGTTGGGGATTTAGCTCAGCGGTAGAGCACTTGCCTAGCAAGCGCAAGGCCCTGGGTTTGGTCCCCAGCTCCGAAAAAAAGAAAAAAGAAAAAAAAAGATATGTATATCTTTTGAATATTAGCCCTCTATTGGATATGGAGTTGGTGAAAATCTTCTCCCATTCCATAGACTGCTGCTTTTCCCAAATGATGGTGTTCCTTGCAGTGCAGAAGCTTATCAGTTTCATGAGGTTTCACTTATTAATTATTGATCTTATGCTAATGGTGTTCTGCTCAATAAGTCTTTTCTTGTGACACCCGCGGATCCCGGCCCGCAGCAGCTCTCTGCTCCCAGAACCCGTGGGAGAGATACCTTACCGCCTGGTCAGTGGCACTGAGGCTGCAGAGCAGAAGAGACCACCAACACTGCCCACCCTGCCCACATCCCTGGCCCAAGAGGAAACTGTATAAGGCCTCTGGGCTCCCGTGGGAGGGCCCAGGAGCGCAGGAGCCCTGCCTGAGACACCACCGAACCTGAAGAAACAGACCGGATAAAACAGTTCTCTGCACCCAAATCCCGTGGGAGGGAGAGCTAAACCTTCAGTGAGGCAGACACGCCTGCGAAACCGGAAGACTGCTCTCTACACATTGTTGATTCCAGAGGAAAACACTGGAGGCCATCTGGAACCCTGGGCACGGAGGCTCCTGAAGAGGCGGCGAGATCTTCCTGGTCGCTGCCACATGCAGAGAGCCCATGGGCAGAACCCGCGAGCGAACTTGAGCCTCGGGACCACAGGTAAGACTAACTTATCTGCTGCAAGTGACTTGCCGGGTGGAATCGACAACAGAGGCAGAATCCCTCTAGGACCAGGCACGCCCTGTGTTTACATCGGAAGTCCCACACCAAGGATCCCGGCCTGCAGCAGCCTCCCTCCCCCGATCCTGTGGGAGAGATACCTTACCGCCTGGTCAGGTGGGCACTCCTGAGGCTGCAGAGCAGAAGAGACCACCAACACTGCCCCACCCCCTGCCCACATCCCCAAGCCCAAGAGGAAACTGTACAAGGCCTCTGGGCTCCCCGTGGAGGGGCAGGAGCAGCAGGAGCCCCTGCCTGAGACACCCGCCGACCTGAAGGAAACAGACCGGATAAACAGTTCTCACCCAAATCCCGTGGGAAGGAGAGCTAAACCTTCAGAGAGGCAGACACGCCTGCGAAACCAGAAGAGACTGCTCTCTGCACACATTGCTGATTCCAGAGGAAAACACCGGAGGCCATCTGGAACCCTGGTGCACGGAGGCTCCCAGAAGAGGCGGCGCAGATCTTCCTGGTCGCTGCCACCTCGGAGAGCCCGTGGGCAGAACCCCGCGAGCGAACTTGAGCCTCGGGACCACAGGTAAGACTAACTTATCTACTGCAAGTGACCTGCCTGGTGCCAATGAGTTTAAGGCTATTCCCCACTTTCTCTCCTGTCAGGTTTAGTGTATCTGAGGTCTTTGCGCCACTTGGACTTGAGTTTTATTCACAATAATAAGTATGGATCTAGCTGTATTCTTCTACATGCAGACATCTAATTTAGCCAATACCATTTGTTGATGATGTTGCTTTTATCCAGTGTGCATTTCTGGCTTCTTAACGAAAATCAGGTGCCCATATAGGTGTGGGTTTAGTTTCGGTCTTCAGCCGGATTCCCTTGATCAATGTGTCTCTTTTTATGTTGTTTTTATTACCGTAGCTCTATAGTGAAATTTGAGGTTGGGAAGAGTAATACCTCCAGAAGTTCCTTTATTGTTCAGTATTGTTTAGCTTTCCTGGGTGTTTTGTGTTTCCATATGAAACTGAAAATTGTCCTTTCACGATCTGTGAAGAACTGTATTGAGCTTTTAATTTGGATCGCATTGAATCTGAAGGTTGTTTTTGGGAGGATGTTCATTTTTACTCTATTAATCCTGCTGATTCATAATCATGGGAGATCTTTCCACCTTCCAATAACCTCTTTACTCTCTTTCTTCAATGTCCTGAAGTTTTTATCATACAAGTTTTTTACTTGCTTGGTAGAGTTACCACAATATGTTTTATATTATTTGAGGCTATTGTGAATGGAGCTGTTTGTTTCCCCGATTTCTTCATTTTCTTTGTCATTCTTTTCTATAAAGGCTAATGCTTTGACGAGGTAACCTTGTATGCAGTGACTTTGCTTAAAACGCTTGCCAGATGTAGAAATTTTCCAGTGGAATTTTTAAGGTCATTAATGTAACTATCATATCATCCACAAGTAAAGATATTCTGGCTTATTCTTTCCCAGCTTGTATCCACTCGATCTCCCTCAGTTGTCTTATTGCTCCTAGCTAAGACTTCAAGTACTAAAATAAACGGGTATGGACAGAATGAACAACCTTGTCTTGCTCCTGATTTTAGTAAAATTGCTCCGAGTTTATCTCCACGTAAGTTGGTATTGACTACGAGCTTGTAGTAAACTGACTTTATTATATTGAGGTATGTCATTGTATATCTAATCTCTCCAGGACTTTTGTCATGAAGAGACATTGGATTTTGTCAGTGGTCTTTTCTGCATCTAATGAGATGATCATATGGTTTTTGTCTTTCAGCTTGTAAATATGGTGGATTATATTTATTGACTTTTGTATTTTGTACTGTCCCTAGATCTCTAGGATGAAGACTACTTGATCTTTTTCATGTGTTCTAGGATTTGGTTTGCAAGTGTTTTACCCAGAAATTTGTATCTATGTTCATAAGGAAAATTGGTCTGTGGTTCTCTTTTGCTGAGTCTTTATGGAGTTCAGGTATCAGAGTAGCTGTAGCTCATAAAATAAATTGGGCAGTGTTCCTTCTGTTTCTATTTTGTGATAATACTTTGAGGAATAGTGGCATTAATTATTTTAAAGTCTGGTAGAATTCTGTACTAAAACCATCTGGCCCTGTGCTATTTTTCTTTCTATTTTGTGGGGAGAGAATTTAAATGAGTGCTCCTATTTCCCTAGGGGTTATGTATCTGTTTAAATTGCTTCTATGATATTGATTTAACTTTGGTATATGGTAAGCATTGAGAAATTCACCTATTTCATGAATTTTCCAACCTGGCAGAGTACAGGTTTTTAGATTTTGTCTTTATGATTTTCTTGATTCCATTTTTAGGCCCCCATTTTCATCTCTAATTTGGTTAATTTGGAACTTTTCTTTCTGCTGCTTTAGTTAATTTGAATAAGGATTTTTCACTCTTAATTGATTTTCTTAAAAGAATCAGCTCTTTGTATCATTGATTCTTTGTATGGCTTTTGTTTTTGTTTCTATTTTATTTATTTCAGCCTTGAGTCTATTTCTTGCTGTTCACTCCCTGTGTGTGATTTCTTCTTTTTCTTTCAGAGTTTTAGGGGTGTGTTGTTAAGTGATTCACATCAGGTATCTCTGTTTTTTATGTTGATATTTAGTGCTCTGAACTTGCCTCTGAGAACACCTTTCCTTATGTGCCATAAGTTTGGGTACGTCGTGTTTTCATTTCACCACATTCTACAAAGTCTTTAGTTTCTGTCTTGACACACTTTTCATCCAGTAATAAGTTGTTCAATTCAAATTTGTTTTCAAGCTCTGTGTTTTTTTTGTTGTCTATGATGTCTGTGGTGGTATGATAAAATGCGAGTTGTCGTTTCAACTTTCTTGCAGCTAATGATACTTGCTTTGTATCTGAATATGTGATCAACTTTGGAGAAAGTTCTATGAGATGAAGAGAGGAAGATATATCCTTTTGTGTTTGGGTGAAATGTTCTGTAAATATCTCTTAGGTCCATTTGGGTTATAGAATCAGTTAGCTCTAGCATTTCTGTTTAGTTTGTGTCCAGATGACCTGTCTACTAGTGAGAGTGGGGTATTGAAGCTTCCCATTTTCACTGTGTGAGGGTCAGTATATGATTTAAGTTGTAGTAGAATTTCTTTTATGAACTTGGGTGACCTTATGTTTGATGCACAGATGTTACAAATTTAAATGTACTTTTGGTGGCTTTTTCTTTGTTGAGTAAGTAGTGTCCTTCCATATCTCTTCTGATTCATTTTTGTTTGAAGTCTACCTTGTCACATATTAAGATTGCTGTATCAACTTCTTTCATAGGTCCACAGCTGAAATATCTTTTTCCATTCTGTTACTCTGAAGTGATGTCTATCCATGATGCTAAGGTGTGTTTCTTCTTACAGAAGAAGGATGGGTCCCATTTTTGCATCCATCCTGTTAATCTGGGTCCTTTTTTTTTTTTTTTTTGAGAATTGAGATCACTGATATTAATGAGAGATATTAATGAGCAGGGTTTTTTTTGATTCTTATGATTTTGTTGTTTTTGTTGTTGTGGTGGTGGTGGTAGTGGTGGAGGAGAAGATGGTGGTGATGGTGGTGATGATGGTAGTGGTGGAGATGGAGTGGTGGTCATGGGGGTTGGTGATTTTCTTCCTATGATTTTCTGGTCTATAATTACTCACTCATTGTGTTTTTTGGGTATGGTAACTTTCTTCAGTTAGAGTTTTCCTTCTAGCCCCTTCTGTAGGGCTGAATTTATAAGCAAATGTTGCTTGAATTTGGTTTCATTATGGCATGTTTTATTTTCTTCATCTATTGTGATTAAAACTTTTTCTGGTTATAGTAATCTGGGATAGCACTTATGGTCTATTATAGTCTGTAGAAAATCTTTTCAGACCCTTTTGGCTTTTAGAATCTCCATTGAGAAGTCAGGTATTGTTGTAATATGTCTTCCCCTGTGTGTTACTTAGCTGTTTTCCCTTGGAGTTTTTAATAGTATTTCTTTGTTCTATGTGTTTTGTGTTTTGGTTATTATGTGCCAAGGGAAATTTTTTCCTGATCCAGTCTATTTAGTGGTTTGTATGTGCCTTGTACTTTGATAGGCATTCCCATCCTTAGGTTAGGAAACATTTCTTCTATAATTTTGTTAAACATTTTTTATGTCATTGACTTGGGTTTCTTCTCCTTCCTCTATTCCTACCACTCTTAGATTTAGTCTTTTCACATTGTCCCAGATATCCTCAATGTTTTGTACCAAGATTTTTTAAATTTAATATTTTCTTTGACTGTAGTATCCATTTCTTCTATTGTGTCTTCATTGCCTGTCTCTCCTTATCCCTAACATATTTAATTCTCCTCTTTCCAATCAGGCACTTCCTGCTACCTGGAATAGTCACTTTAAATGGCTATCTTTTCTTTCATAGTTCCTGTGATTCCTCCAACCTTTTTCATTCACCAGATGCTCTAACAGTGGTACTGACTACTAGTTCATTCACGGTAGTTTTATCTGCTATCTCGAGCTGTCATAAAGTCATATTGCTAATTTTACAGCAGATGTGCAGTCATTGCTTGTCTGCCCATAAAAGATCAGTGTTCCAGATAAAATTGAACACAGCATACAGCCTTCATTTGTTTGGAAACACTCATATACCTTTTAGTTTTACTCTTTTATTGATATTGGAAAGATACTATCAAGTTTCAGCATTACCTTTCTGTGATTAAATGGCTGGCTAATTCAACCCTGAAATTCAGGCTAAGGGTTATTACAAATCTGGTAGTTAGGGTTTTACTAGGGCTTTGCATTTCATTCACATGTGATGAAATAACAAACATTATGTAATCGGTTTGGCATAGCACAATGATTGTCATGCAGTCTAAATAGGATGTGGAATTGTCACTCCCAGAATCCCTAAAAAATGAGATTATCTGTGCCAGTTTCCTAAAGTGACAGCTCAAACAAGTCTCATCCTTTCTCACCTCTGCAGGTTCAATTAGGACTGCTTATATCTGGGAGCTATCTGCTCGGAAATCTTGTTATGCACCTCACAAAGCTTATGTTTAAGGCCTCCTGTTGCACAGAACTAGTTCAGAAAATCTCCTCTGTGTACAGAAAACAACAACCAATTAAAAACAAGTTTTCCAAGCAATGACTTATATGAGCCACTTTGATGAGCAAAAGTATATAGATTCCCCAAATACCAGATTTATGACATTAACTGGCAAGACAGTCAGTTAACTCCTATATGTGAAGGGAATATATTGGATCAAAAGAATATATCCATTCTGATCCTAGCTCCTAAAATTTGCCCTATTCCCTCTCCCCACCCGCCCCCTGGGGAGGCCATTTCTGCATCTCTAAACCTTAGCTTTACTAGAGGCAAATAGAATCTGGTAAAGGTTTCTGAATGTGATGAGTTTGGTGGCTTTGATAAGAGCACACATAAACCAGAGAGAGTGAAGATGAAGTCATTAGGGGTTATGTTAATAATTAGTTTATGGGCTAGAGAAATGGCTCAGTGGTTAAGAGCACCTATTGCTCTTTAGAAGACTCCAGTTTGGTTTCCAGAACCGAAGTCTTCTGGCTCCCAACTACTTGTTACTCCTGTTCTAGGATATCTGATGCCTTTTCCTATCCTTCAGGGTACCTTCATACATGTCAAACACACACACACACACACACACACACACACACACACACACACACACACAGAGAGAGAGAGACAGAGACAGAGACAGAGACAGAGAGACACACAGAGAGAGATCATTTAAATAATTAATTTGCTATAAGCAATTACATGTGCTTTAACTCAACAAGAAATTTCAGGAATGAAGCTAGCCAACCAACAACAATCCTTTACGTTCCGTATGTGCTGAAAGTGGTGCAATAAGGAAATGTGTGGTTTTAAAAAAAATGAAAAAGGAACGTGCTCAGGCTGTCCCTTGTTACAGAGTATCAGCCTTTCATGAAGAAGTGGTAGGGATATTAATATTCAATAATCTAGGTAAATCATTGTTTATTGGAAGAGTTAGTAGTGTTTGTTGGCAGAGGTTGAAGAATTAACTTCTAGTCACATATGAGTAATGTGACCTCTGGTCAAAATGTCCAAAATGCCACATGCCAGGATTAGTTCAGATTGGCTGGACTTAGGGTGCCAGATGATGTCTCTGCATGGCACATTGACAGGGTAGGCAGAGCTCCATTAGACCAAGTGTGGGTGGCCTCGTGAACATTCTCCTAGTGAACTTAAGGATGTCCTTGAGGATTTGCTTTGTCAACCCTCTTTCCATAGTCTTCCATGTTTCCGGAAATCACATCACCTGGTCAAACTCACAGTGTCCTTGGGAAAATCACACGTGAAGAGGTTTGCATCGCCTCACTACCCTTTCTCATCAAAGACTCAGAAACCCTGCTGAGCTTGAGCCACTAAGTAGCTTCCAGGGTCAAAAATTATCACCACCCCTTCCTTCCTAGTTTCTATAGAAGTGAAAATGGCCACAGAGGAGTCCCCCACACTTTCTAACTCACCTGGAACAGGGCAATCACCCAATTCTGAGTGCTCCCTGCCCTGCCCCAAAACCACATTTCTGAAGAGGCAAGGAGGGATTAAAAAATAACCCAGAATTGCCATAGGGCTTAACTTGGGGTGCCACCCTAGGGAGAGTAATGGATTCATGTACTTCCTTTATAGGAAATGAAATCTCCTGCAACCCATGGGTAGGTGAGTTTTTCTTTCTTTCTTTTTTTTTTTTCTTTTCGGAGCTGGGGACCGAACCCAGGGCCTTGCGCTTGTTAGGCAAGCACACTACCACTGAGCTAAATCCCCAACTCCAGGTAGGTGAGTTTTTTATGTCAAAACTCCTCTGGTCTCTGTTTCACTCTGCCTCACCACAGCCGATTAATTTTGTTTGTCTTCGAAACAATCAACATGTTCTGATGTGTAGTTAAACAGTTACGTAATTCATTTAAAAGCCATATCTGTTTCCTTATATTCTGCTTTGAGCTGTTTTGTGTGCTTTTCTGAGTAGCCTCCTCTAAGTACAGAAATAAGACAGAGTTAGCAGTATACTGCTCTCTATTTTAGAGTTCATGTAACCAAGATTATTACCTTATCTTTCCCATCCAGGTTGGTTAAATGAAGACTTAGGAAGATCTGCCTCACAAAAGTTACATTCCTGAAAAATGCTGGCATCAAGAGAGATGTGAGCATGATGGAAGCCATTCTCTATATAAATCACTTCTTTATTGTAATTAACCTTGTTTTTATTTTGCTTTTAATTGGCATTCAATATACACAATGAAACTACACTGTTTATGGTTCTAAGTTTGTTAAAGTACTTAAATGTATCTATTTTGTTTTCATCTTTGAAAGTACCTTGAATGACAAGTTTCTCTCACACACATGGCATTACCATCAGATCATATATAGAAATGTTTGTTTTAATTTGCCACATGGATAGTCTCCAGACTCCCGAGCTTGCTGCATCTTGTAATTCATTAAAAATGGAGCAATGAATGTCTTTGGTTTCATCATTGAACTGTAGCACATTCTCATAGGACACAGAAAAGGCCGAGTCTCCTCTCTGGGAGACATTCTTCTGGAGAAGCAGATGTAAACCATTCCTCTCTGTTAGGGAAAGCAGAGGACTAGATCCAATGGGAGAGCATCTTCTCGTGTCTGAGTTTCCAGACAGGCTAGATAAGAGGTTCTGTCAGTGCTAGGTGCACTCTTACAAGTTGATCCAAGTGTGTTATAAAAACGTTAGCCCCCGCCCCCAACAATGAGTGCAGTAGGGGCATGCATGTCTTGTGAGTAATCAATAAGTTTACTTGGATTTAAGACTTATTCAACAGGAGCGAAGCCTAGCTAACTACTCAGAGCAGCTGGAATCATGGTTGTTGGAGGAGAATCAACAACCACTAATTTACTAAACCAGTATAATTCCTACAATTCTACACACATTGGTCCTTATATCCACAGGAAAGTGTAGTTTGGTGACTCACCAAAGCCCATCATCTGGTTCTGTGTGTACTTGTGCTCGTGGCTCAGCATTTCCTACAGTGGGGAAAAAAAAAGTAAAACAAAGTCTCAGATAGAACTTACTGCAAAGGCAGTCGCTGAGAGGCTTTAATATAGGTCCTTACGCAGTGATGAGCCCTATCATGAAGTCACTTTCCTTGGTGCTTCATAGCTATAATTTTGCACCATAATGCAAATGTCTGATATACTGGGACCTGATATGTGACCCCTGTGAGAGAATCAGTCCCCAAAGGGTTGAACACCGTTTCTAGCAGAAAGCTGGCTCACTCTTTCAAAGGTCCCCTTCCCTTCATTAGTCACAGCCAATGAGAACCCCTGTAAGGAAAGCATTCCCCAGGGACAGTCCCCTGGGGATTCAGTGTCATAGGCTGTGTTGGGTACTTGTCCCAGAGGCACCCTTTACCAGGCAAGTGACTCAATTCTAGATTCCCAAAGAAAATTAATTTTGAAACATGTTATTTTTAGGTCTTTAAAAGACTGTGTTGAAGGCTTGCTAACTATCCTTTGGGAGAAGTATGTAGGGCATAGAAATTTTAGTTTCCAAGTAACTGAGGAAAATCATGTTAATGGGCGTGTCATTGAGAAGATACTAGGATCCCAGGATTGCTTCTCATTTTCTGATTGTCATGAGTAGCAACTTTTCCCCACCACATGTTCTTGTCACATATGTCCTGCTTTGTCACAGTAACGGAAAGCTGACAGACATGGTATAAATAACATTGATTATACAGTTTAGGCCACTTATACTTTAGACAGAATTAAATCACTGCAGACACTTTTTACTATCAAATATGCCAGCAAATACCTCACCTTGCTAGCAGCTATTTCTTATGATAGGCTTCAGATCTATTACGTTACCGTCCTATTGTTGTCTGAACCTCAGCCAAGGTGTCATAGCCCAGACAGATATCATCAGTCCTGCCCTATGTAGCAAGACATAACTGATTCAGCATTGGATGAATTTCAAGTATGGAGTTCCCAAATTTAAAAAATTTAAATAAATTCTGTTAACTCTAAGTGTTATTTTTTTTTTTTTTAACAATTTGACTTTATTGTTACATGTCTGTGTCGGAGAGGAGATGGCTTGGGTTTCATTTTATCTTGTAATTGGGAGTGTTGGATTTGCATAGAGTATTTAGTAACATCTGGACAGTTAATGAATTTAGTGGGGGTCAGTTGGTGGTGAATGTTTGGCAGTCATTTGTACTGAAGGAGCATGAGGAGAGAGCTTAAATTAATTCTGATTGGGAATGGTTGGCTGTCGGCAACAGGTCATCTTGAGAGAACAGGAGGGGGTGAGGATGAATATGCAAAGCAGGAGTTTTGAGAATACCCGGTGTTGAAGGAGGGTTAAGCAAGGAGGGTTAAGCATGCTGTTATCCGGGTCATGTTATAGGGTAGCCTGGAGGGAAATGGGATGAGCCTCCCCACCCACCCACCCATACCTACCCACCCACACCCACCCACACACATATACACACCTAGCCCTTTACAATCGGTGGTTCTCCAGCAGCTAGTCCGCCTTGTTTCGCTGGGCTGCCGCTGCTTCCATATCGCAAACAGGCACCAGATTCATCCCCAGACAGTTTGGACAAGGTCATTTTGCACAACTTGATTTGTTTCAGGATCAAGGTAGAACAGGGTGGAGTTCTTGCTTGCCATGCCTGCTACTCTAATATAATGCTCAAAAAGTAGCCCCATTTCAACTTGAGTTACTAAGTAATTGTGTCTTTTAAAAAGAAAGCCCCCAGGGTCAGCAGGACTTTACTCTTATCCTAAGGATTGCTCACCACAAGATGTCTAGACCATGACCCTAAGGCCAGCCCTTTCAACACCTGAGTCTTGACAGCAATTAAAGAGGAGACTTATCATGGAGCCACAGTGGCTCATTTCCCAAAACTGTTCCGCCTCTCCCTTATTATGTAAGCATTATCCTAAGATATTAATCGAATGCTCTTTCTGTCTCTGAAATCTTACTTATCTGCTGCTTGCTCAGAAAACTGAAACCAAACCAAAACCAAAACATGATGATGCCTCTCTCAGTAGAAAAAAATCCTCGGAGTTGAGACAATTGTTATTTATGCCTCTAAAAACCCCGCCTTCCTCTTTTGCAGCAGTTCTCAGATTGGTAAAGGAGGCTGTTTGTCGCAATGTTGCTATAAATAAAATAACGTTTTTTTTTTTTTTTTAAATCTTCTAAATTCAGGAAAGTTCTCTTTGGTGGTTTTTCCCTAAGGGTCTTGAACTCCATGACACTAACAGTTTCTGAGCCAGTACCACGTCCTTTCCTGCGGAATGTGCCCCCATCCTGAAAAATAATCTTTACCCCCAACATACCTTCCTGACAGGAAAAAACATATACCATACACTCCGAGGTAATCTGCATTATTTGATTATCTGTGTCTTCTCTGAACTTGGCAGGCTGGGAAGTTTTTCAGAACCTTGGCGCTCCCTTTTCCCCTCCAGGAAACACGACTCAACACAAATATTGTCACATCTACCTTTGTGTGACCCTGACAGACATGTTTGTGTTTCCTTTTTCATTTGTGTTTGATGACTTTGTTGCCTTGCAAACCCAAATTTAAGCCTATGTCAATCCATCAGTGATTCAAAACCTCTCCTATTTTTTAAAGATAACATCCCTGTGTGGGGCTCAGCAAAGCCACAAAGCCTTCTCTCATAGCTGTCCTCTGAACACAGTCTTAACTGTCCCAGTGAAAGGGGCGTCACCTCCTTATGTCCAGTTCCCTTTATTTTTTTGTCTAGCTCTTGATATTTTATGGGGACCCCATCCTAATGGCTCATATAATAGCCAGTCCATCAGAGACTAATTTCTCTTACAGTTCCTTAGACTGTGCCGTTTTCTCTCTCAAGGAGGTTTAAACTATGTTGCTTAGTTTCTCTGTTTCTGTGACACTCAGACAGATTCCATCTGACTTCCTATCTCACTGTCTCAAGAGTTAGGTCTTGAGAGGCTCTTTCATTGTTTTTCTCCCACTTAAAACAGTTCAGAAACTATTTCAATATACCTCAGTTAGCAAAGTTTGGTTTTGTTATTTATTTATTTATTTATTTACATTAATTCCCCCAGGCCATCTAGTTTTATTTCAACCTGATACAGGCTAGAATCATGAACCTCAAGGATTGATAGCTAATGCAGAAAGCTGCAGCTTACTGGGAGTGGTTTTACCCTTTAGCAGGTGGTCCTAAGTCCGTAAGAAAGCACACTGAGCAAGCCACAGAGATCAGTCTTGAAAGCAACCTTCTTCTATGGTTTCTGCATCAATTCCTGGTTCCAGGTTCCTGACATTGACTCCCTCAGTGATGGAGTAGGACCTGAGAGTTACAAGATGAAATAGACCTTTTCTTCCCCAAGTCGCTCTCTATTGTCTATCAGGACAATAACAACTAACTATAAAAGCCCCTGTCTATATGATGAATCACATATTTTCCTTCCATTTTTGTACAGATCAGACTAATGGGTATCTTCTATCCCCTTCTACCCCTGTTGTTCAGTTCTTCTCACAGGTTCCAAGTTTTTAGCTAGAAAGGCCTAATTTGTCACAGGTCTAATTTGCACTCCCTTTCTATTGCATAAGATACTGTAGTGGGTTGGCCTGATGCTGTTTGTTTTCCGATGTTAACACTGCTTTCTCAAAGGGGGTTGCCCTAGACAAGCAGGACATCATGTACTCAGGTGATACCATGTCAACCTTCTCCCCATTTTAACTAGTCAATAAAAGGCTAGAGCCTGTGATTGGGCAGTGGAGGGGGAAAGTGGGATTGGAGGTTCAAAATTGGGGAGCAGATAGAGAAGAAAGAGGAGGACAGAAGAGGGAGAGAGGGGATGGAAGAAGAGGAGAAGCCATGATAGATTGGAACTCTGTGGTCAGGAGAAACAGCAAGTAGCAAGGGGTCTTATAGCTAGGGAATGAGTCAGTATAGTGTTCGATCTACCCAGTCTAGGCATGTAGCTTATAATTATAATATCTGAATTGTGTACTTTTTATATGGACTTATTAGTGTTGGAAATAACACCAACAAGATCCAGCTACACAGCATCCATTTCAATGTCTCCTTTTCCCTTCATTTTTCTGGTCAAGTCAGAGTCTAACGTAATGGATAGCATCCATGTGTGTTTATCCTTTTCCTTCTTTATATGTATAAGCTTACTCTGCAAAGGCATCTGGGGCTCAGTTGCAATTCTTATCATTTACAGCAAAGGCCACTCAACTGACATCACAGCCTTCCTGTTCTATCATACCAATCTTGCTACTTAAAGATCGTAATATATCCTGTAGTCTATCAACAATTTGGAGGTGATTTTTGTACTTGCATGGTAGACACTGTTTATCAAGAGGGCATGTCACTCCATAGCATATAAAGGAAGATGGATGTCTCAGTTAGGATTTTGTCACTGTGAAGTGATACCATGACCATGGCAACTCTTAAAAAGGAAAACATCTTATTGAAGTTGGCTTACAGTTCAGAGATTTAGATCATTATTGTCATGGCAGGAGACATCGTAGTATGTAGGTAGACATAGTGCTGAAGGAGAAGCTGAGAGTTCTACATCTTACTTCACAGGCAGCAGGAAAAGACTGTCACACTGGGAGTGGCTTGGGCATCTGAGACCTCAAAGCCCACCCCCAGTAACCACTTCTTATAATAAGGCCACCCTTACTCTAACAAGGCCACACCTCCCAATAGTGCCACTCCCTATGGGCACCATCTGAGCATCTGAGCACATAAGGAAAGGTAATCACAGATGTTATACCTTCCCATGAATGTCTCAGAATACATTATAGGGGCCATGTGATTGATTCATTTCAACTCATTTTTGGTTTGATTAGGCCCTGTTTGGGTACTAGTTTTTCTGTCTTAACTTTACCTGAAGAAATGTAAATGTCTAGTCAACTCAGATAGGGCATTGATGTAAGTCCAATGAAATAATGATACCAACTATGGCTTAAGGAAACAGCGGGTTTATCAGAGTTACTTAGAGGAGCTTAAGTGAGGGATTATTAATAGAAACATGGATGGTTCAAAGACGGCTGTCAATAGACCACTGAAAAGCCCAGCATAGAAGAGAACTCAACCATGGCTTCATCTAAGAGTTCCCTGCATAGTTTACGGGTAACTTTCCAGCAAGAGACTTCTCTCTCTAGTAACTGTAATTTACAGATTTAGCACCCTGTCTGCAAGGACTTTAAAAATCTTATAACTTTGAGGGGCCTTTCTGAGCCTTGTAAGTTCCATATACTTCCTGAGGCTTGTAAGCTTCATGGTCTTCCTGGGACTTTTAAGTTTTGTTTACTTCCTAAGACTTATGAGCCTCCCTCATCTGAGGGTGGGAGGCAACACTTCATTTTCAGCTAAAAGCTATATAATATTTACCTTAGGAAGAATCAAAGAAAGGTTCTCCCCAGAGTCATATTTCATAAAGCTCTAGGAATATTGGCATAGTTTGCAAGCCTACCTTGTTTTCCAGCTTTAGGAAGGATTTTCACATGACAACTAATTAGGAATCCCTTTCTTTGAAGCTACAACATTTTCTCAAATCTCTTACAATATCAGCAGGTTGATAAAGGCTCATGATTTAAACTTGGCCATAATGTTGAACAGTAGTTCGAATTTGGACAAATGATGGTCAATTCGAATTTCAATTTCTTCTTCTACAAAGTTTGACCTATTATTATAATGAAAATCACATTTGTAAAATAACCGTCTTCATATACAAAGTAAGAGTTCTGTAAATGTAACTTTTTTTTTTAAACTTTAGAAAGAATAGGAAGTCTCTGGGGTTAAAAATTTGTAGAAGCTATATGAACAGAAGCTAGATTTCAAAGAAATATGGATTGGAAGGAGTTAAAAGAGCTTTCTTGGCTTCTGAAAATTGTTCAGCGATTAGCCAATTAAAGGCTGGCAGCATAGGAGCATACAGACATAAAAATGTATTGAGTTGTACACCTAAGATTTGCACATTTATATGCATGACACTCACATGGATGTGCAGCTAATACTTTTAAAAAGGTATCCAACTTGACCTGAAGATAGGTTTTTCTATATTATTTTTATTTATTAGAAAAGCATTTAGCTTTAGATCTGGCATGCCAATAGCTCACCACCTTGAGAGCTGCAGTTGTCTGTCTCTTGGATGTGGCCCTGTTTCAGAGCCAGCCTGGAGCTGACAAGCATATTGTGAGGGTCATGCTTCATCACCACTGACAGCTGGAGATGATGCCACCACATGCCTTTGGCAGAAAGGCTCAGGGAAAACCAGGCAGTGGACTGTGCTGCCTACCCTTAGGCTGCGAGGCACAGCCCTGGAAACAGGAGGATTAAAAAGCCTCTCAATTTAAAGAGACAAGGGGGAGGGGAGTGTGGGCTGCACAGTTTATAAATAGACAGTGCTCCAGGCTGCCTGATGATGAAGTGGTTGTTTGGTAAATTTTTCTTTTTTAAGGATGCCATTATCAGAGACCATTTCAAATACCAGTTTCGTTTAGTGTTCTTGGTGGGCTTCATCAAATCTTGGGCTATATTTCTGGAGTTTTAGGGGCAGGCCTTTGATATTTAGATCCCATGGAGCACAGAGATGATGATGATGATAATGATGATGTGTCTTTTGCCAAGTGGATGAGCAGCTTTTGGGGTCACAGCTGGAGAGACAAGGAGGAGCGAGGACTCCGGGACCACCACCGACTACAAGAAGCGAGCTGCAGGAAGGCTTCGCTGCCCTGCCCAGTGAGTTACCATAAAGTCAAGGGAAGCTGGAGTGGCAGGGGTGGGAGGGTTCTCTGAGAGAATATTTGTGGGTTTCTTTGGCTTGAATAAATATTTCCAAGCCTTTACCCATTTTTATAAAAATATTACCTATTTGAGTTGCCCTTTAAGACATCTGGTTTTTAATGTTTTAAGTAATGATTTCTTCATTTTCAGTAACCTAAGATACCTTGAACTGCGGAGTTCACGGTCCCCGATGAGTCAGAAATCATCCCACTGAGTTAAGGCATTTAGGTCAAAGGAGAGGAATTTGTAGTTGTTCTGTGGAGGTGTTGTGGATCAATGTGTGATTTCCAGTTGTCTCTTTGATATATGATGACCTTTAAGGAACTGGTGATTCCACATAGCAAATCACAGCCTGTGATAAACATGATACACCTTTTCTTTTGGTTGCCACTGTTTTTAGTGATTAGAGAGGGAAGAGCCCTTAATTCTTTCCTGTTGCAGTGAGAGGCAGGGAGCACAATGCCAGAGGAAGTACCTAGGAGGGGGCAGGCAACCTGGCTGAGGGAAGGGCTCTTCTGTACATGGCCAACACAGTCCCTTCTTCAGCTGCAGTGCTGGAAGGCTCCCCACACGTTGTCTGCTTCCCTTATACACAGCAATAATGATGACATTTCTTTTTCACTAGTCACTTAGAGTTCCAAGCTAGTAGAGACTGCTTACCCAAACTCCTTCTTTGCAAACCTCAGAACCAAGTAAGCTTGGGAGCAAACCTATTTAAGGCCAGTTCTGGGGTCTCAGATGCACAGTGATGGTAAGGTGTGTGAGGAAATTACTTTTTCTGTCATTGGTCAACACCATATGTCTGAAACACAAACTTTCAAAATAAGTTCCTTAGCACATGAATGGGCACTTCCGTACTTCCATTTCCTTAGGTGAAGAATGGAGTTGAAGGGGATGCTCTCTGTGAGACCCAGGTCCATCTTTCCATTTTCCTTTAAAGAAAATAAGCCTGCATGGTGCGCTCTCATTTAATTTCAACACAAGTAAATGTTCTAGATCTAATGAGATTTTCAGAATCTGTGAACCAGGAGTACAATTAGCTTGAAACTTCCAGGTATGAGAGCCAAGCAAAGATAATAAGAGAGAATTTGTGACTTATTGGTCATGTCAATGGCTTCCTAGTGTCACAGGGAATGTGACAATAAAAGAAGCAACATGATTTCTTTACAGTTTCTTTACACTTTTAAAACATATAATCTACTCTGTTTAGAAAATTCATGTTAAACTGGTAATATTTTTCTTACCTTCAACTATTGGGAAACCACAGATCTAGTGTGAACAGCTGGTTTCTGCTCATTTCTAATTTGACCATTTTCTTAATTGAATATCACTAGAGTCTCCAAGTATATAATCCATTTTATAATTAACAGATTAACATGCTTGTATTTACTTTAAGAGACAAAATGTGGAGTAAAATTTAAAATGTGAGTGATAGAGAAGAAGGTGCAGGAACAGAATACGAATCAGAGGACGTAGTTGACCCAGCCATGCTCCCAGAGGACACAGTTGACCCGGCCATGCTCCCAGAGGACACAGTTGACATGGCCATGATCTTAGAGAACACAGTTGGTGCAGCCATGGTCATAAAAAACAAGCACTCCAATTCTTCCGTGTTTAAATAAATAATGCTTTATGTTTGTGAGTCAAACCTGTGTTTTATCATCAAACTGGGCTAGAAGTTTTCTTATTCTTGAGCAATGTTGTTTTCTGTTTTCTTTTAAAATCAGTTTTTGGAGAATTTCACACAGCGTGTTTTGAACATATTTGCCTTTCTTCCCATTCCTCCTTCCAGATCTGCCCACACATCCCTTCCCACTCTGTGTCTCTTTAGTTTTCCATTCCCTCATCAAGACCAAGCTGCAGTTTATGCTGCTCAGATGTTCTTGGATACGTGGCTTTCCACTGCAGCTTGGTCAGCCTGTCAGAGGGTATACTTTTAGAAAATAACCTTTCCTCCTCCAGCAGCTAAGAATTGCCAATAGCTGCTTAAGTAGGGGTGGGACAATAGCTGCTTAAGTAGGGGTGGGACGGTGTGGCCAACTCCCTCCTCCTTTCTGCTGGGGCTTGGTTTAGCTTGAGCTTTCATAGGTTTCTGCACATTGTCATAGCCATTGCATTCCTATGTGCAGTTTCCCTGCTGTGACTAGATTTATTTATGTGAGTACAATGTCATTGTCATCAGACACACCAGAAAAGGGCATCAGATCCCATTACAGATGGTTGCTGGGAAGTGAACTCAGGACCTCTGCCTGGAAAAGTCGCCAGTGCTCTTAACTGCTGAATCATCTCTCCAACCCCTTGAACTCATATTTTACTTCTACCTCCTCCTTCACAATGATCCCTGAGCTTTTGGAGGAGGAGTTCTGCTCTATATTTTCCCGAGGGCTGGTTGTGGGTCTTTGCTGATCATCACCTACTGAAACGAGATGCTTCTCTGATGAAGCTTGAGAGACTCATTAACGAATGCATATACAGATAGGCATTAGTGAATGATAGTAGGTTCTCTCCTAGGGTCTATGGTCAGACTAGGTTCCTGTCCCAATAATAGTGTCAGGCATAATTTCATCTTGTTGAGTGGGTCTTAAATCCAATCAGAAAGTGACTCCATATGCTATGACATCTATCCCACTACTGTGCAAGTGGACATGTCTGGTGCAACAGCAGCTCATAGGGTCCACACCTGGGTAAGATCAATGGTTGCGTTTCTTCTTCAGTATTGTAAAAACTTCAGCACTATGAAAACTAGCTAGTAGGGATATAGTTTCTGGGTGAATACCAGTGTAATATCTCCATGTTCTATGCCTCAAGTATGTGATGTCTTCAGCATTAGGGCCTTACTGTCAAGTTCTGGACACTACCGATTTTCAGTTTTAATATCAATGGAAATGATTAATAAGAAAATGCAGTTCTTTTGATCTCCTGTGTTTTCTTCTTTTCCATTGCTCTAAGCGAAGTCTCTTCCTTCTCTAAATCTAAATAATCTAGATTCGCTATTAGTAAATGAATAGGAAGAGATTCTTCCTTCTTGCCTGTTTTGAATGTTCTTTCTAATACATCTTTATTAATACATCTTATGATTCAACAACACAGTAATAGAGCATTCATTCATTCAACATATTCATTGAACACATATTTTGTCCCAGGTATTGCGCCAACCATGGAGATCATGAAGCAAAAATAGGCATGCATGGTCATGCTTTTGAGACTTTTAGTCTAGTAGAAAAATAAAGTGGCAGAAAAAAATGATGTATAAGGACTGATGTAAGGTCAGTCCTTATAGAAGACAGTTCCTTGTTCAGATTCAATCTGTGGTTGCTGATTTAATGAGTTGGAGAAATTCTGGCTTTAACCAATTATCTTAGGTGGGAAACAAAAAGGTAAGATGAAGTCTGTTATTTTTTTTTTATTTTTTTTTATTAACTTGAATATTTCTTATATACATTTCGAGTGTTATTCCCTTTCCCGGTTTCCGGGCAAACATCCCCCCCCCTCCCCCTTCCTTATGGGTGTTCCCTCCCACCCTCCCCCATTGCCGCCCCCCCCAACAGTCTAGTTCACTGGGGGTTCAGTATTAGCAGGACCCAGGGCTTCCCCTTCCACTGGTGCTCTTACTAGGCTATTCATTGCTACCTATGAGGTCAGAGTCCAGGGTCAGTCCATGTATAGTCTTTGGGTAGTGGCTTAGTCCCTGGAAGCTCTGGTTGCTTGGCATTGTTGTACATATGGGGTCTCGAGCCCCTTCAAGCTCATGAAGTCTGCTATTAAACATTCTGTCTTCTCTTTCCATCATCAGAGGGGTGCAGCACAGAAGTAGAGCACTTGTTCTGCTCATTGTGTAACTCTATTTCTAATAGTGTGCTCATCTTCACAGCTCACCACAATCCTTGTAACTTTGTTCTTTATCATTTGAGCTCCGTGTGAGGATGCTTGCACTACATGGAACAACATTTGGAGAACAGACACAGTGCACTGATCTCCAAAGAACCTTAAGCTCATTCATGCTCCAGGGTAGACAGGTATGACTGTCCTGGTGAAGTCATTTGATAGGAACAAACAAGTTTCTACCCATCCACACACAGCATGTTCTCTTTTTATTTCTTCAGATCACATTTCTCTATTTTATATTCTTTTGACATATTTTCAAATCAAAGTAGTAAATCCTCAAAATTTTAATATTTGTCCATGATAATCCTGGGGTGGCTACACACTCATTTTTGTAGAGGTTCTCCTGTAGTCGTTCACTGAGAGGGAAGACTGTAACTGGACCCCAAAGGTATATCTCTAAAGGCTACTGCAATATTTTATGATTGGCAGTGAATGGCTTCTCATATTTTACATTATATTCATATTCAGTTTTAGTAGGTAACCATTCTGTAATTCAAGGGAGTAAGGGCTATAGTGAACCTTTTACCATTGTGCTTTAATTCTCCTTTCTGGGACGCTACAGTAGGGGAGCTGCTATGCAGGGAAGAAGGTGATGGGTTTTGAAGGTGCTCTTGATGGTGCCTTCTGCTTCCACTGGTAGCACGGCTATGAACAAGGTCCTTAATATCTTTTTGTTTAGATTCCCATGAATGGGACTGGTGGTAGTTGTATGTCCCTCATAAAGATACACACATGTACAGAGAATGATGGACGTAAATACTCAATATAGCACCAGGCACCAAGTAAATACTTGACTATTACAGGAGATCATAAAACCTCCCTGGACACTGAAAGGAGAAGGAAGGAAATGCTCTGCAGCACAGAGCAAACTTTAGATGCTGTAAGTTGCACTGCTATTGCCTACCTGCCCCATGACCCTGCTGGAATCCCATTATATCTACACTCCAGATTTTCTTCCCTCCTCAGACCTCTTTACTCTCTAGCCCACCAGCAAACCCCTTTTGTGGCAGTGCTCCTACCCAAGTGCGGGGCTTATCCACAGGTTCAAAGCAGTCTGTGTTCCCCACAGAGCCTCATTCAGGTAAATCAGTCATCACACATCCACAGAAATCCCCTTTACCATCCCCCACCCCCATGTGTAAATATACATGTGTATATATAAATATAGTCGACCTTATTGTTGTTATGTGTGGTCATATTTATATCTCGTTCTTTCCCCTGAATGTTCTGTCCTGAGAATGCGACTGAGAAAAATCTTAACATGACATCCAAGGCTTACCTAAAGCATTGAGGCATTTGTTTTCAATTTTTAATTTTGGAAATTTGATCATGAGATGGCGAGCATGAACTTCAAAGATGATGTTGTATTGTGATGTCCAATTTTATAGCATTCAGCTAGAATATAGTGATGTGCCCTGTTTGTATGTACAATATCTGTCTCTTACGTAAGCCTGATGGAAGAGGGGAATACTGAGCCCATCTCTTCTCCACCTTTCCCCAGCACCAGGTACTGTGTCTGGCCCACAGCACAGCAAACAGACTAACAGCATTACCTCAGGGATTTCCGCAGCTTTAAACTTTTTTTTTCCTAGTTGAGGGTGTATTATTTGGTTTCCATTGCTGTGAAGAAACATCATAGCCATAGCAACTCTTATAAAAGAAAACATTTAATTGAGACAGACTTACAGTTCGAGAGGTTCAGTCCATTATCATTGTGGGATGCATGCAGAATGAGAAGTTGGAGAAGGAACTGAGAGTTCTATGTAGAAAGAATTTCTTATAAATATCACCTGTTAATAAAAATCTTATGGCCAATGAGCTGAGGCAGACAATAGGAGATAGAACATCCAGCAGGGATAGAGAGAATTCTGGGAAATAGTCAGAGGCATGGGAGATTCTCTCCGCAATCTCTTCAGAAAAGGTAGAGATAGATGTAAACCAGCAGGGAGCTGAACTCAGGTTAGAATAAAAGGAGAGATTTCCCCCTGAACAATGAGAAGACAGGCAGAAGAAGACAAGAAGAGAAAACCAGCTACAGAGCTGAACTCAGGTTAGAATAAAAGGGATAATAGGTTAAGAGCAAATCAGAGAACAAGCCGAAGTTTGTGGCCTAGACATTAATTAATAAATAATTATTCTTAGAGTCACTATTTCTGGGAATTAAGTAGACAATTTTTGACTTAATTTTTACAGTTTCCATTTTGATCCTCAAGCAGCAGCAGAAGACTGTACGACAATGGTGAAGCTTGAGCATGGGAGATCTCAAAGCTCTCCCCCACAGTGATACACTTCCTCTAATAAGGGCATACCTGCTTCAATAAGGCCACACCTCCTAAGAGTGCCACTCTCTATGGACAAGGGCAAAGGGGGAGGTAACAAGGGAAAGGGGGAAGGACTTTTTGTTGGTAGGGAGGTAGAAAAAGGTCTCTCTCTGGATAGAGAGACAGGCATGGTTCATAGGCAAATGAAGAGTTCATAAAGGGAAAGGGGGAAACCTCATATTAGGTTGAGTTGGTTGGTTAGTTTTGATGGGACATGTTAATTAAGGTGGCCAAAAGAGAGATTTGTTTGCTGGACTTCAATACTTTGACCGTTGGACCTTGGTAGTCAGCCTCAAGAGGAGGAAGTAGCTAAATAAGGGAATGGACTTTGGGGGCAAGCTTTAGGAGGAGAATCTAATGATTTTTTTTTACCAAGGCAGAGGGAGAAGGGGAAAGCCTGCCAGGGCCATGTTTGCTGTGCTCAGGTGCGAGAGTCCTTTCAGGATCTTCTAAAGGCCTCATTAAGTAAATTGCTTCTGTAAAGGCTCTACTGAGTTACTAGGAGTTTCAATAGATAAACTTCAGAGGAATACAACTCACACTGCAACAATGCCCAATGGCTGGATCTAAGCAGGCTGGACTTCAGGTTTGTAGACATGTATATTCCGCAGCTTTCAACAAATGCTCTGCACATTGATAGGCCTATGTACAAGGTGCTGCTTCCTCTATTCTTACCAGGGTTGAATTGTTTAAACATGTGTTTTAAGACTCACCTAAAAGATATAATTGTCATTTTATGTATTTTTGATCATTTTATACCATATTTATGAATAACATAAACATTCGTCCATTAGGAGTTTCATTTTCCTTTCTTTTAAAAATTATTTTATATTTTTTTGAAATTATGTCATTTATTGTTTCCCTTTCTTTCCTTCAAGTCCTCCCACATACCCCTTCTTATTCTCTTTCACATTCTTGACCTCTTCTTCATTAATTGCATATATATATATATATATATATACACACACACATATATATGTATGTATATAATCTTGCCAACTTTCAGGGCTGACCTCTGATATTGGATAATAAATTGGTAGGCTCATGTTGTGTGTAATTTTAAAAACATTCCAGCTTCTTTGTCCAGCTCCGAGTATGGCCAGCTGGCTTCTTTCCTGAGAAAGCTGGAGCTGCTGTCCATCCATGTTCCACTGGATACCTCTTCCTCCCTGTTAGATTTGCCAATCTGCCATCAACCGCCCTGTTTTCTCTCTTTCTCCTGCCCACCTTAGCCCCATGGAAGAAACACTAGACAGCTTTATTAGTTTAGAATTTGGCAGATAACACAAATGCTGGGCAAAGGATCTCCTGCCCTAACTGAAAAGCCATCCACCAGTGCTGGAGGTCGCCTTTTCTAGCAACCAAGATCCATGTGGTTGTTGCATGGCCTTCCATTCCAAAGCCTGGCCTGAAGAGCTCCCTCCTCTCTCCTTGTGTCTGCTCCTCCTTTTCCTGGGACCTGGAAGTCCTTCGTTTCCTTTTGCCCAGCAATTAGATCCTGCCTTTTTTATTGGCCAAATCAAGAACCAATTAGGGAAATAACACCTCCCCCTACATGCTCATCTTGATAAAAAAACATTCTCCCATTCTCAGCATTCTTTAGTTGCCTGTAGTTCTTTGTGTAGGATTGAGGCACCCTAGGCTTTCTCTGTGTCCACATTAGCATGTCTATTGTAGTCCTTGTTCAGCTCCTGCTTAGGTTTCTAGATCGGTGAACCTTTACAGGTGTGGCTTCTGACTTTCTTCGGAAACACAATCTCACAGCAAACCCTTGACCATCTCGCTCTCTCATTTTTTCATTCATCCATCCATTCAGTATATATCTAACTCAGGTAATGAACAAGTCAAGGGGCCAGGTACTACAACATAGCCCTTGATGTGCTAGAGCCAATGCTCTAATGGAGAAGAGACACACTGAGCACCCTTAGCCAGAGCACTGGTTAGACTTGTATAGTATCACAGAGAAGCGATGTTGGGGGATCCTAGGACAGCATCTACTTGAGACATAGTGGCAGAGAATTTATGGGGGATTGCTCTTTCTCCTGAGAGTGAAAATGATTACCCAGGTCAAAGTTGAAAGAATGGGTGGGAAGCAAACAGCAACAATAAAGCAATTTTGCAGTCAGCAATGAGTAAACTAATTGCAGTCTGGAATCCTCATTGTGGCAAGCCACAGGTATCTGCAATGAGGGAAAGGACCAGTAATGCTTTATTATCAAAAAGGGAGGAATTCACATGCCCTGGCTATATACAAAAGTCTTTGTTCTTGAAGACACAAAAGAGCAGTCACTATCTACATTGTTGGGAAGTATTTTGTTGGTGTCGCTGCATCTGTGAAGACGTATAAATTCTTTTACACAAATATGGATTTGTGTAAGAGGTGTGAAAGGCATCCTTTCTACACAAGACTTTCTGGTGCATTTCATATGTTTGGTTGTTTTGTGAGGAATGTCCTAAGACAGGTAGAGTATGAGCACATTTTTCCTGTTTCACTTGCTAAATTTTGTCTGGGTTTGGCATGATTGAGGGCATTTTTATGTCAGTAATTCTTTTTCCTTTTCCTTTTCCTTTCCTCTCTTTTCTTTTCTTTTCCTTTTCTTTTCTTTTATTGAGTTAGGACCTTAATAGGTAATCCTGGCTGGCCTAGAATTCCCAAAGATCCACATGCCTGTGCCTCTCAAGTGCTGGGATTAAAGGTGTGAGCCATCACATTCTGATTTTATCAGTGATTTCCACAGCCTTTAGGGAAGTGGAGAGGGATGATGGTGGATGAGATCACTGTAGGAAGGATGGTCTTTCTTCATAGCATGGTCCTGGGAAGGAGAGGAGAGCTTAACTCTCCTTAAGGAACACGTAAGTCACTCAGCTGAGATGGTGCAAAATGAGAAGATGACAGACCTGAGTTCACTGTTGTTCTAACTATTCTGTTTGCTTTGGGGAGAGGAAAACAAAGAAAGTGTGAGCAGACACAAGGTGTGCATTCCCAGGAATGTGCATTAGGAATCAACACTGAGTGCTAATGAAGGATGATAATGATGACTTGGACTAAAGAAATGGTTGGTTTTGAGACACACTTGAGAAGGGGAATCTGCTGACTGCACATTTCATCTGGGTATTGAAGGAGTGTCCTGAAATCAAGTGAATGCCCTGCCGTCCACTGAATGTGGGGACACTGAAGGACACTGGGAATGAATTATGATGGACCTGTTTAAAAGCAATAAGTTGACATGACAAGGTGAAGATTTTGACTTCATTTCCAGATCTAAAAATCAGCAGCAATTCAATTCATAAAACAAAAAAAACCCAACATTAGTTAGTTATAGTGAATTATTATTAAAGATAGCAATTGCCATTATTGTAAAGATAAGAAACAGATATAGAAATATGTTCTAATGCAAGAGCTCTACATATTCACTCTGTTTCCCCAAAGTTTCACTTGTGATGCCCCTTTTCAATCCGTATGCTGTCTCTATTAGCATATTGGTATATGTATTAGCATGTTGGTGTACTCATTGACTTAATGGTATACTTACTACCTTAGTTTCTTCTTTTATTTTTGTTTTGGTTATTTTGTTTATTTACATTTCAAATGTTATCCCCCTTCCCCTCCAACCCCCCCATTCCATTCCCCTACTCCCTGACTCCACAAGGGTAATTCCCCCATTGATCCCCCCACTCCTACCCCACCATCCTAGCATTCCCCTACACTGGGGTATCAAGCCTTCAAGGACCAAGGGCCTCTCCTCCCACTGATGCCAGACAAGGCCATCCTCTGCCATATGCGACTGGAGTCATGAGTCCCTCCATGTATACTCTTTGGTTGGTGGTTTAGTCCCTGGGAGCTTTGGAGGGTCTGTTTGGTTGATGTTGTTGTTCTTCCTATGGGGTTGCAAACCCCTTCAGCTCCTACCTTAGTTTCTTTGTCCCTTAGTCTTCACAACGAACATGCTCATGAATTTCACACATGTTTAGAGTATTAGAGTTCTGGTAAGAACTGTGAATGCTACCAGTTAGTTTTTTGTGCCATCTAGTGCCTTCTTCTTGCCCATTAGCATCTGTTTTTCACAGTTTAAGGAACCTAACCAGATTTCATACACATAAGAAGGTCTCTATCTCTCTATCACTTCTAAAGAAGTGCTGTGCTAGGCCCGATGTTTTTGGTTGGCAGGTTTGATTTTTTTTTTCCCCTTAGTACCATGAAAATCCCATATATCATTTCTGGAAATTCCACGCACTCTTTCCTGCCATATATTGTTTGTGTTGAGAAATGGTGTGAGATGCACATGCTACACGTCATTTGTTTCTTTACTTGCTCTGACTGTGGAATCTTCTGTTTTATCTCTAGCCTTTGAAAAAGTCCGTTTTAACTCCTGTGCTTGGGGGAACTGACTATAAGTTACAGCACACTTGTTTGAGTTGAATCTGACTGTGACTTTTGACCAAGGTATCTGATTTGGGGAATATGTTTGGGAAATTTTCTTTTATAACTCTGATAAGCTTTCCCTCTGATACTCACAGGTTCCTGGCCAATGTCCAGCAAGCTGAATATCCTCTGTGTCCATGGTACCCAGCAGACTCCACACTCTCCCCATAACTCCTTCTTAACTACTCTGTATTTTCAAGTTGCCTGTCTTCGCTTACCCACCCCAAAGATTTTAGTTTGATTTTCAATAATTGCCCCTTATGTTTCTGTGAAATTTCTTCATTAGATCATTAACTCATTTCTCCATGTTTTCTTGAAGTTGTTTCAAGGATTTCCTGAAACAGTTGCTTTGAGGTTTCAACTAAAAGTCACTCCATAGTCTAACGTCGTCAATTTCTGACACCATATTTTGAATGCTCGGTGAGACCATGGATCTCTGGCAGAGCCTCTTGATGTACGGTGCTGTCCGCACATTGAAGGGTTAAGTATTTATTTGTGCCTGCTTACTTTCCTACAACCTAGAGTCACTTCTGCAATTTTATCACTAGATGGCACTAGTGAATTGTTTAGAGCCCCTCTGTTGGTGTTTTACTGTATTTTAACACTAGAGGGAAAGCCATGCCCAATTTTGTTCCAAACCCTAAATTGGAATGTCGCTTAGCAGGAATGAAGCCGGATTTTAAGGTGCTATGCACGTATGTAGCAGATGTGCAGCTTGGTCTTCATGCTGGTCCCTCCCAACTGGAGCGGGAGCTTACCTGACTA
The DNA here is from genome assembly GCF_011064425.1 of Rattus rattus. Lineage (NCBI taxonomy): Eukaryota > Metazoa > Chordata > Mammalia > Rodentia > Muridae > Rattus > Rattus rattus. The sequence goes on along the minus strand of NC_046157.1, from coordinate 41,025,022 downwards.
TGTTGCCTGCCTCTGGGTCGGTCCTATCACTCCAACTGAGCTGTCTTGTCTGGTGTCAGTGGGAGAGAGTGTACATAGTCCTACAGTGACTTGAGGTGACAGAGTGGGTGGTACTCAGGGTGGACTTCCCCTTTCTCAGACGAGAAGCTCGGCGGGCATAGGGGAAGAAGCTAGCTGTGTGAGGGGATCGGGGGTCGGGGTGACTAGGAAGGTGGGGTGCTGCAATTGGGATGTAAAGTGAATAAACAAATAATTTAATGGGGTGGGGGTGCTCCGTTCCCACAGCCTCTCCCTTGCCTGAGGTAGGTCCATAGTTTGTCCATAATCCTTGTCTATATTTAGACTGAGGGACTCTGCCCAGTTCCTGACTGTGGAAGAACCAGCTTCACGCTCTCATTCCACAGCTTGTCGCTTGCTTTTCTTTATAATCCCTAAGTGGAAAGTATTCTCTCCGTGTTTGCCATTTGGACTTTCGGAAGCACTGGAAGGAGCAGTTCAGTGTGATCCCTGAAACTAATATGTTGGCCAGCACCCTGAGCACGAGCTCAGAGCCCATTAAGACAGTGCGGCACCCATACAAGACAAAGGGCCACTCTGCTACCAACTGCCAGCTGCTGAACCAGACGTGGATCCAGACTATTGTACCCAGCTACAGATAGTAACGGCTGGGTGACACGTCTCTCTTTGGCATTGGGACTGTTGCAGACTTTCTGACTGTGGCACTGACCACACTGAGTTCTAGGGCAGTCCTGTCTTCACCCCATTCATGCTACCGGCAAATACATTCTTGTTTCCTGTTGTGCTATCTGAAGTTGTGGGTGGTTTTGTTGATAGGGTCCCTTGGTTTTCCTGACAAATGCTTAGCTGGGTAGCTGGGTCCTACAGTCATGAAGATCTGAAGTCTGTGTACAGACACACAGATCTGTCCTGTCTGTATATAGATTTCCACTAGATGCTAGGGGACACATAGAGGCTCAGTATATAAGGTTGGGATTGAGTCTAGAACCTTGGTTTCTGTCTGGTGTGAGCTGCACTGTAGCAAGCTCTGGTCTTGAACTACAAAGTCTTGAGGTAACTTTTATGTCCTGCTCCACAACGTTCAATTTTCTTCTTTCTCTGCTGCTCAAGATTAAGGGAGAGGTGGTGCTGTCTTGGCTGCCTGTCTAATGTAGTTCCAGAGGTTTAATCTGTGTGCACTGTTCAGGGCACAGGGGCTATGGGGCTCGTGACACTGGATTTCACTGTAGTGAACTTAATACTGGGTTTTGAGTCTAAGGCCTTGATGTAGCTCCCCCTTCTTCCACTTACAGGCTTCACATTGCTCAGAGCTGCAAGAAGAAAGGTACATCTCTTCTTGTCTTCCTCAATGTGCCCTTCCCTCTTCCCTTCTGATACCAGACACTAATGGACTCTTTCCCAGCTCCCTTAGCTCCTGCAGTTTGGTACATGAATATTATTCAGATCGATGCATCTATTGGGAAAAGATCCATCATTGTGCTCCATGTCTGCATTCTACAGAATGTAACATGTTTTCTGATGGACCGAGGTTGGTTTTAAAGACACCAGAGGGAATGAAAACAGCAGAAGAAACAAAGGAAAGTAAATCAGATGGATCATTTCCAAGTTTCTTTTCTTAAAAGGTGGGATAAGGTGACAAAATGTGAGGAAAATGACTTGCTGGTTAATGAGAAGATACTTTAGGTCTCTATCATTGCATAAGGATCACACCAGGACTCACGTCATCAGCATGACCTTTGAAACTAGCCTGCTTAGGAAATCTAGCTGCCTCATTTCTCCTGGCTTTCTTGTTCAATGAGATGTGGCATGTGTAACTCTGTTGTTATTTTAGCCTGATATATATTGCTCTATAACATGTATATATACATTTATATATTAATTTGTTATTAATTTTAATTGTATTATTGACATAATATATGTTTATGATATATTTCATTATTATTTAATATAATATTAATTATGTAAATAATATAATTATTAATATATGTGTATGTTAGTCTGAGAGTCTATGGAACACTACAGGAATTGAGTAAGCACCTCAGGGAGAGGTCAGAGTTAATGATATCAATGTAATCAAGATTATAGATAGAAATTGATGTCCAGACATGTGTAGGACAGATATAGTATAGCATGTATAGTGAAAGAGAAGGAAGGGTCTAACCTAGAACCTTTGGGACCTCCCACACTTATGAGCTGAAGGGATAGTGAGCAAAAATGTCTGTGTTGCTGTGGCAAAAAGATGAAAGAACTCTAGAGATGTACAGTGATGGGAGGAAAGGGATGTTTCCAGAAGGCCCTCTGGGAACTTAACTTGGATAAGATGCAGTGGCTGAGATAGACGAAAGAGTGTATAGAATTTGGCAACACAGAAATAAATGTCCTCAGCACAAAGCCTACACTGAAGTGGCCTGGAGTGTGAGAAAGACCGAAAGATCATCGTGGTTCTTCCAGGGAGTATGGCTTCTCTGACCTCTGACCTTTGTTTATTTTACTACTGTGACTCCAGCATTGATGTTGTTTTATGACTGGCATGTCTGGAAACCCTTATGATATGATTGTGTATATTCTTGGTATTAGTCATTGAGAATGTGCGGGTTTTTAAAATGTCTAAATTTATGTTGCTTTTGATGTTAGTGATATATATGTTAAATTAACGGTTCCTCATAATTCCTCCATTGTTTTTTATAAAATTCCATTAAATGTTCATCTTTACATTATTTCTGACACATATGTAGTGTCAGTAAAGTTTTTAAAGGATTTAGAAATTATTCTGGCAATTTAACTCAGGGCTCGGAGGCCTTCACTGATGGTAGACTAGCAACAATGATGATTGGCTGGAGATTCTCTGCTCAATATTTTAACCCTGATTCTGCTGCCTCTCGGCAGGAGGAAGCTCTAACTGACAAAGAAGATAAAATTTTCCTAAAACATATGGTTCCTTAGTTGTTAATTTATATGCGTCCTGTCTCTGTGTCAGTATACATATCCTTTATGAGGTAAACTTAAAAAACATTCTGTATTCCTAGTTTCCTGCATTTCCCAGCATTGCTCCATCTGACTGCTACCCTAGAAGACATTCTCACGAGGACCAGGGATCCCGAAGACACCTTCCAATGCGGCATCACAGGAAATGCTCAGTGGATGGGTCATTTCGGGAGCCAATAGAACCACCAAGAAGAGCTCATTCCAAAATGCAGGAATTTTCAGAATCCTTTGCACAACACCTGTGCCTTCAAACCAAGTGCTCTCCTGCGGTATGTGGCAGACTGAACTGTTCTTATTTAAGCCATACCCTGAAGTCTTCTTCAGGTTTGAGGAGGGAAAGTCGAACTTCTTCATTCATAGCACATGATAAGTGACTGGAACACACCACTCAGCATTTTTTATGATAACTTAACATTAAATGTCTATTTTCATATTAGCTCTAAATAGAGTAAATTGAAACATGTCACTGAGAAAGGCCTAATGTGTCTTCTGTTTAAAGATCAAATTGTGATAACTTGTAGACACAGTATTTTTATAAATCTGAGCACGAAAAGAGCCAAACCTTCATTTGTGGCCTATTCTTCAGCAATGATGTTAGATTATAATTAATTCCTTTCTTCCCTCCCTTTCTTCACCTTCCCTTTTCTCTCTCCTCTCCTCCTCCCTCCTCCTTCTAATCTTCTCCCTCCTTCTGTTTGTCCTACCATCTTTTCCTTTCTGGATGGGGATAAGTTCTTACTGTGACGGTCCAGCTAGCCTGGAGCTTGTTACATAGCCCAGACTGGACTCAAACACTCAGTTCTCCTCTCTCAGCCTCCAGAGTGCTTGACTTTCTTCTATTTTGGTATCAACACTCACGTGGACTATTTTGATTGAGACATTATGTACACACCCTAAATTCCATGTAAGTAAAGGATGTGCTCGATAGTTGTGACACTAACTGGTATTTCTCTCATTACATGTTAGGTTTACTTTGAAAGCATTTTTATTGCTTGAGAATTTCGTACATGCACAGAATGTGATTTGATCAAATCTACGCCCCCAACACACACATTTTCTCACTTCCAACTCCTTTTCTATCCCCAACCACTTTTTTCTCTCAGTTTTTTGTGCTCTTTTTCTCCATCTTTTATGTTAAACCCACTGAGTCTATTTACTGCACCTGTGGTGTGTGTGTGTGTGTCCATGTGGGTGGGTGTACATGTGTGTATCTCTGTGGTGTGTGTGTGTGTGTGTGTGTATGTATGTGTGTGTGTATGTATCTCTGTGGGTGTGTATGTGTGTGTGTGTGTGTCCATGTGGGTGGGTGTACATGTGTGTATCTCTGTGGTATGTGTGTGTGTGTGTATGTATCTCTGTGGTGTGTGTGTGTGTGTGTGTGTGTGTGTGTGTGTGTGTGTGTGTGTGTCTCCATGTGGTATGTGTGTGTAGGACCATTTACTTTTGGAACATCAGCAGCAGTCCCTTTAGGGACCACATTCCTGAAGAAAACTAACTCTTCCTTCCCCAGCAACCATCACTCAACAAAGCTCTTCACCTAGGGTTGAAGCTTTATGAATCTCTTCTCCAACATTGGCCAGTGTAATCTTGGGCTAAAAGTCAGCCCCTATGAGGTCATTATTGATGAGTACTTTTCAGATAATCTCAGTAGGAGGAAAGCTAATCTGGGGAAGATCATCACTGTAACTTTTCTTTTGATATTGAGCTGGTAAGTATTAGAGTCATTGATGACTATTAAATATGCATTTAATAAACATAAACATAAGTGCTGGATCTAATGTAAAACATTTGTCAGAACATTCCCAGAGCTGGTTTGACTTTTAATTTTCTCTTAGCTTTTAATCTCAGCTTCATTATTTGTCTTTCTGACCTTAATGAAGGAGCCATGATGGATAGAAATGCCACGAATTCATTGGCTTATGCTGTAGAGTAGCCAAGAGGACAACCAACTGAGCCAGACACCTCCATTGCTTTGCCCCAGTAGGGCTGAGGGAGTCACATGACTGCCACTCACAGCACGTGAGGCATGATCCACAGATACTCAATGGTTTTTCATTTTCTACTTCAAATAAGGGGAGGAAGGATTCTTCTGTTTGTTACACAAATGCATAAATAAACATAGGTAGGGCAGTTACTAATGTCACTGTTTTGCTCCGAAAGTTTCTCTAAAAGGCAATCACCACCTTCACGTCAAAATTACAAAATCCTCCCCAACAGTCCCTTGTCATTAACCCTATTAGAGGTGTCATTGCACCACCAGACAATTTTTCATTCCCTTTGCTTTGTCTTACTCCATATAGGTGGAGTGTCTAGGGGGTAGAGTCTATTTAATGCTGTATATTCTGATCCTAGAACAATAGTGTATGTTCAATAAGTCAGTGAAGTACTGTAAGTGGTCCCACCACTCTCATACTGGCCAATCTACTAGAGAAGAATGATTTGGTCGGATGTCCTTCTTCAACACTGCATTGCTCATGTAGCTCTTACATCACACCATAGCAAAAGCTCTTCTTTATGATTAAAACCTTTACCTAGATGTTATATTGGGTCGATGGTAATTTATGTGCTAGAAAGTGAGACATGGGTGTATGCTACAAATTCAGAGCTTTCTTCCTGTCTAGTTGTTGGGGAAAATGTGAGAACAGGTTAGTGTCTGGTGCATTTTACCTTTGTCTAATGCTTTTCCAGGGACCCAAGGGGAGGAAGGAGAGAAATGAAAGACATTGCCTAGAGACTAACATGAGATCCTACAAGAAAGTGGAGGACAGAAGGACCTCAATGAAGGAAACACCTGGAGACGAACCCATGGCTCCTCTGATTGAAAAGGGGCCTGAATAATAATGCTTTGTTTCAACATTGCCAAGACAGATGTCACTGGTTGTTCCGAGACCCAGAACTTCCTGCAGAATGACATCTGGAAAGGGTTTTAGCAGATGCTTAGACTACAGTGGGCAGTTGGAATGGCTGCTTCTCAAGATGGCTTGTGTTACACTCAAACTGTCTCTGGCATCTTGCTTGAGTGTACGATGTTTCTGTCCTTCTGTGATAAGAAGAAACGGTGTTTGAATAAAATAAAGGAATCCCTGACATTATAAAATTTGGTTTCTAATGAGTCACATATGTGTCATCACTAATTCCTTTTTGTTATTCACCTCCCACATCATCCTAAACAAAAGTCCTTGTCTCCAATCTTACTTCCTTCTTCAGGTAATTAAGCTGTATAATACCCATCACTTAATGAAAACTACTAAATAACATGACAAGTAGTATCCTGAATGATTTAACACATTACCTAAAGCAATCCTTAACACACTGAAGTGAGGTCTCTATTGGCTCTCTTAAACTCAGATCTAAAAGGACATAGCATTCATTAGCTCTCTTGTTGGTGTGACAGAATTCCTGGCATGCGCAACTTCAGTTTCATAGTTTAATAGGTGTCATTACTTCATGACGGAGAGGGCATAATGGAACAGAGGAGGCCACTCCATGGTGGCCAGGAAGCAGAGTAAGACAAGACTGGAAGAGGCAAAATATGCTCTTCAAAGTCATACTTTTTCCCTTTTTATTAAATTTATTTATTTACTCCCTTTACAACCCAATATCAGCCCTTCCTCTCCTTGTAGTACTCCCTCATGCAAGTTCTACCCAATTCCTCGTCCCCTTCTATTTTGAGATGGGGAAACTCCCTTGGGTGTCATCACCCTTGTCCACCCACCCACAAACACATCAAGTTGGACTAGACACATCCTCTCCCACTGGGGTCAGACAAGGCTGCCTATTTAGGAGTGCAGGATCCACAGGCAGGCAGGCAGGTGACAGGGCCAGGGACAGCCCCTGCTCCAGTTGTTTGGGGGACCCACATGCTGCTCATCTGCTACATATGGGCAGGGGGCTAGGTTCAGCCTGTGCTCACTTGTTGGTTGGCGATTCAGGCTCTGGGAACTTCAAAGGGTCCAGGTTAGTTGACTCTGTTGGTCTTTTTGTGGAGTTCCTGTCCTGTTTCAGTCCCTCAATCTTTCTCCCAACTCTTCTGTAAGACTCCTCGAGCTCCATCTAATATTTGGGTGTAAGTCTTTGCATCTCTTTCCATTGGGTGCTGGGTAGATCCTCGCAGAGGACAGTTATGCTAGGTTCCTTTCTGCAAGCATAACCAAGTATCACTAAATTGGTTCTTGCCCATGAGAGGTGTCTCAATTTGGGGCAGTCGCTGGTTGGCCATTCCCTCCGTCTCTGCTCTATCTCTACCCCTGAATATCTTGTAAACAGGATATATTTTGGGAAAAAGACTTTGTGGGTGGGTTGTTGTCCTTCTTCTACTGGGAATCCTGGCCAGCTATATGAAGTGGCCATACACCCCACTGATAGGAATCTCAGCTAGAATCATCCCCTTAGAACCTTTGAGGACTCTCCCCAGTCTTTGGCTCCTCCTAGAGATTGCAACCCCCCAAGCTAATCTCCCTTGTCTCTTTCTGAGATTCTACCTTACACCCATCAGAATAGTTAAGATTGAAAACTCAAAGTACAGCACATACTGGCAAGATTGTAGAGCAAGAGGAACACTCTTTCACTGTTGGTGGGAGTGCAAACTTTACAACCACTCTGGAAATCAATTTGGTGGTTTCTCAGAAGATTGGGGATAGTTATGCCTCAAAAGATCCAGCTCTACTACTCCTGAGGATCTATCCAAAAGATGCTCCACCATCCCACAAAGATACTCACTCAACTATTTTCTTTTCAGCTTTATTTATAATAGCCAGAAACTGGAAATAGCCTAAATGTCTCTCAACTGAAAAATGGATACAGAAATGTGGTATATCTACACAATAGAATGCTATTCAGCCATTAAAACAAAGGCATCAAGAATTTAACAGACAAATGAATGGAACTAGAAAGTATCATCCTGAGTGAGGTAACCCAGACCCAAAAGACATACAAGGGGTGGAAGAGGGGATGGGAAGGGGAGTGGGGAGGGGGAATCAAAGACATTCTTAATGATTTGTTTCTTTCAACTATGCCTCACTTTTCAGTTTTTGTCACCTCTGAAACCATCAGCACCAGCTGGGGACAAAGTATCCAACATGAGCTTGTGGGATCTCCAAATCCCAAGTCAGAAATGCAAATGAGTAGATTTACTAGGGGAGTTGGCATGCATAGTTATGGAGGCACAGAAGTCTCATGATGGGCTGTCTGAATGTTAACTCCCTTAGGGCTAGGGATGCTGCTGGTAAGTGTTCTCTGAGTCTGAAGGGCTTCACCTTGCCTAGAAGATACTAGACTTCTAATTGGGGGGGGGGGTCCTCAAATGGCTCATAGCCATGCTAGACTACTGTCCTAGCATTCACGAGTGTTTCAGGGGCTTTCGCTTTGGTGGCAGAAATTTCCGCCATGGGTGTCAGAGGATTCCGATCTCACAGCTTTACTAAAGCTCTTAAAGGAGCCTCAGACACCTCCAATTAGGTCCAAGAGGAGAGAGAATGCTACTCACCTAGAGACAGTGCACATGCACACATGAATGAGTTACTCCTTTCTTTCTTTCTTCCTTCCTTTCTTCCTTTCTTTCTTTCTTTCTTTCTTTCTTTCTTTCTTCCTTCCTTCCTTCCTTCCTTCCTTCCTTCCTCCCTCCCTCCCTCTCTCTCTCTTCTCTCTCTTCCTTCCTTCCTTTATTCCTTTTTTCTTTCTTTCTTTTAAAAATAAGAATCTTTTGACTTTTATTTCTAGGATACCTTAACCAGGAATCTTTTTGTTTCTTTATAATTTTTCCCCCAAAAGAAATGAATATAGTAAAAATACAATCAGTGTTTGTAACCAGAAAGGAATCTAAAATCTCTGGTATGGTAATATGGAATATATTCTTTAGAAATGTATAAACTTTATACTAGAAATAAAGTCTCTTTTGTTAAAAATACAATTTTCCTTCTTTGCTCTCCCTTTTAGTTCTAAACTCTGTATTTAAATCAGCAATTTTAACTCTTCTTGCAAAGGTTTGGTTCAGCTTGCGCCCTGCTCTACATTATGAGCCAACTAACAATTGAACACGTCTTGGAAATGATGTGCCACAGGGCTGTAGCAAGGTTGTACGATACACTAGTCACTGATTTAAAAATTCCCATCAGCAGACTGAGGCTTGTTTGTTGTTTTATCCTGTTCATGAAATTAGGAAATATATACAGAATAATGTTTGAAATCTGTAAGCTCAATGGGAAAAAAAACATTAATCTGTTTTGACTAGAAAAAGGCAGATATCTGGGACAGAAGTGGGAACGCAGCTGTGACATCCCCACTTACACTGGGGAGCATGGTCCCAAGCGCTGGAGTGTGCACTCAGCGTCTCAGAGACTGGCTGCTGTGTAGTGATGACGTGTGGGTTGCTTTTCCCAACTAAGGAGCAGAGGAATGGCTCTCCCACTCAGAAATTGACACGACACAGTCATCCTCTCAGTCAGGGGACGAGAAACAGCTCCTCCTAATCCAGCCTCATGAGACTGCTAAGTAAGCCCTACCAACCTCCAGCTCCGCCCTCATGTCCTGTGTTTCCAAGAACCTCTTCTTACTGCAGCAAAGAGGGATAACAATTTCCTTTATTACGACTTCTCCTCTGCCTTCATGTGCATGAAATCACGCACACGCACACGCACACGATAGCCCAAATATTCTCTTGGGGAAAGTGTGTGTGTGCGTGAAGGTCTAAAGGGAAGGGTAAATGTATCAAAGAGCCAAAGGGAGGAGGGGTCAGGCCAGCAGCCACTCCAACATAGCAGTGGGGCACTCCTGTAGGGTCACAGAGGATGCTCAGCATGGGAGGAAAGGGACGGAAAGAGCACTGGGCTGCCCCGAATGCTCTGCTGCAAATCCTTCAAGCTCATCCCTCTCTGCCTTCTGTGCAATCGCTGTGTCACTGCATTTGTTCCGGAACCTGGTCAGGATCTCTTTTCCAAGCTTCTGCTGCTGCTTGGCCAGGCTGGACTGGTAACACTCAGCATTGGTGCATGATGCCGTGCTTTGCAGCCAGGAGTGGGGGACACCTCCTTGTGAAAGACCCCCGGAGTGGGGAGACCCTCACTCGAGTCTCGGGATGACACGACCCCCCCAAGAATTCACACAAGACCATCCTTGCTGTAATCACATGAGGTTTATCGATAGGAACCAGTGCACTGGGGTCGAGACAATGGAGCAGCAAGGGGCAATGGAGTTCGATCCCGAGAGGCTGGGAGAAAGGGTATTTAAAGGGAGAAACCACAACCCGAGGGGGCAGGGATGGCGTCATTGGAAAGTGTCGAGAAAACCAGTGAAAAATCACAAGGAGGAGCTTCCTGTTTCTCAAGATTGTTCTCTATGATTTTAATTTAACTTTATGGTCAGCTAGTTCCTGGGAGAAGCTTTCTGTTATCTTTACTAGGTCGGGAATCGAATATCTAAGGGCCTTATCTTAAGTCCTTTCATTTAGTTCCTGGGAGAGCAGGCTCAAGAAAAGTGACCTTTTACCTACTTTCAGGTAGAGGGCAGGGTCTGGGATTTGAGGTATTTAGGGCTTCTTAGGGGTGAGATAGCATTTTTAAACTTCTGACTTCTTAGCTGCATTTTTTTTTTATTCTTTCTTTCCCCACTTCTTCTAGTGGCTAGTTCTAATCATAGAACTAAATTTTAGTATCTTTATAATATTGGTTTTATTGTCCTCCTAAAGCATGATACTGTTGGCATAACATCAAAATCTGAACAGTACTCACTCTTTCTCTAATGAAGGTAACTAGTTTATTTAACACACAGGGACCTATAATCAGAAACAGAAGCAAAACTAACAAGGGTCCCATAAGGGAAGATATCAGAGTAGTCATTCAAGGAGATCTACTAAACCAGCTCTCGAACCATCCCTGATGTGCTTCTCAGTCTCTCTGTCTTTTGTCTAACCTTTCTCTAAGTTTACTCATGGAGTCTTTAATTACTCCTGAATGGTCTACATAAAAGCAACATTCTTTCTTTTAGTGTAGTACACAGACCTCCTTCTTTAAGGAATATCAGGTCTAATCTTCTCCTATTCTGAAGTACTACCCTGAGAGGGAGGTTAGGGATTCTTGGAGGTCAGCTAAAAAGTCTTTTTTACTCTTTCTATATCTAAATAAATGGCAGTTCTGAATTCTCTATAAGCCTTGTGTTGCAGGGCAACAGCAGATGTCCTTGTAGCTGCCCTTGCAGCACCTAGACTCAGCCTTAAGATAGCCCTAAGTAATTCTCAACTCTCTTTTGTGTCTTACTAAGTCTTTACCATCAGGATTCCAATCTGGACACTATCTGAACCTACACACAAAGGTCATGACTGCCTTTTAGAACTTCTAAACTTATACAAGTTGTAATCCCTGAGGCTCAGACCTAAGAAGTGTTAGGAGTACTAACATATGCAATGTTACATCATTTGCAATAGAAATCAAGCCTAGCCCCACACCTGTGATTGGGGGACCTATCTCAATGGAACCCAGGGGAAACATAAATTCTTGTTTCAAGTGAGCATTACAGTAACCCCACCTGTCACGTCTCTGATGTATCCACTTATCTGATGTGCAAGTCTAGGGAGCTTTTTGAAGATCTGAGTGTCCCTCTAGGTCCCAGTTCTCAGTCCCAACAGCCAGTATGCGGCTGGTGAGGGCTGAGACTTGATGGCTATCAGGGTGGTAAGCAGCACCAGGTACGGTCCTTTCCATTGAGGCTCGAGTGTCTGGGCTCGGTGTCGTTGTATGTAGCCAAGTGTCTGATCTGGAACTGATGAGATGTCTCAGGGGTCCCCGGGGCATAGGCTGCTGCCAGCTGTGACCAGATTTCTTTCTGTATCACCTGTAGGTCTTTTAGCCTGGCATACAAATCATTATTACTATGACATGTTGGTTTAATAACATCATCTAATACAGTCAGAGGAGCCGAGGTCCCATAAGATCTCAAAGTGGGTAAGGCTGAATCTGGAAGGGATATTTCTTGCTCTGAAGAGAGCAAGAGGGAAGGAGTGCCAGCCAGTCTGCGCCAGTCTCCATGGTCAATTTGGTCAGGGTCTCTTTTAGAGTTCTATTTTAATTACTCTACCTGACCTCAACTTTGAGGTCTGTAGATACAACGTAATTTCCAATCGACCTCTAAATACTTGGCCACACCCTGGCTTACCTTGGCAATGAAAGTAGGGCCGTTGTCTGACCAGATTACCTTGGGCACTCCAGACTGGGGGAAGATTTCTTCCAGTATCTTCTTGATGACTATGGAGACCGTCTTTTGCTTAGTGGAGAAAGCTTCTATCTATTCCTGAAAAGGTATCTACAAACACTAGGAGATACTTGTAACCATATTTTCCTGGTTTTATCTCAGTGAAGTTCACTTCGACTTCCCACTAAACTCTCTATGACTCTTTGCCCTATTTGCTTGCTAAGCATTCACTTACTGACATACCTTATACTTTTTTTTTTACTGCCTCTCTGGCTAAAATCTTAAAGTCTATTCTTATCTCCTAAATGAGTCCATTTGTGTATTTGGCAAAGTGAGTCTTTTGTTTGTTCTCTTGGGAATATAGTTTTCTCTCAAGTGTGCCATTGTCTTTTTTCTTCTAAGCAATTTGGGCCTTTTCTTCTGCTATACATTCTAAGTGAGGCCTTCCCTTAGTCCGATCCCAGTTCCCAGTGGCTGTCTCTTGCAGGCCTGCAAACAGGATAGGCTCCTGCATAGCCATTTCTCAAGCCACTTGATCTGTTTTGTTATTACCCCATGCCCCTGAATCTCTTCCCTCCTGATGTCCTGGGCTATGAGTAATACTCACAGTTGCTGGCTTCATCAGGGCATCCAAGAGATGGCAAAGGCATCTGCAGCACTGATGTGCTGGGGGTTAGAGGTTTAGTCATCCCAGATGACATTTGTGTTGTCCATCACGGCAGCACCCACTTATCTCTGACCTTCATGAAGAGAACTGTTCTCGACTGTGGACAAGATAGCCTCAGCTTTCAGCAGTGGTCAATCAGCCAGTTGCAGAGGTCTTCCCTCCACCCATGGGCTTCTGCCAGTACTTGACACTCATGCTGCAGTGGCTCCAGGTCAGGATTGGGTAGCAAGGTGACCAGATTGCCCCCAACCAGTGGAGAATCTAGTTCATGTCAGCTGACCAGTAGCCCCATCCTCTGGGACATTCCATTTAAAGGCAAAACATCAGCCACTCTACCACAGTTTAAGTCCTGGATTGGGTGATAATTGCTAGTGCCCGGCTGGCAGGAGTGATGTGTCCAGGCAGAACAACACTAAGCCACACATCTCCCAGCATCAGGTACTGGTGCACAGAGACAGGTCTTAAGTTCCACATACACAGTCTGCAGATATGCATACACATGGCCTCACCCAGCCATTTCAGCCCACACAAGCCATTTTGAAGAGCAAATTTTTCATGAGCAAGGGATAGAGGCAATCAGGGATGACCATGAACTAGTGGTTACCCGGCCCACGCCAAGGTCCACTGTTCTTCGGGTAGTCCATGAGTGTTGTTTGTTGCTGATGGCCCCCTGTACTCAAGGTCTTTTAATGGACACTGGCCCACTGGGGCGTAAGAGCATAGAACGTTGGGTCCCTGTATCCACAAAACACTGATTGGGCTTCCCCTCTATCCTGGGGCAGTCCCTGACCCAGTGTCCCTTTCTTACAATAGGCACTCTGATCTTTAGCCAGGAATTCTCTTCTGTTACCAGGTACTGTCTTCCTAGTCTCTCTAACTACTGTGGCCAGTATAAGTTCCTCCTGTGCCTTTTATCTCTCTTTAGCTCTCTAGCTTTCTCTTTCTGTCTCTTTTCTTCTCTAGCTTTCTGTTCTTTTTGTCTTCTTTTTCTTTTTCTTTTTTTTCAGTCTCTCTGTCTGTATCTTCTTCTACAGCTACTAAATGCTGTCCATTATTGTGCACAGACCCTGAACCACACACTAACTCTCTCAGGGACTTAGCTTAACCCTTCAATTTCTGCAACTTTTTCTCCATATCATTTCCTTACTTTAGCCAAATAGGTGGGGTGTTTTTTCAACCCCTCAGAGACCCACCATTGGAGTCTGACAGTAGACCTGGCACTCCCTACCTTCAGGCGTATTGAAGTCAACAGGCAGAAGTGAGGGCCAAACCCAGGGCCTTGCGCTTGCTAGGCAAGTGCTCTACCACTGAGCTAAATCCCCAACCTCATCCCAACCAGAATCTCAACTGATAAGTTGTGTGTTCTAGCCTAACTTCAGTATAGTGGTAACACAAACAAAGACCTAAGACACACAGACGAAGACCACTCTGGAAATACAGATGGCCGGGAGGACAGGTCTCTTCTCCAATCCAGGAGAATCACCAAATCCTCACTGGCACCCAGACCGGAAACTCCTAGGCATCCCTGGGGTTCCCCCAGACCTCCTGGCAGGTCTCCCAGGGCAGCACAATCAGTGAGCCCCTGGCACGTCTACCGCTCACACTCTCGTCTCTCCTGAGACACTAGCCTCCCTCTCAGCCTGAGACGGGAGCGACTGCAAAACCAGAACTCCAGAACTCGAGAGTAAATATAGACCCAGAGTAGCAAATACAGACCCAGAGTTTAGCCAGCACAAAACACAAAGACACAGACAAAGACACAGATGCTATCTCACCTCCAAGTGGGTCTTTGGAGACGAGGGTGGTCACCCATCCCAGACGAGCCCCCAAATGAAAGACCCCAGGAGTGGGGAGACCCTCACTCAAGTCTCGGGATGACACGACCCCCGCCAAGAATTCACACAAGACCATCCTTGCTGTAATCACATGAGGTTTATCGATAGGAACCAGTGCACTGGGGTCGAGACAATGGAGCAGCAAGGGGCAATGGAGTTCGATCCCGAGAGGCTGGGAGAAAGGGTATTTAAAGGGAGAAACCACAACCCGAGGGGGCAGGGATGGCGTCATTGGAAAGTGTCGAGAAAACCAGTGAAAAATCACAAGGAGGAGCTTCCTGTTTCTCAAGATTGCTTAACTTTGTGTTCCATTTAGTTCCTAGGAGAAGCTTCCTGCTTCTCAAGGTTGTAGCGTATCTTTGCACTGACACTGAAAGCATCACCAAAATGATCTGCAGCCGATTTGCGAGCTTAGTTATGACGACGGCTTTCGTGTAATCTTTTGTGACATTTAACAAAAATATTTCCAGAACTTGGGCCAGCATGATAAGCCTGAGGGCCCCAACAATATATGGAGAGGTGTCCACAATAGGTGCTCCCCTTAAGGCAGATAAAAGCATGTCTTTGATATGTAAAAAGACATCACCAGCAGACTGCTACTGCTTAGCAGCAATTTTCAAACCTTTGTCATTATCTGGGTTCTGCTCTGTAGCAGTCTGACTAAGCTATAGCAGCACAATTGAATGACTCACAACTCAGTTCATATCCTAAACTTTCAGTTCATATCCTAAAATTTCACAGATCCTCCAAAAAGGAAACCGTTATCAAAAGCATCCTTGCACGTAAATGTCAGGCAGATCTAATTTTCAGAAAATGGGAGTTTGGGTTTGATAAAACAAATCTAATTAGAATTATTTCAACAGCGTCTCCAGTGCACCCTTGTGCTTCTTGGATGGGAGGCCAAGTGCAGTGTGCCACAGTTTATTATAGCGGCTCAGCAGTACTGGCTTTGTTATCTCGCCAGCGCCTGGGTGTATCTGCTGTATGAACTTCACCAGAAGCTTGGTCAGGTCTACCTCCGAGGTCTTAAGGTGCATCCAAGATGAATGACACCATCATGGTCTGTGGCTGCTTTTAGAAGGACAGCGATCATGGTCTAGGTGCAAACACTTACAGCAGACAAAAGTGTCCCCATTTCCTGTATAAGTAAGTAGCACTCTCATCCTCACAGTCTGTGGGCTATAGCACAAGTCTAGATAAAGCCTCCTTTGGATGTTTACATTTCAGTTGCCCTTGATTTTAATCTCAGACAAAACAGGCTAAGCTGGTAACACTATCTCCAGATGGACAGCAGCCAGAGCTGGTAACACCAAGGGAGCAACACTTAACTTTGTCCTGACTTTTTTCCAGATTGATCAAAAGCATCCTTGGCTAAATGGCAACACGGGGATGGAAGGCAGAGCTAGCTGCCCTAGCTGTATGAAAGGGAATTGTCTTTTCTGGTTCTTTTCTGTTTTGTCTGGTCCCTTAGCCAAGAGGGCAGCACTACATGTAGAGAGCAGATTCTTAGCTTTTGGCCTAACGGCTCAAATACCAATCTCTTCCAGAAAGAGGCTCACCCAAAGCAATACTTATTGAACTGTCTTCCTCTGCCGTAATCATACCATGCCAAATTGTAATCATTACAAACCTGTTCTTCCCTTTATATTATTGTTGAGGAAACAGAAGTCTGGAAAGTTATATGGTTGGTTGGCATGAAGGTAGAGTTACTGCCAGAGCCCATTCACTATATGGGAGAGGGCACTCACTTCATGTGGGACAGGGGCCTCCTAGTCTCTTTATGAACAGGTCAATACTTGGTATGAAGGTGAGGTGCACACAGATGAGGGGTGGTGAATGAGACAAGTCAGTCACTTACCACTTTGATGTTATCTGTAGACAACAATGTCTGAGGTCATATTTATGGTCTGGACTTGAAATTTAAAGGTCTATTTTATTTCTATTTTCCTCTCCGGGGGAGTGTGTATCTAGGGGGATTCCTCAACTCTCTAATAATTTCTCATTTATTTCTTGTCTCCAACTAAAATCTGCAGATTTAAGGACACTTGATTCTCTATTTTGTAAAGGGAATTTTTCAAATCTACTACTCATTACTGATATTGTGTTTGATCACATTTTTTTCTTTTATTGGATATATTTTTATTTACATTTTAAATGTTATCCCCTTTCCCAGGTTCTCCTTCAGAAAACCTCTATCCCATGCTTCCTCCCCCTGCTTTTATGAGGGTACTCCCTCAGATACCCACCCACTACCTCCCACCTCAGTGCCCTGACATTCCCCTACACTGGGGCATGAAGTCTTGACAGGACCAAGGGCCTCTCCTCCCATTGATGCCCAACAAGTCTATCCTCTGCAACATATGTGGATGGAGCCATAGGTCCATCCTTGTTGTACTCTTTGAATGGTGGTTGGGGGTCTGTTGATTGATATCGTTGTTCTTCTTATGTGGTTGCAAATCCCCTCGGCTCCTTCAGTTCTTTCTCTAACTCCTCTATTGGGGTTTCCGTGCTCAGTTCAATGGTTGGCTGTAAGCATCCACATCTGTATTTGTCAGACTATGGCAGAGTCTCTCAGGAGAAAACTATATCAGGCTCCTGACAGCATACACTTCTTGACATCCAAAATATTTTCTGGGTTTGGTGTCTGTAGATGGGATGGATCCCCCAGGTGGGGCAGTCTCTGCTTTACACTATGTCTCCATATTTCCTCCTATGAGTATTTTTGTTCCCCCTTCTAAGAAGGTCTGAAGCATCCACACTTTGCTCTTCCTTCTTCTGGAGCTTCATGTGGTTTGTGAATTGTATCTTCACTTATCAGTGAGTGTATACCATGTGTGTCTTTTATGATTGGGTTACCTCACTCAGGATGATATTTTCTAGTTCCATCCATTTGCCTAAGAATTTCATAAAGCTATTGTTTTTAACAGCTGAGTAGTATCCATTGTGTAGATGTACCACAGATTCTTTATCCATTCCTTTGTTGAAGGGCATCTGGGTTCTTTCCAGCTTCTGGCTATTATAAATAAGGCTGTTATGAACATAGTGGAATATGTGTCTTTGTTATATGTTGGAGCGTCATTTGGGTATATGCCCAGGAGTTGTATAGCTGAATCCTTAGGTAGCACTATGTTCAATTTTCTGAGGAATTGTCAGACTGATTTCCAGAGTGGTTGTACCAGCTTGAATTTTTGGGATCACTTAAGCATACTATCACATCACCTGAAAATAGTGATATGTTGACTTCTTCTTTTCCAATTTGTATCCCTTTGACCTCTTTTTGTTTTCTAATTGCTCCGAATAGGGCTTCGAGTACTATATTGAATAGGTAGGGAGACAGTAGACAGCCTTGTCTAGTCTTTGCTTTTAGTGGGATTGTTTCAGGTTTCTCTCCATTTAGTTTGATGTTGGCTACTGGTTTGCTGTATACTGCTTTTACTATGTTTAGATATGGGCCTTGAATTTCTGATCTTTCCATGTCTTTTATCATGAAGGGGTATTGAATTTTGTCAAATGATTTCTCAGCATCTAATGAGATCATGTTTTTTTTCCCCCCTTTGAGTTTGTTTATATAGTGGATTACATTGATGGATTTCCATATATTGAACCCTCCCTGCATCACTGGGATAAAACCTACTAGATCATGACGGATGATTATTTTGATGTGTTCTTGGATTCAGTTTGTGAGAATTCTATTCAATGTTTCTGCATCGATATTCAAAAGTAAATTGATCTGTACTTCTCTTTCTTCATTGGGTCTTTGCCTGGTTTAGATATAAGTGTAATTGTGGCTTCATACAATGAATTGGGTAGTGTTCCTTTTGTTTCTATTTTGTTCAATAATTTGGAGAGTATTGGTATTAGGACTTCTCTGAAAGTCCTGATAGAATTCTGCAATAAACCCATCTGGTCCTGGGCTTTTTTTTTGATTGGGAGACTTTTAATGACTGCTTCTATTTCTTCAGGAGTTATGGGATTGTTTAGATCATTTATCTGATCCAGATTTAACTTTGGTACCTTATATCTCTCTAGAAAATTGTTCATTTCATCCAGATTTTCCAGTTTTGTGGAGTACAGGCTTTTGTAGTAGGATCTAATGATGTTTTAGATTTCCTCACTTTCTGTTATTATGTTGTCCTTTCCATTTCTGATTTTGTTAATTTAGATACTGTCTCTGTGCCCTCTGGTTACTCTGGCTAAGGGTTTATCCATCTTGTTGATCTTCTCAAAGAACCAGCTGCTGGTTTTGTTGATTCTTTGTATAGTTCTTGTTGTTTCTACTTGGTTGATTTCAGCCTTGAGTTTGATTATTTCCTGCTGTGTGCTCCTCTTGGGTGTATTTTTTTTGTTGTTGTTGTTCTAGAGCTTTCAGGTGTGCTATTAAGCTGCTACTATATGCTTTCTCCAGTTTCTTATCAGAGGCACTCTGAATTATGAAATTTTGTCTTAGCACTGTTTTTACTGTATCCCATAAGTTTAGATATGTTGTGCTTTTATTTTCATTAAATTATAAAGTCTTTAATTCCATTCTTTATTTCTTCCTTGACCAAATTATCATTTGAATAGAGCATTGTTCAGCTTCCATGTGTATGTGGGCTTTCTGTTGTTTTTGTTGTTATTGAAGACCAGCCTTAGTCCATGTGATGTGATCAGATGCATGGGATTATTTCTATCTTCTTGTATCTGTTGAGGCCTGTGTTGTGATCGCTTTAGAGAAGGTATCATGAGGTGCTGAAAAGAAGGTATATTCTTTTGTTTTAGGATGAAATGTTCTATAGATATCTGTTAAATCCATTGACTCATTACTTCTGTGGAGTATACTCTGTTTAGTTTCTGTTTTCATATTGATGAGAGTGAGGTGTTGAAGTCTCACACTATTATTGTGTGAGGTGCAGTGTGTGCTTTGAGCTTTAGTAAGGTTTCTTGTATGAATGTAGGTGCCCATGCATTTGGAGCATAGATATTCAGGATTGAGAGTTCATCTTGGTGGATTTTTCTTTTGATGAATATGAAGTGTCCTTTCTTGTCTGTTTTTGATGACTTTTGGTTGAAAGTTGATTTTATTCGACCTTAGAATGACTACTCCAGCTTGTTTCTTGGGACCATTTGCTTGGAAAATTATTTTCCAGCCTTTTTCTCTTAGGTTGTGTCTGTCTTCGTCACTGAGGTGTGTTTCCTGTATGCAGCAAAATGCTGGGTCCCTTTTTCATATCTACTCTGTTAGTCTATTTCTTTTTATTGGGGAATTGAGTTCATTGATGTTGAGAGATATTAAGGACTGATTTAAAATCACATTGATGTTGAGAGATATTATAGTGACTGTTGTTTTCTGTTATTTTTGTTGTTAGAATTGGAATTATATTTGTGTGGTCCTCTTCTTTTGGATTTGTTGCAAGAAGATTACTTTCTTGCTTTTTCTAGAGTGTAGTTTCCCTCCTCGTGTTGGAATTTTCCCATCCATTATCCTTTGTTGGGCTGGATCTGTGGAAGGATATTGTGTAAATCTGGTTTTGTCATAGAATATTTCTCCATCTATGGTAATTGAGAGTTTTAGTGGATATAGTAACCTGGGCTGGCATTTTTGTTTTCTAAGGGTCTGTATGACATCTGCCCAGGGTCTTCCAGCTTTCAGAGTCTCTGTTGTGAAATCTGGTGTAATTCTGATAGGTCTGCCCTGATATGTTATTTGATCTTTCCCTCTTACTGCTTTTAATATTCTTTCTTTGTTTAGTGCATTTGGTGTTTTGACTATTATGTGACAGGAGGAATTTCTTTTCTGGTTCAATCTTTTTGGAATTCTGAGGGTTTCTTGTATGTTCATGGGCATCTCTTTCTTTAGGTTAAGGAAGTTTTGTTATATAATTTTGTTGAAGATATTTATTGGCCCTTTCAGTTGGGAATCTTTGCTCTCTTCTAAACCTATTATCCTTAGGCTTGATCTTCTCATTGTGTCCTGGATTTCCTGCATGTTTTGGGTTAAGAGAATTTTGCATTTTGCATTTTCTTTCACTGCTGTGTCAATGTTTTCTATGGTATCTTCTTCCCTTGACATTTATTCTTCTATCTCTTGTATTCTGTTTGTTATGCTGGCATCCATGACTCTTGATCTCTTTCCTAGATTTTCTATCTCCAGGGTTGTCTCTCTTTGTGATTTCTGTATTGTTTCCTTTTCCACTTTTAACTCCTAGATGGTTTTGTTCATTTCCTTCTCCTGTTTGGTTGTGTTTTCCTATAATTTTTTAAGGGATTTTTGTGGTTCCCCTTTAAGGGCTTCTACCTTTTTACCTGTGTTGTCATTTATTTCTTTAAGGGAGTTATTTATGCCCTTCTTAAAGTCCCCTATCATCATCATGAGGTGTGATTTTAAATCAGAATCTTGCTTTTCCCAGTGTGTTGTGGTATCCAGGACTTGCTACGGTGAGAGAACTGGGTTTTGAAGATGCCAAGTGGCCTTGGTTTCTGTTCTTTAGGTTTGTGCACTGGCTTCTCGTCATCTGGTTCTCTCTGGTGTTAGCTGGTCTTGCTGTCTCTGATTGTGTCTTGACCCTTCTGTAAGCCTGTGTGTCAGCACTACTGGGAGATCAGCTCTCTCCAGGTAGGATTTGGGTACAGAGAGCCGTGGTACAGGGTCAGCTCTGAGAGCAGAGGGAAACCAGAAGGGTCCTGTCCCCAACTGTTCCTTGCTTCCTAGGTCCAGAGGGTTAGTGAGAGTTCCTCTTGGCCAGAAATGTGAGCAGAAATGGTGTTCTCATGTGTGTCAGCACTTCTGGGAGACCTGCTCTCTCCCAGGAATATCTGGATATAGACAGCTGTGGCACAAGGTCAGCTCAGGGCACAGGCAGAGAGCAGAAGGATCCTGTCCCAGACTGCTCCTTGATTTCTGTGTCCTGAGGGCTCTGGGCAGATCCCTTGGAGCAGAAGTGGTGGTCTTACCTGTGCTCTCAGGTGTGTCATTACTCCTGGAAGACCAGCTTTCTCACAGCAGGATCTGTGTACAGAGAGCTGTGGCACAGGGTCAGTTCTGGGCTCAGGTCCATTAACAGGATCTTGATTAACTAGATTTCTTATACAGCTCAGAACTACTATTGCAGGGAATGGTGTTGCCCGCAGTGGGCTGGGCCTTCCTTTATCAATGAACAATCACAACAATCCCCCACAGACATGCCCCAGGCAATTTGATCTGATCAATCTGTCAATTTGACACTCCATTGTTAGTCAAGTTGACACATCTAATTGGGACACTTTTGTTTTGTTTGTGGCAGTTGTTGGGGTTCAGGAGTCTCTTCAAAACACCAATCTCAGTCAGACAGGGATGGTTTATTAAGTGTACACTTGGAAACTGATGGATCAGGAACATAGCTCAGACTTTGGGGACTGAGGCTACAGCTCTGAAGATTTCTCAGGGCCAGCTTATAAAGGCTAAAACTGAAACCCCCCCCCCACACACACACAATAAACTCATATGCAGGTACTAGAAGTGCCGCCTGGAGGTCAGCCCTGACTCAAGATGTTTTAGATGTAACAGTTCATATTGACTTTTAATTTGATGCATCCTAAGTAAACCTTGTGGTTGTGGAATTTCTTAAGATTAACAAGCCTCATAACATACAGAACATAACAGGGTATGTGTGGTCAGCATGACCCTGCTCTGAGTCAAGTTATTTTTCTGCTTCAAAGACTGACAGGTATATTACGGCAACAATATGGAACAACTGGTGGGCATGGAACAAAATGGCCACAGCTATGTCAGGGCAGCAGGACTCAACAATAGTAAGGATTGAACTGTGGCAGGAGAAACACTGTGTATGACAGGAAGGTACTCCATCATGAACTAACTATATTTCTAACATAATCATTAGCCCTTTCTCATTGTGTGAACCTCCCCCATCATCTCCATTAAGTTAATTCATTCAAAAGGCAAAATGTAAGACCATCTCTCTCTCTCAAGTTTGAAGACTGTGGTGTTACAGGATATTTGATCACGTTGTGAGCCTCAAGATTGTAAACTAGAAAAACCTTGTTGTACCGTGCCTCAGCCCGGGCAAACGTCTTCAAGAGCTTTCTGTTTATTGCGAACAAGTACTTGTGGCATAGCTCAGTCCTAGCACATACCTTTAATTCAAGAGCTAAATAAAGTTAACCATAAGTCAAGAGGTAGAGCAAGTAACCACCTGAACGTAAGTAAACAGAAAGGAGGGTCTCTCATTGAAGACAGCATTTGGAAGGTGAAGGACTTTTTTTCCTTCTGGGATGGCAGTAGCGTAGGAAGGTCAGCTGGATGCTTCTCTGTCTAAACTAGCATGCTTTCACCACATGGTCTGGCTCCTGAGTCTTCATTTGATAAAATCAAATGGCCTGAATTTTTGTTTTTAAAACAACACTGTGGTGGATTCCTTATTAATTAAATAAAATTAATAGAGTTAAATAAAAGCATTTCCTAGAGCTTCAAATCCTCAGTTTTGCTGGCTTTGAAACCTTAGTGAAATTGGTTATTTTTTTCCAGAATCTTAACTTCCTTCTCAGGCTACTTCCTTCTCTTTGTGTGCAAAGTCTATTTCCCATCACAGGACATAAGCATTGCTGTGGTATAAATTGACTCCAAGTGTTTTGGTGGAGGAATAGGTATAAGCAAATGAAATCTTCTAAATGGTTATTGTGTCTGTTTACTTAAGGCTTTCCAGTTGGGATGTACACTGATCTAACCCATAATTATAATGGTAATAAAGATCTTGAACTGATTATGATTTCTTTTAATATGATGAAAGAGCCAAATGCTGCTCCAGGAATCCCTTGTCATCTCTGAGATGTCTCTATTAATTATGGTCACCTATTGTGTATTCACTGTTCACTCTGTTCTTATAAACAGTGGCTTTTCTTTTTATCCTTTGCTTTGTAACTGTAGAAAGTAAGTCACTGTTTCCAGGGAAGTACAGAAGCAAATGGAAAAGATGTAAAGGAGAGGGCGTGACAAAATAAAGGTAGAGATGTGAGCCCACAAGATTCGATATTCAGTATTTGTAGCAGAAACTCCCTCCACTAGACTATTAGAATACCAGAGACATCCCAGCTTGGTAGAATTTTAATAATTGACATTGGTACAATTCTGCCTCCTTTCACTGCCCATCCTCCAAATAAACCACCTTTCCTAGTATGGACGTGAAACCTGTCTATTGGTAGAATTTTGTTCATGTTTACCCCCCTCAGGTTTTCAGGAGAAAAGTCCTGTCTCTACTCCTGAATGATGTCACTGTAGTTACTTGAGATGTGGTGTAGTCCTATCTCCGATGACTACTGTACTAGTCACTATTTTTCACATGACTTGTGTTCCAAGCTCCCCTACTAAGTGACTCCCTGTGAGCCTCCTGTCAATTTCTCTTTAAAATGTTAGCCATTCGGAATAGTCTAATATACTTATAGATCAGAAATAGCCCAATGGTCATCAGAGAGGCTTCCTTTGGCCGTTGATGGGAATAGATCCAGAGACCCACAGCCAAATACTAGGCAGAGAGACACCAAATTGGAAACTTCCAACATGTTCCTCTTGTTTGGAGCTCAGATAATCCCAAGGAAGAGGTACAGGAAAAGTCGTAGGATCCAGTGGGACACCAGGAAAACACAGCTTACAGAACCAACTTAGTGGGACTCATAGGGGCTCAGGAAGATTGAAGTGGCAATCATGGAGCCTGCAAGGGTCCTTTGCTTATAGTTATGGTTGTGAGCTTGCTGTTTTTTGTGGAAATCCTAACAGTGTGAATTCCATGGGTATCTTTGCCTATTTTCCTGCTCTTAGGACCCTTTTCTTTCTACTGGGCTGGCTTGCTGTGCCCTGTTATGAGAGTTTGTACCCAGTATTGTCTCTTGTTATATACTATGTATTGTTTATATCTCTGAGAGGCCTGCTCTTTTCTGAGGGGAAACAGACGAGGAGTGGATCAGAAGGAGAGGGGAGATGGGGGTAGGAGGAATGAAAACTGTGATAGAGATGTATTGTGTGAGAGAAGAACAAATAAAGAAATGTAAGCTATTGTAAAAAAAGTAAGAGTTCATTTGTAACAAGGTAAGAAAAGAAGATGTTATTTGAAACAAATTTTCAAATTTTAATAAGAATGATTCTTGGAGCTTAATGTAGGAAAATAATACACTAAAATAACAAATATTCTAATCTTCCTTGGAAATCATTTTTGTAACAAGAACAATATAAATGGTATTATTCTTTGACTCGGTAAATTTCCTTCCAAGAATCCAAAATTAAGTAATAATTGCAGGGATGAAGACGTGATTGAATGATAGAGTGCTTGGCTAGTGAGTGTGAGGACCCTGGATTTGAGCCCTTAAAACTGCCACAAAGAAAAGGGTGAGGAAGGAAGAGGGAGAGAGAAAGGAAGAGGGAAAGAAAGACGGAGAAAAGGAGAGCAGGGGGAGGGAGGGGAGGAGGAAGAGAGGAGAGAGGAAGGGTCTCGAAAGCAATCATCTTCAAAGAGGGGTACATTATTTTCTTCTCTTCATATTTGTATCTATTTATTTTCTTGTCTTCTTGTTCTAGGTAAGACATTAAGTAGTATGCTGGTTAGGAGTACAGGGAGTGGGCACCCAGGCAGGGAGTGGGCACCTGTGCTTTACTTCTAACCTTAATGAGGATGTTTCACACTTTTCTCCAGTAAGTATGAAGTTGACTATAGGCTTGCCCTATAGAGTCTTTATCATGTTGAAGAATGCTCCCTCAATCCCTAGTCTCCCCATGACTATGGTCATGAAGTGATACTGAATTTTGCCAAAGGTCTAGGTCCTTTTATTGTTTTTTTTTTTTTTTGATACCTTAAGCAGTTTTGAATACCTTAAGAAATTATATAGTAGTAACCTGTGACATTACTGTCCTTTTTTAATTTAACTTTTATTCATTTGAATGGATCTTTGGCTTTTAATTGTTACCCATATAAAATGCACATTTTTAAGGGATGTGTTTATTGCTTCTTATCAACTTTGATTTTTTTTTTTTTTGTAGTTGATACACGAGCTTCTATGTTATTGTAGGGCACGAAAATCAATGAAGCTGACTGTACAACTTAATAAATAGCAATATTTGCGTCATTAAAGATTGATTTAGAATAGTCAAACAAAAAATTTATCTTAATATTCGTGGGTTACTGGAGGAATGCTAAGGTTCCAGAGAACACAATTTAAAAGCTACCATACTGTGTCAGAAGCCAGTAATGTCACTCTGCCTGGGGAGTCTCTCATAGCTATAGCCTCTCACACTAGCTCCACGATTTGCCAGGCAGGGTAACCTCGCTGCGACTTCATTTTCTAAGATGTTAAAAGTAGATTGTGACCTATACTACACTGGAGTTCTGCCAACACTAAATCTTTTCTTCCTTCCTTCCTTCCTTCCTTCCTTCCTTCCTTCCTTCCTTCCTTCCTTCCTAAACCATATTTGGTATTTTTATTGATTTTTAAAAATTTACATTTCAAATGTTACCCCTTTCCTAGTTTCCCCTCCAGAAACCCGATATCCCATTCCCCCTCCTCCTGCTTATATGAGGGTGCTCCACCATCCACCCACCCACTCCCTCCCACCTCCCTGCCCTGCCATTCTCCAACACTGGGGCATCTAGTCTTTACAGGACCAAGGGCCTCTCCTCCCATTGATACCCAAGAAGGCCATCCTCCACTACATATGTGGCTGGAGGCATGAGTTCATCGCTGTGTACTCTTTGGATGGGGGTTTAGCCCCTGGTAGCTCTGGGGAATCTAGTTGGTTGATATTGTTGTTCTTCCTATGGGATTGCAAACTCTTTCAGCTCCTTCAGTCCTTTCTCTAACTCCTCCATTGAGGTCCCTGTGCTCAGTCCAAAGGTTGGCTGCAAGCATCTACATCTGTATTTATCAAGCTCTGCCAGAGCCTCTCAGGAGACAGCTATATCAGGCTCCTGTCAGCTAGCACTTCTTGGCATCCACAATAGTGTCTGGGTTTGGTGGCTCTTTTTGGATGGATCCCCAGGTGGGGCAGTCTCTGGATAGCCTTTCCTTCAGTCTTTGCTCCACATTTTGTCTCCGTATTTCCTCCCGTGAGTAATTTGTTCACCATTCCAAGAGGGACTGAAGCATCCACACTTTGGTCTTCCTTCTTCTTGAGCTTCATGTGGTTTATGAATTGTATCTTGGCATTCTGAGCTTTTGGGCTAATATCCACTTATCAGTGAGTGCATATCATGTGTGATCTTTTGTAACTGATTACCTCACTCAGGATGATATTTTCTAGTTCCTTCCATTTGCCTAAGAATTTCATGAAGTCATTGTTTTTAATAGCTGAGTAATATTCCATTATGTAAATAGATACATTTTCTGTATCCATTCCTCTGTTGAAGGGCATCTGGGCTGTTTCCAGCTTCTGGCTATTATAAATAAGGCTGCTATGAACATAATGGAGCACGTGTCCTTGTTATGTATCGGAGCATCTTTTGGGTGTGTGCCCAGGAGTGGTATAGGTGGGCATTATTGTCTTTCTATCCCTTCATTCCTACTTCTCTCTTCTCTCCGTTCATCTCTCCCTTCTCTCTTCCTCTTCTTCTCCTTTTCCTTCAGTTCCTTCCTTATCCAATGCTGAATTAATAATCTGGTATAAAAATCATTAGCTAACACCCACTTTCAGTTCTTCTCTCCTCTCTCCTCTTCTTTCTCTTGCGTTCTTTTTCCTTTTTAAAGGTTGAGAATTAGAGCCATAAGATGAATGATAGCTTATTATAAATAGTGACATCAGTAGCTCAAGCATCGGCGTTTGTGTTTATTCCCAGGATCCCAAACCCTATCAGATATGCAACCAGTATCAGGCGTGAATGGACATTTATTTCCTGGCTTCTCCACTCTAGAAAGCCCTACTATAGAAAGAAAACCTTTTCTGCTTTTCACTGAATGAGACATCTTTGTTACTAAATGAAAGGTTATTTTCACCATGAGATATTTTTCTAGGTTACACAAATGTTCTTGGGAATATGTTTGAAAAAGAGCTGTCAGTGCTACTGTTATTAGGACATCTGTGGAGAAAATTGTCTCCTAACAACATCCATCCCTTGCTTCCACACCATCTTTTATTTATTTATTTATTTATTTATTTATTTAATATTTTTTTTTATTAACTTGAGTATTTCTTATTTACATTTCGAATGTTACTCCCCTTCCCGGTTTCCAGGCAAACATCCCCCTAATCCCTCCCCCTCCCCTTCTATACAGGTGTTCCCCTCTCCATCCTCCCCCCATTATTGCCCTCCCCTCAACAATCACGTTCATTGGGGGTTCAATCTTGGCAGGACCAAGGGCTTCCCCTTCCACTCCACACCATCTTTTCTAAGAACACGTTTTCATGAGCGTCTTCTGTCACCAGCTAATCTGATTAATACAATCAATGGAGACAGGGACAAAAATCTACCTCATTTATCCAAGTATACACATGGAGACGGGTCTTGGATCTTCTATGTAAATAGCACTGCAATTATCTGCAGCCCTGTTGTACAGATCCAAGATTCACTTTTCTTACTGCAGAGGCCCCTGGATCAAATCAGGTGTATACATGCCATAAACCATTAGAGTCCACCTTATAAAGCCAAGGTGCTCCCTCCTTCTCTCTCTTCCCTCCTCTTTTTTTTTTTTTCTCACCATTTTACTTGGTACACAAACTTTAAGCATATTCAACAGGGTGGGTGAGTGATTATACTACTGTGGGTGGTGATGCCTGTAAGCTGAAGTTAACCTGAATAACTTGAAGGTGATGTCAGCAATGACTTTATTTAAAGCACATGATAAAACTTACACCGGTTTTCCTAATTGAGTCATTAACTACTCTCGCTAAAACTGCCAACAGGATGCACTCAAGTAATTTATCACTTTGCTCTCTGGAAAGCTTCTCCAAGGAACTAAGGGAAGCCGCCTTCTCTAAATTTTTATTTGTTTTATTTAGTGCATGTGTTTACACAAGCCAAGATGCATGGATGGAGGTCAGAGGACAACTTATGGGAGTCAGTTCCCTTGTTCCACTATGTGGGTTCTGGACATCAAACTCAAGTCATTAGGCTTGACAGCAAGAGCCTATACCTCCAGCCATCTCTCCAGCCCTCAGTTTCATTTACAGAGAAATTACCTCAGCAATCAAAATTACTTGATTATGTTTGTTAAAATATTTATACACCTCTTACAATCCCCTTTAAAATAGAGGTCACTGTGTTTTAGGAGGAGAAAGCAGCTAGTACCTGGCATCATTCAAGATATGCATCCTTGGGGATATGCAGGGTATTACTAGAGGTTCCATTGTTGCTGACAATTACTGGGGTCCTTGGAGGATCTTGTATCAGTGGAGAATGTGTCAAGGCACATTTGATAGTATTTCCATTGTGGCCTGCTGGTTCACTAATTGGTAAGCGTTAGGGCTCTAGTTAACTTACAATGATTGAGACCAGTCCTTGTTTGTATGAACAATGATTTCCAGGGTAGCTGATCCACCCTGCTCTACCTGCCCATGTAACCAGCTGAATGGCATAATTTATACCGAAGTGTATGGACAAGGTAAAGAAGATCCAAAGGTGTTAACATATGCTTTGTATGGGGAGTACATTCCATCCTCTGCTGCTTCTTGTTTTAAATAGACTTGGTTAAATTGTAGCGAATACCGATGAAATGACAGAAAATAAGCACTTACAGCAATTTGTGAGAGCAGTACCAAGACGTTTCCCTTGGAGAGGACAACTCTGAGAGGAAAAAAGTTATTGTTGATGCCCTTCCTTCTTCTGTATGTCTCACAGTCTAAGGTGTTGCTCCTGTTCATGGCATTTTCTGGTCTGCCTTTACCACTGCCAAGTCAATGTGTCCATGGCCTCATCTGTTCTCCCATTTATTCCTTATTCACATCAAGCTTCTTTGTCAAGAGGGTCAGATACAAGAAGAGCAAGTGCCTTGTAGTAAAGCCTACAGGGATCCGAGTGTATGCATCCTCCTGTGCTCAGACTCAGTGAGCTGAGTACTCGGCCAAGTGTTCTTTATCCCTATTATCTGGGGCCATGTCAATTTACCAAGCCAGACGACACACTATAGGGCGAACCACCCAGTTGGCCTGATGCTGCCATGAAAGGGATAACGAACATCATGCTCCATGATGGTCAGGGAAGAGCCCCAAACTTCCAATGTTTGTTTGCTTGTTTGTTTGTTTGTTTTAAATGATCCTCAACCTCTTTAATCTAGGATGTCATCCAGGAGCAGGAAAAAGATGATTTTATTTTGGAGAAGTTTCATCAAACTGACGTACAGAGAAGTATGGTCAGCATCATGAGATGTGCTTTGAAATCCGAATCTTGCTTTTCTGGTGTGTTTGGGGTTATTCAGGAATTGCTGTGGTGGGAGAACTGGATTCTGATGATGCCAAGTAGCCTTGGTTTCTGTTGCTTGGGTTCCTGGGCTTGTCTCTGGCCATCTAGTCAGTCAGAGTGTTTACGATTAAAAAAAAAAAAAACTCAGGTGACAGCAGATGCTGGCGAGGATGTGGAGAAAGAGGAATACTCCTCCATTGTTGGGATTGCAGACTGGTACAACCATTCTGGAAATCAGTCTGGTGGTTCCTCAGAAAATTGGACATTATACTACCTGAGGACCCAGCTACACCACTCTTAAGTATATATCCAAAAGATGCTCCAGAATATAACAAAGACACGTGCTCCACTATGTTCAGAGCATCCTTATTTATAATAACCAGAAGCTGGAAAGAACACAGATGTCCTTCAACAGAGGAATGAATACAGAAAATATGGTACATTTACGCAATGGAATACTACTTAGCTATTAAAAACAATGACTTTATGAAATTCTTTGGCAGATGGAAGAAATTAGAAAATATCATCCTGAGTGAGGTAACCCAATCACAAAATAACACACATGATATGCACTCACTGATAAGTGGATATTAGCCCAAAAGCTCAGAATACATAAGATACAGTTCACAGACCACGTGAAGTTCAAGAAGAAAGAAGACCAAAATGTCCTTCTTAGAAGTGTCTTCTTCAGTCCTTCTTAGAAGAGGGAACATAAATACTCACAGGAGGAAATATGGAGACAAAGTGTAGAGCAGAGACTAGAGCAGAGACTGGAGGAAAGGCCATCCAGAGACAGCCCCATCTGAAGATCCATCCCGTATATAGTCACCAAATTCAGACATTATTGTGGATGCCAAGAAGTGCTTGCTGACAGGAGCCTGATATAGCTGTCTCCTGAGAGGCTCTGCCAGAGCCTGACAAATACAGAGGTGGATGCTGGCAGCCAACCATTGGACTGAGCACAGAGTCCCCAGTGGAGGAGTTAGAGAAAGGACTGAAGGAGCTGAAGGGGTTTGCAACCCCATAAGAAGTCCAATACCAATCAACCAGAGCTCCCCTGAGCTCCCAGGGACTAAACCATTAACCAAAGAGTACATATGGAGAGACCCTTGTCTCCAGCCACATATGGAGCAGAGGACGGCCTTGTTGGGTATCAGTGGGAGGAGAAGCCCTTGGTCCTGTGAAGGTTCAAGGCCCCAGTGTAGGGGAATGCCAGGGTGGGTAGGCAGGAGTGGGTGGTTGAGTGGGGGAGCACCCTCATAGAAGCAGGGGGAGGGAGGAGAGGATGGGAGTTTCTGGAGGTGAAACAGGGAAAGGGCATAACATTTGAAATGTAAGGAAAAAATATCCAATAAAAAAAAAAAGTATGGCCTGAGAGGAGGTGAGCCGCCAACTCGGAAACTCTTTAAAAGTTAACCTTTTATTCTGAGGTAGTTGTAGATGTACAGGTAGTTCGTTGACGTAAAGGAGATGTCATGGATCCATCTCCAGTTTATCCCAGCTTCACTCCGCTGAACTGTGCTGTATCCTAGCACAGGCAAGGAACGTGATGTTTCCATTACTATAAACGTTCCCTTGGGTGCCTTTTATAGCCACACTCACTTCCTTCCCAGCCCTCACCTTCCTTAAACCTGAACCACCACTCACCTGCTATCGGTCTCACAGCTTTATCCCTGGAGAACCTCACTTCAGCCTAACCAGGAAGCATGCGGACAACTATCTCGATCTTCACCTTAAGTTTGGAGAGCTTTTTTATACACGCCTATCAAACGTTGGAAGTTCTCCCTTACTCCCATTTCTCTGGAGTATTTATGGTGCTGAGCTTTGCTAAGTCCTCGTCTCCGTATATTTGATAATTTATGACTTTATTTTAGTCTACTGATAACATGGATTATACTGATTGTTTTTTGATTTTTTTTTTCTTTGAGTATTGAACAAGACCTACATTCCTGAGAAAACTCCACTTGGTTTGTGTGTGTGTGTGTGTGTGTGTGTGTGTGTGTGTGTGTGTGTGTGTGTGTCTGTGTGTGTGTGTGTGTGTGTGTGTAATTCTTTTTATATATTTCTGTATTGCATTTGCTGTTATATGGTTAAGGAGTTTTGACTTCTTTATCTTGCCGTAGCCTAGCTAGTAAGAGCCAATGGTAGGATCCGTGTAGGGCTTTCCTGAGTGAATGTGAGTGGGCTGCAGTTTCTTACTGCTGTTCGGTTGCAGCAAAGTGGCTATTGAACAAAGTATTAAAGCATTCTTTTTTAAATCTACACTTCTCTTTCTCTCACCCTTCCTATGGAAGGAGCTAACACTAAGTTTACTATAGTTCCCCCCGCCCATACATTTCTATTCCTGTTTGCATTTTAGTTACTTACTCTGCAGTCAGCTTTCCGATCACCATGACAAAATATACAACTGAAAACTAGGAAAGGTTTATTTGACTTAAAGTCTCAGAGCTTTCAGCCTTAGTACTCTTGGGGCTAGGATAAGGAGGAATATCATAGCTGAAACGTGTGGTAGAGGAAGTCGGCTCATGCCTAGTCAGCAAAGAGAGACTAGAAAGGGCTGGGGACAAATACATCCTTTAAGATCATGCTCTACCACAGCCAAACATTGGATGGAACTTGGAGACTCTTATGGAAGAATAGGAGGAAGGATTGTGGCCCCTAGGGGGATAGAAACTCCATAGGAAGACCAACAGGGTCAACTAACCTGAACCCTTGGGGCTCTCAGAGTCTGAACCACCATCATACACAGACTGGACCTAGGCTCACTCACATAGAGGAGGTGTGCAGCTTGGTCTTCTCATGGGTCCCAAACAACTGGAATGGGAGCTATTCAAGTTCCAAAAGCTGTTGCCTGCATGTGGGATATGTTCTAGCTGGGCTGCCTTGTCTGGCCTCAGAGTGAGAGGAAGCATCTAGGCTCCCAGAGACTTGAAATGCTAGGGTGGAGGTGTGTGCAGGGGGGCTCCCACCTGCTCAGAGTAGAAGGGGAGCAAGGATGGGGGAAGGATTGTGAGAGGGGATGACAGGGAAGGGAGACAGTAAACGGAATGTAAAGTGAGTAAGTTTATTTATTTATTTTTTAAAAAAGGTAATGCTTCACAGTGGCCTAACTTTTTTCTGTCATATCTTGATTTTGATGGTTCTATTTTCTCAGGCTTTAATTCATGTCCTTTGGGGACATTCTAGGTCCAGACTGACATCTTCAGCTTTAAGTCCAAGTTAACCTACAGCCTCACCATGATGTGGCCCCTTGAATGCTGACGTTCTAGTGTGTCTGCCTTCTGTCAGCCTATCCGAATTTCTTCATGCTGACTTCGGTATAAGTCTAAGAGGGCTAGTTATGTGTTGCTCTGGGAAATCTACATTCCTGCAAGCAGAATCTTTTTTTTTTTCTTTTGTGAGGAGCCTGTCCTAGTAGTCAATAAACGTGATGTCTGTTAACGGTAATTTATAAAAAGCTAGTTCATCCTTGGTGATCAGCCCATTATGAAGCAGCTTTCCATGAAAGGAGGACCGTTGACCGATTACAAATAATTCTGAGAGCTGAACACAGGACACAAATGACTTCAGTGACTTCATACAGAATCAAAACATGCGTGGTGATTCTATAGTTCTAACAGGTCAAAATGAGAGTTCTTGTCTTCCCAAGATTACTCCTGTCGGCAGGAAAGCAAACCTCAGCGAGTAAACCTCAAGCATTTTTTTAAGCACCCACCCAGGGCTTCTCTCTGGAAACGACCGACCACATTTCTGATTTAGTAAAAGGTCCATTATTCCTGAATCTTTAGAATACTTTTCCCCAATTAGTTCTCTTCAACTCCTACTTTTCTCTCACCAGGGAAGGTGTGGATAGGAAATCTTTGAGGCGGGACTGGACCGCCCTTTTGGAGGCGTGGGTAACGCACTTCTTCAACCCCTTCGTCGACCCCCTTAAGCTACTGATCCCATTCCTTGCCCCAATCGGTAACGATTCCTCTGTTTAAACAAATTAGTTCCTTACAAGGCCTGCCGTCAAGGAGCGAGGGCAGGGGCAAGCTCCGAGTTCTGGCGATTGCTCCAACCACCACTCCCCAGACCCCGTTGCCACGCAGTGCCACATCAGCGACTGCACAACACAGAGCGCCCAGCTAAGTTCTTTTCTAGGAGGCGAGTAGCCTAGTGGGCGGAGGCAAATTGAGCCCACAGGAGTGGCGGGCTGCTCCACCAATCGGTAACCAGGGAGGAGGCTTTGCCTCCAACCGCAGCCACAGCCAGTGCCCCGCCGGGAAACCAGATGAAGCACATCTGGACAGCTGTGCTGAGAAAGTTTGTGGGCCCTTTCCAGGCCTGCCACCCGCAAGGCACGTCCCCCACGTAGCCTCCTGCTAGCCACTTACTACTTAAATATTTTTTTTTCCCAAGAAGCAATCAGCAACCCAAGCTTGAATCTTTTTCTTCTCCCTTATTTGAGGCGAGGCCACATCACATCAACACAGTTTAATTTTCATGGGGCTTTGCGATCAAAAGAACAGAAACGGCAACAAAAGTCCAGCTGCCTTCTGATACTAACTGACAAAGTGGGGACCCAGTAAGGTGTGAGTAAACAGGCCAAGCTGGGTAAGTTCTGAAGACTTGGGGACATCCTCCTCCTTGTCCTGCTGAGCTCTCTAGCCTGTACCTTTGCTCTTCTCCACAGACTTCTGTTTGTTAAGGGGAGAAAAACATCTCACGCTGGGAAAGACTGAAGGGACATCGGGCTTCTTTTTTTTCTGTTTTGTGGTAAATGCTTGGTTTGCTTTTTAAAATTGACGAGGGTTGGTGCTAGTGTAAGATTTCTTGAGAACAAATTTTTGACTGGTGTTTTGTTGTAAACCTTTCTTCATCCCAAAGTTAAATAATTCTTATTCCTCCTCCTCCTCCTCCTCCTCCTCCTCCTCCTCCTCCTCCTCCTCCTCCTCCTCCCTCCTCCTCCTGTCCTCCATTCCCTATTTTGATAGATGACTGAGAAAACTCTCTGATGTATTTGGAGTTAACACAACATTTGACAAATTATTTACAACTTTTAATGACATAAAAGATTTACCAGATCTTTCACTTAAGATTGAATGTAGTTGAAAGGGCAAATATCCTAACTCAAAAAGGGAGAACCAAATTCCTTTTAGATTATTACCACAATAATTAAACAAGTGATAGAGCGCTCAACGTGTCTGCAATCCTATAATTACATAATTAACCTGTTGTTCCATCAAAAACAGTATCCACGGTGTTTATTATACGTGCGCTATTACAGATAGCTCTACTGTATGTGTCAGGATTTAGCAATGAGGTGGTGGAAAATGCTGACCTCCTGGTGGGTGGCTCAAGGCCCATTCCTTCTGAAAATCTATGATTTCTTCTGTCTGAGTAATGTGTTTCGAAGTTCAGAGTAACAGTGCATGCTGTTTACTGTTTGGGGAAGACTTCCCTCAAGTAGATCTTTAATTTCTGGCTCTTAAAGCCCTGGGCGGGAATTTGGAGCAAGAATGATTACTTTTAGAGCATGTTTTGGTCCACAATTACAGAGGATTTAGGGATGCTGGGTTAGAACGACATTATCGCAAAGAGGCAATGAGAGCTAGCTTGTCTCCATCCGTTCATAGCTTCACAGTAGATCCCCATCTGCTCCCCAATTTTCTCCTTTATAACGTGTGAATAATAAGTGATCATACATATTGATAGGGTCTAGAGTACTGAGTGAAAACATGTCAGTTGTTAGGCCAGCCTTGCTTTGCTGCCTTTCATTCCTTATTGCCTTCCTCCCTGGCCTCTGTGCATCAGATTCTTCAAGCAGAATTCCGATTTCCCTCCTAGAAACCAGGGTTTACCCAGTTCCGCACACTTGCTAGCCAGGCGTGACATACGGTTGTGAAACAGAAAGCATCATGTACGGACAACAAAGGAGAACTGGTGGGGGCCTTAGAGATATAGAAGGTTCTGGGGTGCAGATGACAGAAAAGACCATCTGAATGTAGGTTGGTTTCATGGAAACACTGCCATGTCTGGGAAGGGGTTTTGCCAGTTTGTTTTATGGGGTGGTGTGGGGAGGGGTCATAGGGGTGGGAGAGCATCTAGGAGCAAGGCAAAATATGGCAAAGGTGCAACTAACTGCTGGAGGGTGTGGAGCTGTCCTTGGAGCATTGAGCAAATCTACGAGAAATCGTGTGTGTGTGTGTGTGTGTGTGTGTGTGTGTGTGTGTGTGTGTGTGTGTATGTGTGTGTGTGTGTGTAATGGAGGTAAGCTTCTGTTGAAAGTGCGAGCACCCTAAGAGGGGTTGGGTTGTCAGTGAAGGAGAGTTTGTGAAGTAGATTGATGTGGGCATGGGAAACCAAACTGACACCAGTGCCAAGTGGGGGCTTAGTGAAATGATACGTCTCCACAGCTCGCCCAACATGCTCGCCTCTTGCAGCCGGGGTGGGCTAGGCTAGATGCTCAGCAGGACATGGCAGTGTGATGTCTTCCAGCTCTGTTCTAGTGTTCTGGTACCCTGGGCTGTTATTTTTCATTAACAAAGGATACTTGGAAGTCTTTGACAGGCTTGTGATTGCTAGAACCTTGCCCTGTTCTCATAATAGATCTAACATGTGCAGGTAGATCTTTAGCACCCTGTTAACAAAAACCATCTATCGATATGACATATATGCAAGTGAAGGGTCAGGTTTGAGTTCTTATCCCTTCCTTCAATGACATTGTGCCTGCTGACCACCTGCCTGACCTCAGGCAAGATGCTGAATCATTATGACCCTGTGATAAAAATCTGTGGAATGATCGTCAGGGTCTTTTTCCATTGGGTGGTCATATATTCATCTCCTACTGGTTTTGAAAGAGTCTATTGTGCAGAGATGGCTATTTGAGACATCTAGCTATTATTTTTGATCATTTAACAGATAGTAAGTGTTCTGAGTATCCAGCTCATGGCATTGTCTCAGAAGGAAACCTTTTGAGGGTTGCTACCCCACAGAGGCACAGGTAGATTAAAATACTTGCCCACAACTCATAGTAAATAAGAGGTAGGCATAGAGTCAGTCTAACACCAGACCCTCAGGCTTTAACCATTAGGCTACACAGTCTTAGGTATATGAAAAACTGGCTCTTCCTCTTCCTCCCCTTTCTCTCCTCCTTCTTCCCCACTTTGTTCTCTTTCTTATTTTCTACTTCCTCCTCCTTTCTTAGTTGTAGGGTTTTGCTCTTTAGCTTAAGCTGCTTCGAATGATAATTCTCTTGTCCTACCTTCCTGAGTCCTGGCATCAAATGCCCACCACGCAAAGTTTCATTGTTCTAGTGTGTGGTTGGAAGAATCAACTATTCAATGGAAAGAGGAACACTGGATCCAGGTTTGCACTGATAAAATTCGAAGAGGCCCGAGTAGAAACAAGATTAATTATATTTGTACATGAAATAAGTTTCATTGGAGGCAAACATCTGTCTTCTTATCTTGTTTGAACATAACTCAACTGTAGTATCTGGATTTAAAGTACACACTCAATGTATGTCAGTTGGTGTCAATCTGCATTGAAAACGGACCTAGGAGATGACTTGTGTGTTACTGAATTTTTGGGTGTAGAAGCACAATCCTCTTTTTTTATCCTTTAGAGTACCTAGCTCTCGATCACCCCCAAAGCTTCACAAGAATGATTTGCCAGCATACATCCCAGCCGGAGGACAGCATACACTCTTTATTCATTTGCCAAAAACTCCCTGCCATGTCCGTTTGTCAATTAGTCAGTTAGCAAATGGAATGAAAGAAATTCTGAGCCTGAATAACTATTAAAAGGCCTTTGAATCAGGCTATAGGGGCCATGGCCTCTCTTCTCCCTCTCTTCCGCTCCCAGATTTATGTCGAATAGGTGCTTTCCTCTAAATGCTGTTGCCACAAAGTACTGCACCATCAAATGCAAAAATCAACAGAGCTTAGCATTCATCAGCTGAAGCCAATGTCTCAGCTTCCGGAGCTCTGCTTTTACAGGTGTGCACAGCCACACCCAGCAGGGCCGAAAGCTGAGCAGCCAACACACAACCTCCTTTTCACAGTTAGGTCTTACTCTTTCAGACTTTCTCTACAAGTCTCTTTTCAGCTTAATTAAAGGTTCTAAGTGGGACTTCATCATACTATTCTGGCTTTGCTTCAACAAAGATCTCAACAATATATACTATACACACTTCAACCTGACAGTCGAGGCACAGAGATCTTCACAGAGATTATCTTGTCACGGAGAAAAGATGTTGACACGCAGATGACAACTGTTCTTTTTCTAAGGTCATCCTGGCATCCAGAGAAGCTTGTCTCATGGGGTTTGTGTGCATGGTTTCCTCTCAGACTGTTTGTTGATCTGTGAACCACCTGTGTAAAGTCGCCTTTGGCCTTACAGAGCCAGCTATGGACTTTTACACTTAGCTGTCTCAGGAAAACCGTAGAAGACAATGAGTTTTCTCCCAAACCACCCATCACCACTTTGGACTGGCCTGTTTCCCTGAGGTGCCTTAGATGATCCTAATATGGAAAAAGGTTCAGAGGCAAATGCCTTCTTGTTCTTGCTGTCCTGAGCAGACATGACTGTCCTCTGTGGATTTTTTTTTTTCAAGAGAAAAAATTTAAAGGTGATGAGTTAGAATAAGGTAGTAATTTCCTGACAAGAAACAAAGTGACTTTATCTGTACCTTTCTCTATTATGCCTGAAATTCCACAGGTTCCAGAAAATATTTACACTATTATACATCATTCTCTTTAATAGAGAGAAAATAGATTTTTTTTTTTTTAGAAAAATGCTATGTCTGTGAAAAATGTTCCCCTGAAAGGAAATTGTGCCAGACACTGATTTCAGCCTCTTTTGGTTGGTTAGCCTTGTCACCTCCAAAAGGTGACACAGTTCCTCAGACTATTCTACAGACTAGCACTATGGTATTAACACAGTGGTTGGGTTTCCAACTGGTGTTCTTATAAGTGGGCTGGTACCCTTTCTCTCAGCACTTAGACATAGGCCAATAGGCGCTGTTGGAGGAAAATTCCATCCAAGTTCCTAGTTAAACAAATAAATGAACAAAATTAAATCAGACCTCTTCTGGGATGTTTACAGAGGGTACTTTTCAGCCTGCAGCTTCCTTCCTGTGTCCACTCACTCACTGTTCCAGCCCTGATTTATGCTGTGCTCTGCTTAACTCCAAGCTTCACAGCCAATGCTCCTGAGTGCTGTACTTACTTCTTGGGAGTCGTAACCTGTGTAAGAAGTTTCCCTATTCATTCCTGATGACCTGAAAGTAAAATTAGCCCACTTCTGGTTTGAACCATCAATCAGTTGCCAAACTAACACTGTTCCTTTTGTGTAAGGACTGTCTATCTTTGACCCAGAGTCTATCACAAAGTATATTTTCTGTAATGAACATTTGTAGAGGATTTTTAATCCATCAACATGGCTATTCTGATCTCATCTAAGGACCTTTCAGTCTCTGTGATCTGGTCGCAATGCAGACACACCCTTAGTACACACCTTTAATCCTTCTGGCTGGAACCCTTTTGTACACACCTTTAATCCCAAACAATGAAATCTAATTTAGGGACAGACAAAGTGAGAGTTAGAAAGGAATTTGATGGAATGAGTCAGAGATAGGATACACCCACCTCTCAGAAGAAAAGCTGTTTAAGAACAATGCAGGGAAGAGTGAATTTGAATTAAATTCAGTAGAAGAATTGAAATCAAAAGTTCATGATATGTAAGATTTCACAATTTCAGATAAATATTTCTTTTACAAAAGACATTGGTGCCTTAAATATTCCTGAAACAGTAAACTAAAATATTATACCAAATTTACCCACAGCACATCTTACATGCACAGACTTAGGGCTATGTCTTACATGCATAATGCTTTTCTTCCTTAGTAAGATTGTGGGCTTGTTGGTCCCTATTTCTTCCAGTCACTATGAGGATGAAGTGGTATACAGTCTACGCTGTTTGCTCCAGAACTGGACAGTTGTGTGGCCATGCTTGCTATGAAGTGTTTACTTCACAGAAAGACACATGTGTGATTACTGTGTTTGTTAACCTTAGATGGTCGACTCTGCACGCACACTTGGAAAATGATGTATTGAAACGTGGAGAGAGTAAGGTTTCTATGGTCATACAGTGGCTAATTCAGAATTTAAATCTAAGGCTAACAAGTATTTGTGGGTATAAGGACAAATGTTTAGAATGCACTTTGGGATAGTGCTAGTTTAATAAAGAAGCTGTTGTAGGCTTTCCTTCAAGGTCCATGACTTCACTAGCCCTGGGTAGTTACCTAGGTTACCAGTATCATCCCAGCATTCACTCTTGTTGAGCAGGTCTTAGGTTCAATTAAAGAGCTGCTGGCTACCACCAAGTCATGCATGCCAGTACTTCACCCTTAGGGTTATTGGACCCTGGTGGTTGTTGTGATTCATAGGCATCATAGCTGGGTAGGGCTACCTTGATTGCTTCCCTCCTTTGGAAGCCTGCCTGGTGGCATGGAAGCAAAGCCTCAGAAGGAGGTTTTCAAGTCAGTTCCAGCTCTGGGGCCTCTGGTCCCTGTGTCTAAAGTATATGGTTTCTGCCCTCTTCCACTTTGCTCACTAGGTGTCCCCAGTATTAATACAAGTGTTCAGGCTTTGGGGGAAAAGTGGTTAAAAGAACAAACAGTGATTGAGGATATGATACACACTTTTGTTTATTCTTCCATCTATTAGATCAGTGGTCCTCAACCTATGGGTCATGACCACTAAGACAGTGGATCTCAAACTTTTTTTTTAATTTTATTTTTCTTGGATATTTTATGTATTTACATTTCAAATGTTATCCCCCTTTTCCCCCTCTCCCATTCCTGCCCCCTGCTTCTATGAGGTTGCTCCCCCTCTCACCCACCTACTCCAACCTCAACACCCTGGCATTAACCTACATTGGGGAAATGAGCCTTCACAGGACCAAGGGCTTTTCTTCCTATTGATGCTGGACAATTCTATCCTCTGCTACATATGTGGCTGGAGTCATGGGTCCCTCCATGTGTACTCATTGTTTGGTGGTTTAGTCCCTGGGAGTTCTGATGGGGTTTGGTTGGTTGATATTGTTGTTCTTCCTGTGGTGTTGCAAAATCCTTCAGCTCCTTCAGTTTTTTCTCTAACTCCTTGTCCAGTCCAATGGTTAGCTGCAAGCATCCTCATCTGTATCAATAGGGCTCTGGCAGAGCCTCTTGGGGGACACCGAAATCAGACTTCTGTCAGCATGCACTTCTTGGCATCAGCAATAATGACTGGGTTTGGTGGCCGCATGTGGGATGGATCCCCAGCTGAGGCAGTCTATGGATGACCTTTTCTTCAGTCCCTGCTCCACTATTTGTCCTTGTTCTTTGTCCAGTGATTATTTAGTTTCCCTTATAGTAAGGAATCAAGCATCCACATTTTGATCTTCCTTCATCTTGGGCTTCATATGATCTGTGATTTTTTTTCTTAGATATTCTAAGCTTTTGGGCTAATATCCACTTATTAATGAGTACATACAATGAGCAGTCTTTTGTGACTGGGTTACCTCATTCAGGATGGTATTTTCTAGTTCCACCCATTTGCCTAAGAATTTCATGAAGTCATTATTTTTAATAGTTGAATAGTACTCCATTGTGTAGATGTGCCACACTTTCTGTATCCATTCCTCTGTTGAAGGACATCTGGGTTCTTTCCAGCTTCTGGCTATTATAAATAAGGCTGCTATGAACATAGTGGAGCATGTGTTC
The DNA here is from genome assembly GCF_011064425.1 of Rattus rattus. Classification (NCBI taxonomy): domain Eukaryota; kingdom Metazoa; phylum Chordata; class Mammalia; order Rodentia; family Muridae; genus Rattus; species Rattus rattus. Next base: position 40,983,241 of record NC_046157.1, on the reverse strand, counting down.
TTGTTATATGTTGGAGAATGTTTTAGGTATATGCCTGGGAGGGGTATTGCTGGCACCTCAGTGCAATTTTCTGAGGAACTGCCAGACTGATTTCCAGAGTGGTTGTACCAGCTTGCAGTCTCACCAATGATGGAGGAGTGTTCCTCTTTCTCCACATTCTCACCAGCATCTATTGTTACCTGAGTTTTAGATATTATTCATTCTGACTGGTGTGAGGTGGAATCTCAAGGTTATTTTGATTTGTATTTCCCTGATGACTAAGGATGCTGAACATTCTTTTAGGTGCTTCTTAGATTGGGTATACCTCAGTTGAGAATTCTTTGTTTAGCTGTGTATCCCATTTTTTAAAATAGGATTACTTGATTATTTGGAGCCTAACTTCTTGAGTTCTTTGTATATATTAAATATTAGCCTTTTATCGGATGTAGGATTGGTAAAGACTGTTTCCCAATCTGTTGATTGTCATTTTGTTCTACTGACAGTATCCTTTGCCTCATAGAAGTTTTGCAATTTTATGATGTCCTGTTCAGTGATTCTTGATCTTAGAGCATAAGCCATTGGTGTTCTGTTCAGGAAATTTTCTCTTGTGCTTATGTGTTCAAGGTTATTCCCCACTTTCTCTTCTCTTAGTTTCAGTGTGTCTGATTTTATGTGGAGGTCTTTGATCCACTTGAACTTGAGCTTTTTACAAAGAGATAAGAATGGGTCAATTTGCATTCTTCTACAAGCTCACCTCCAGTGGAACCAGCACCATTTGTTGAAAATACTGTGTTTTCCATTAAATAGTTTTAGCTCCTTTGTCAAAGATCAAGTGACCATAGGTATGTGGGTTCATTTCTGGGTCTTTAATTCTATTCTATTGCTCTACCTGCCTGTTTCTGTATCAATACCGTGCAGATTTTATTACAATTGCTCTGTAATACAGATTGAGGTCAGGGATGGTGATTCCCTCAGAAGTTTTTTTATTATCGAAGATAGTTTTCAATATCCAGGATGTTTTACTTTTCAAATTAATTTGCACATTGCTCTTTTTAATTCTATGAAGAATTGAGTCAAAATTTTGGTGGGGATTGCATTGAATCTGTAGATTGCTTTTGGCAAAATGGCTATTTTTACTATATTAATCCTGCCAATTCATGACCATGGGAGATCTTTCCAGCTTCTGAGACCTTTGAAATGTTTCTTCAGAGACTTGAAGTTCTTGTCATACAGATCTTTCACTTGCTTGGTTAGAGTCACACCAAGGTATTTTATATTATTTGTGGTTATTGTGAAGGGTGTCATTTTCCTAATTGCTTTCTTAACCTGTTTATCCTTTAAATAGAGGAAGGCTACTGATTTATTTGAGTTAATTTTATAGCCAGCCACTTTGCTGAAGTTGTTCATCAGCCTTAGTAGTTCTCTGGTGGACTTTTTGGGGTCACTTAAGTATACAATCATATATCTGCAAATGGTGATATTTTACTTCTTCTCTTCCAATTTGTATCCCTTTGACCTCTTTTTGTTATCTAATTGCTCTGGCTAGGACTTCAAGTACTATATTGAATATGTAAGGAGAGAGTGGGCAGCCTTGTCTAGTATCTGATTTAGTGGGATTGTTTCAAGTTTCTCTCCATTTAGTTTGATGTCGGCTACTGGTTTGCTGTATATTGCTTTTACTATGTTTAGGTGTGGGCCTTGAAATTCCTGATCTTTCCAAGACTTTTATCATGAAAGGTGTTGAGTTTTGTCAAGTGCTTCCTTAGCATCTAATAAATGATCATGTGGATTTTTTCCTTGAATTTGTTTATATAGTGAATTACATTGATGGATTTCCATATATTGAACCATCCTTGCATCCCTGAGATGAAGCCTACTTGATCATTATAGATGATCATTTTGATGTGTTCTTGGATTCAGTTGCAAAAATTTTATTGAGTATTTTTGCATCAATATTTATAAAGGTAATCTATGTGATGTTTTCTTTCTTTGTAGGGTCTTTGTGTGGTTTAGATATAAGAGTAACTGTGGCTTCAAAAAGGGAATTGGGTAGTGTTCCTTCTGTTTCTAATTTGTGGAGTAGTTTCAAGAGTAATGGTATTAGGTCTTCTTTGAAGGTCTGATAGAATTCTGCAATAAATCATCTGCTCCTGAAGCTTTTTTGGTTGGGAGACTTTTCATGACTGCTTTTATTTCTTTAGGGGTTATGTTTAGATGATTTATCTGATCCCAATTTAACTGTGGTACCTGGAATCTGTCCAGAAAATTGTCCATCTCATACAGGTGTCCCAGTTTTGTTATGTATAGGCTTTTGTAATAGGATCTGATAATTTTTTTAATTTCTTCAGTTTCTGTTGTTATATCTTCCTTTTCATTTCTAATTTTGTTAATTTGGACACACTCTCTGTGTCCTCTGATTAGGATGGCTAAGGGTTTATCTACCTTGTTGATTTTCTCAAAGAACCAGCTCCTGGTTTTGTTGATTCTTTTTATAGTTCTTTTTGTTCCTACTTGGTTGATTTCAGCTCAGAGTTTGATTATTTCCTGCCATCTACTCTTCTTGAGTGAATTTGCTTCTTTTTCTTCTAGAGCTTTCAGGTGCGCTGTCAAGCTGTTAGTGTATGCTCTCTCCAGTTTCTTTTTCCAGGCATTCAGAGCTAAGAGTTGTCAATGAGTAGAGCATTGTTCAGCTTCCATGTGTATGTGGGCTTTCTGTTGTTTTTTATTGTTATTGAAAATCAGCCTTGGTCTTCTTTTTGCTTTGTTGCAAGATTACTTTCTTGCCTTTTCTAGGGTATAGTTTCCCTCCTTGTGTTGGAGTTTTCCATCTATTATCCTTTGTAGGGCTCGATTTCTGGAAAGATATTGTATAAATTTGTTTTTTTTTTTCATGGAATATCTTGATTTCTTCGTCCATGATAATTGAGAGTTTCGTTGGATACAGTAACTTGGGCTGGCATTTATGTTCTCTTCTGTATGACATTTACCCAGGATCTTCTAGCTTTCATAGTCTCTGTTGAGAAGTCTGGAGTAATTCTGATAGATCTGCCTTTATATGTTACTCGACCTATTTCCTTTACTGCTTTTAATATTCTTTCTTTGTTTAGTGCATTTGGTGTTTTGACTATTGTGTGAAGGTAGGGATTTCTTTTCTGGTCCAATCTTTTTGGAGTTCTGAAGGTTTCTTGTATGTTCATGGGCATCTCTTTCTTTAGGTTAGGGAAATTTTCTTCTATAATTTTGTTGAAGATATTTACTGGCCCTTTAAGTTGGGAATCTTTCTTCTCTTCTATACCTATTATCCTTAGCTTTGGTCTTCTCCCTGTGTTCTGGATTTCCTGGATGTTTTGGGTTAGGAGCTTTTTGCTTTTTGCATTTTCATTTACTATTGAGCCAATGTTTTCTATGATATCTTCTGTCCCTGAGATTCTCTCTTCAATCTCTTGTATTCTTTTGGTGATGCTTGCATCCATGATTCCTGATGTGTTTCCTAGGTTTTCTATTTCTAGGGTTGTCTCTATTTGTGATTTCTTTATTGTTTCTATTTTCCTTTTTAGATCCTGGATGGTTTTGTTCAATTACTTCACCTGTTTTGTTGTGCTTTCCTATAATTCTTTAAGGATTTTTGTATTTCCTCTTTAAGGCCATCTACCTATTTACCTGTGTTCTCCTATATTTCTTTAAGGGAGTTATTTATGTCCTTCTTAAAATCCTCTGTCATCATCATGAGATGTGATTTTAAACTCAGATCTTGCTTTTCCAGTCTGTTGGGATATCCAGTATTTGCTGTGGTGGGAGAAGTGGATTCTGATGATACTAAGATTAATCTTGGTTTCTGTTGCTTAGGTTCTTGATCTTGCTTCTAGCCATCTGATTATCTCTGATACTAGTTGGTCTTGCTGTCTCTGGCTGGAGCTTGTCCCTCCTGTGGGCCTCTGAGCCCGTGAACCTGTGAACCTGTGATCTTTGGAGTGAGAACACTCCTGGCAGACCAGCTCTCTGCAGGCAGGTTTTGGGTCTGAGAGCTGTGGAACAGCCAAAGCTCTGAGTGCAGATGGAGACTGCAAGGCGATTCTCCACCTTGTTAATGTTAAGACCCTTTAATAAAGTTCCTCATGTGTGGTCACCCCCAACCATAACATTATTTTGTATTAGATCAAACATGGACAAGCATTTCCATCACTGCCTCTTGGGCAGTGAGAACCTTTCACTAAATTCAGAATGAGCAACATGTGAGGTTTAAAAGATCCCAGAAAAGCTCTGGGCAACCTAGCTTTAGTTATAACCTGATGCTCCTCTGGCCACCTTCGTGCGAAGATGCCTCATGTCTCAGAAGTGCTTTTAGACTGTTTGTTTCCTTCAGAAAATACAGGACTTTAGACAGCTCATTCCAAATGCCTCTGAGATTGGGGAATAAAATGAAGATAGTCCATTATAGTTACCTTACTCCCATTGGGCAGGATTGTTTACAAGGAAGCATGGTTGCTGTTGTCCAGTGCTTATAGTCAGTTTCCTGTGATTATAGCTTTGGCCTTTGATGATTGCCATCCAGAAAATCTTCTGTATGGAAGCAACTAGGACTCTCACCTCATCTCATCACTGTGCATGCCTGCAACAAAAATGCCAAGGTACCAGCTACAGTCAAAATGATTCACTGAGCCACAGAGAGCCATGGCTTCTAGAAATCTTACCTGCCAGTAGTTTGGACCTTTTTTCTAGTGTCTACTCTGATGGTTACTGGACTCTTGGAAGATGATTCTTTTGTCTTTTTTTATTTTTAGTTATTAGATATTTATTCTTTTTTAGCAAGAATAATGCATGTTCATTTTAGAAATATGGTAAATACAAATAAAGAGAGGAAAATCACTCATCTTTCACAAGTTTATATGTGCATATATGTAACATACTCCTATCTTTCAAAATATGATATTTCCATATTATTATTTTTTTTTAGCAAATCAGTAAAGCTCTTCTGTTAAAAGCCAGAGACATATAATCAACAGTAAGATACAGACAACAAGAGATATAGCCAAAGCCACTAACAGCAGCAGATTCAATGCAGGAAGATGGGCAAAGGTCTTAGCAGGAAAATGCTAATCAAAAGAAAGCTAGATTGCAATGGTAACAGCAGATAAAAAGTAAACCAAGCCAAGCTACATTAAATAGGGGTAAGGATGGCTTCGGTTGGCCTTCCAATGCATCACTATTAGTTTGTTTCTCACTCTCCTGATCTCATCTAGCTTATCCACATCTCTAAACACATCTTCACTGCTCAGATGCCTGGTGTGTATATCCTCCTTAAAATCCTGAAGAGACTGAATCAGCCTCTCCCAAAAAGTTTCTTCTGATTTTTAATCTTCTTCTGGTTCCTCCCCTTCCACTGGCTTTTCCTCAGGCTTTGACTCATTCCCCTTTTCTAGATTTCCTTTCAGTTTTTGGCAGGGTTTCCTCTTGTGTATGCTTCTCTTCCTCCTTTGCTGCTTCCTGCCAAATACGTGAATGCAATTATTACAGGTATGGATCTGGTCGATTTTTTTTCCTACTTACTTTAGCGTGGAGTGGTACAAAGAACAAACCTGCTGAATTCAAACAAGCTGTCTTGCCACTGGCCTCTCACACCACCATCTACAAGACTGAAGGGAGCTGGTACCCAACAAGGACTGGGCTCGATTCTTTTGTCTTTTGTTAATTAATTGTCATCACAGTGGCAACTCTTATGTTTTAGTTTTGAGCAATTTATATTTAATATTAATATTAAGTAGTATATATCAGTGTGCTTTTTTTGTCAAATTCTAGATGACTCTGAGGTAGGTGGTTCAAGGACTTTTCTTTAAAGATGGTTAAAGGAGTATTTCTGCTCTGTAATATTCCTATTCAATGAAAACTGGGCTGAATTTTAAAGCATTTCTCTTCTACTACAGATAAGTAACATAGCTAGATTTATCTTTGGTTTGTTATAATTAAAAATATGTCAGTGGTTATCTTTGGTTTGTTATAATTAAAAATATGTCAATGACCCTGGTAATGAAGCACTGAAGAAAACTCATAAAGCAAAAGAGATGTGAATTCTCCCTGTTTCAGGTCTTTGCCTGGAGAGATTATCTTAGGGTGAAGCGTCTCAGAGCAGGTAGAGTTCAGATTTCTTGAGCTAAACATTGGTGAGGAGAACTTGAGGGAGAATGAAGATGACTAGAATTAGAACGGAACATTTGAAGTGGAGAGAGCTTTAGAGAGAAGGGGAGGTGGAGCTTAGACTCCTTAGGGGATTCCTGGGAGGAATCAGCATCATATTGTTGAGCAAAGGCTTTTGAGGAAACTAATGATATACCAGAATTGAGGGCTGCTTTGGTGTAGGTGTCAATGTATCCTGTACAAATTCAAATTGTGGAAATCTAATTCCTGGTTCTGTATGTTAATGTGGCAGTGGGTCCTGTAAGGAAGTGATAAGGATTAGGTGAAGTCATAAGGGCAGGGCCTCTTAATGGCATTAATGGTTTCATAAGGAGAGGAAGAGGTTGTGCCAGCTAGCATGTTGTTTTTTTTATAAGCCATTGTTCTCTGGTCACTAGGAGGAAGCATAACTATTACCTTCTTATCTTATGCTCCCGGCCTGTAAGGAATAAATTGCTTTTCATTATGTACTATTTAGTCTTAATCATTTAGAGATAACAACATCAAAGGGAATCAAGGATAGAGCTTGGCCTTCATAGAAGGCCAGGGATGTTGCCCATCCCAGTCATACTAGAAAGCCCCTAATCCATGAGTCTATGGGGTTAGTCATACATGCCAACAAATCATAAAGTAGCAACTTCCTCAAGAATCCAACTATTTTTAGTCACTTAGTCTTATTTTTAATACTTATAAGAATTAAAAAAGAACTACTCCCAATTCAGGTAAAATCCACAATGTCTGGCACCTCAAAACAATAAATCAGTTGTGTTTAAAGAAAAAATCACTATGCCTAGCCACCCTCGAGGAGTATTTCCACAAGTGGTTAAGTCAATTAATTGACTTTAGTTTCACATTTTGTATATAACAAGACAGAGACTGCCAGACCATTGTCTGTGTAGATATTTGCTTTGGCTTCTGAGGAGGAGTTTGTCTTTGATATCTATCATTGTTTAAGCAAAAATATTTCCCGTATTTGATACCCGTCCATTGGATTACAGCAAGCTAAACGCAGTTAAGTTATTACCCAACTACATGATATTTTCTGAGTAACAGACAGTGAAGTTTAGTAGGAGAGGCAGCACTAATCTTCTGAGGCAAATGAATAAGACTCAAAAGTCATAGATGGGAGTAAGGGCACTCTGGGGAGGTAGGGCTATCATATATCATACACCTATCATACATCTTAGTAGGGCTAAGGTTCAGAGTCTTTGAACCCCAGTATGGTACATGGCAAAGTGAAGAGGGCCACATCCCATTCGCATGGTGGTGGAGGATGACGATCAAGGACGTTTTCGTTATCAGAGGTTAGGGTCTATACAGGTCCTTGTCTGAACAGCAGGACTTCAGTCCACAGCTGAGCTCTGCAGGTTGAGCTTGGCTATCTCTTCTCTCTTTATAATTTTGACAGCTTTTTAACTTGAGTCCCTGGGCTGTGTGTCTGATTCACTCCTCCCTAACCCCGAAGGTCAGCATGACATTGTCTAACCTCTGCATATCTTTGTTAAGACATTCCCCTGCCAGAACACGTTTTGTTCAGATTGACACGCACTGAGCCCAGACATTCTTTTCCACTCTGCCTGTGCAGAAGTGGGAACATTTTCCTTAAAAATTTATTAGATTCTTGTTGACTAGAAAACGCGTTTGTATTGAAGCTTCAACTAGCATATCACAATGGGGTGTCACTATCAGTATGTAATCATCGTTTGACTCTTGGAGAAATTCAGACTGAAGGAAAGGGTCAGTCTTTGTGAAAATTGTTTTCCCACCAATGGTCCTGGAACACTGGGACACTCCCAGTGGCAACTGCTATGGATAGGGTAGTCAGATGGTGCTGAAGGAATGTGGGGAGAATGGAAGTGAGTATTATCATCACAGGGTCAGAGTAGTTCACTTGATTCACTCCCAGGGTCTAATAATTGCTACAAGACCCACAACCCATAATTCTAAGCATAGTTGCTTAGAATTTTATTTTCTTCCCATAATTATGTACTGAAGGAGGCTCTAGCTTGCTTTTATTGCTGTTGTTGTTGTTGTTTTTTTGTTTGCTTGCTTGCTTGCTTTTTGTTTTTCTTTCCAAGAGAAAGGGACCATGGGAGGAGATTAAGAGGCTTGCAATTCTGCCTCATGAGTTCAGGACTGTTCTCTGTATCTTGGGACGTGTCTAAGAAGGTGGAGCCAAGGACAGGTTAGACTGTGGAGAAATGCACTGAAACTTGATATAATCTATGTGATGCTAATTATGAAAACTCTTGCTGGCCTTGCCTCTTATAATTACGTTTTTGTGGGGGTGACATGAAAAATAGGGCGTGGTGAGTGAGTGAGACTGTTCAAGATAAACAGCTACGCGCTAAGTGGTTCTCAGAAGGGAGATGGTATTGCCTGAGGATTTAGCCTGGCTGTGGAAAAAGAGTCAAGAGCATTTTACTTTACCACAGCCCCTGCTTGCTGTCTGCCTCCCTCCCTCCCTCTCTCCCTCCCTCCCTCTCTCCCTCCCTCCCCTCTTCCTTCCCTCCTTCCCTTCCCTTCCTTTCTTTTTCAATGTGCACATGAAGTTTTAATTATTTTCTTTTTTACAATATATTAAAGCCTGGGCATAATAATAATAATAATAAGAACACTAAGACAGTATTTATTAGACTCGAGACTGAAATTCTAATACAAGTTTAACAAGACAAATCCAATTAAGCCAAACTGTTCTGGCAATGTCATGACTTCTAATTATTATTTTTGTCTTACCTAGCTACCATCCACTTCCCACTTCCCACCTTTCTTAGACTTATTAGCCTACTTACCGTGGGCTATTTTCTACTTAATGGAAGCTAGGTTCTTCCTTCCTTTCTCTCTCTCTCTCTCTCTCTCTCTCTCTCTCTCTCTCTCTCTCTCTCTCTCTCTGTCTTTTTGAAATAAAATATATAAGTAAAAGACCAATAAGCACCTTCTGGTCTGAACCTGTGTCCTGAGCAGACCTTGGGCACTGTCTCCATACCCAGTCCCACAACACCCAGAGGGAGTTCCACTCCCAAGTGCTCTAACATGCCCAGGATCACAGGTAAGAGGCCACAGCTTCCCCAGCGCCCAGAGTAACTGGGTCCCTAGGATCCAAGTACATAGGAACCCCTGCCCAGCCAGTGACATGGGTTCCTTCCGATCTGAACCTGCACCTGGAGCAGACCTGGGGTGCTGGCTCTGCATCCACTCCCACAGCACCCAGAGGGAGCCCAACTCACAGGTGCTGTGTAACACCCAGAATCACAGGATCACAGAGGCTCAATTCTCAAGACATGGGACACACCCAGGAGCACTGGAACTCTGACACACTCAAGATCACAGTTAAGGCCAAAACGTCTTTCCCAACACCCAGCATAACTGGGACCCTCACAGGAACCAGGGAAACACGAATCCCTGCTCAGCTAGAGGCACAGGTTCCAATGCCCAGAGCAAAGTCAGGGCTCTGGCTCCCCACCCACTCTTGCAACACCCAGAGAAAGCTTGACTCCTAGGAGCTCTGACACAACAGAATCACAAGAGCTTGGTCATGCCAGGATTTCAGTATCCCAGCTGCAGCTTGACTCCCAGAAGCTCTGACACACCCAGGATCTCAAGATCACAGGATCCCCGAATGACAGGATAACAGAGACAGCTGGACTCTGAGGGGTTCTAACACAACCACAATCACAGGAGGGACAGGCTTAAGTCAGAGACAGCAAGGGCAGATAGCACTAGAGCTAACCAGATGGTGAGAGGCAAGAGCAAGCAAGAACCTAAGCAACAGAACCAAGGCTACTTGGCATCATCAGAACCCAGTTCTCCCACCACAGCAAGTCCTAGATACCCCATCACACTGGAAAAGCAAGATTCAGATTTAAAATCACAACTCATGTTGATGATGGAGGACTTTAAGAAGGACATAAATAACTCCCTTAAAGAAATACAGGACAACACAGGTAAACAAGTAGAAGTCCTTAAAAAGGAAACACAAAAATCCCTTAAAGAATTACAGGAAAACACAACCAAACAGGTGAAGGAATTGAACAAAACCATCTAGGATTTAAAAATGAAAATAGAAACAATACTGAAATCACAAAGGGTGACAACCCTGGAGATAGAAAATCTAGGAAAGAGATCAGGAGTCATAGATGCAAGTATCACCAACAGAATACAAGAGATAAAAGAAGATACCATAGAAAACATTGACACAAAAGTCAAAGAGAATGCAAAAGGCAAAAAGCTCCTAACCCAAAACATCCAGGAAATCCAGGACATGGTGAGAAGACCAAAGTTAAGGATAATAGGTATAGAAGATTCCCAACTTAAAGGGGCAGTAAATATCTTCAATAAAGAACCTCTCCAACCTAAATAAAGAGATGCCCATGAACATACAAGAAGCCTTCAGAACTGCAAATAGACTGGACCAGAAAAGAAACTCCTTCTGTCACATAATAACCAAAACATCAAATGCAGAAAACAAAGAATATAAAAAAAAGCAGTAAGGGAAAAGTAACATAAAAAGGCAGACCTATCAGAATTACACCAGACTTCTCACTAGAGACTATGAAAGCCAGAAGATCCTGGAGAAATGTCATACAGACCCTAGGAGAACACAAATGCCAGTCCAGGCTACTATATCTAGCAAAACTCTCAATTACCGTCGATGGAGAAACCAAGATATTCCATGACAAAACAAATTTACACAGTATGTTTCCAGAAATACAGCCCTACAAAGAATAATAGATGGAAAACTCCAACACAAGGAGGGAAACTACAGCCTAGAAAAGAAAGACAGTAATCTTCTCTCAACAAACCCAAAAGAAGATAGCCACACACAAACATAATTTCACCTCTAACAACAAAAATGACAGGAGACAACAATAACTTTTCCTTAATATCTCTTAACATCAATGGACTCCATTCCTCAATAAAAAGACATAGGGTAACTGACTGGATAAGTAAACAGAATCCAGCATTTTCCTGCATACAGGAAATGCACCTCAGTGACAAATACAGATACAACCTAAGAGTAAAAGGCTGGGAAAAAATTTCCAAGCAAATGGTCCCAAGAAACAAGCTGGAATAGCCATTCTAATATCAAATAAAAGTCAACTTTCACTCAAAAGTTATCAAAAAGGATGAGTAAGGAGATTTCATACTTATCAAAGAAAAAGTCTACCAAGATGAACTCTCAATTCTGAACATCTATGCTCTGAATGCAAAGGCACCCACATTCATAAAAGAAACTTTACTAAAGCTCAAAGCACACATTGTACCTCACACAATAATAGTGGGAGACTTCAACACCCTACTCTCAGCAATGGACAGATCATGGAAACAGAAACTAAACAGAGACACAGAGAAACTAACAGAAGTTATCAACCAAATGTATTTAACACACACACACACACACACACACACACACACACACACACACACTTTCATCCTAAAACAAAAGAATATACCTTCTCATTACCTCATGGTACCTTCTCCAAAAATGATGATATAATTGGTCACAAAACAGGCCTTAAGAAGATAGAAATAATCCTATGCATCCTATCACTAATAATTCCAGATCACCACAGACTAAGGCTGGTATTCAATAACAACAAAAGCAACAGAAAGCCCACATACACATGGAAGCTGAACAAGGCTCTACTCAATGATAACTTGGTCAAGGAAGAAATAAAGAAAGAAAATAAAGACTTTTTAGATTTAATGGAAATGAAGGCACAACATACCCAATCTTGTGGGACACGAGATTATATCTCACACCAGTCAGAATGACTAAGATAAAAAACTCTGGTGATAGCATATGCTGGCAAGGATGTGGAGAAAGAAAAACACTCCTTCACTGTTGGTGGGATTGCAAACTGGTACAACCACTCTGGAAATCAGTCTGGAGGTTCCTCAGAAAATTGGACATAGTGCTACCTGAGGACCCAGCTATACGACTCCTGGGCATATACCCAAAAGATGCTCTAACATATAACAAGGACACATGCTCCACTATGTTCATAGCAGTCTTATTTATAATAACCAGAAGCTGAAAAGAACCTAGATGTTCTTCAACAAAGGAATGGATACAGAAAATGTGGTTCATTTACATAATGGAGTACTACTCAGCTATTAAAAACAATGACTTCATGAAATTCTTAGGTAAATGGATGGATGGTACTAGAAAATATCATCCTGAGTGAGGTAACCCAGTCACAAAAGAACACACATGGTTCTGCATTCACTGATAAGTGGATATTAGCCTAAAATCTCAGAATACCCAAGACACAATTCATAGACCACATGAAGGTCAAGAAGACCAAAGTGTGGATGTTTCAGTCTTTCTTAGATAGGGAAGAAAAATACTCACAGGAGGAAGTATGGAGACAAAGTATGGAGCAGATACTGAAGGGAAGGCCATTCAGTGACTGCCCCACCTGGGGATCCATTCCATATTCAGCCACCAAACCCAGACACTATTGTGGATGTCAAGAAGTACATGCTGACAGGAGCCTGATGTAGCTGTCTTCTGAGAGGCTCTGCCAGAGCATGGCAAATACAGAGGCAGATGCTCACAGCCAACCATTGGACTGAGCATAAGGGCCCTGATGGAGGAGGAAGACTAAAGGAGCTGAAGGTGTTGCTATCCCATAAGAACAACCAACCAGGCCCCCAGATCCCATGGGCTAAACCACCAACCAAAGAGTACACATGGGGGGACCCATGACTCAAGCTGTATATGTAGCAGAGCCTTATCTGGCATCAGTGGAAGGAGAAGCCCTTGGTTCTGTGAAGGCTGGATGCCCCAGTGTAGGAAAATGCTAGGGCAGGGAGGCAGGAGAGAGTGATTGGGTGGGTTGGGGAGCACCCTTTTAGAAGAAGGGGGAAGGGGGATGAGATAGGGGGGTTTCTGGAGGGGGAACTGGAAAAGAGGGAAACATTTGAAATGTAAATAAAGAAAATATCCAAGAAAAAAAAGAAAAAAGAAAGACCAATAAGATACAAAATAATCAAATGAAGCATTATAGACAAAAAAGAAAGAAAGAAAAAAGAAAAGAATAAACAAAACAAAACCCAAAACAGAATAAAAGAAGACAAATAAACAAAGAAAAACCCTCCAAAAAGTGCCACTAGGTTTGTTTTTATGCTGGCCATCTACTGCTAGGCATGGAGCCTACCCAAGTATAGCTTGTACATCCACTGATAATCCATTGACAAAACTAATTTTTCCTTTGTGAGCTGTTGTTAATTGGAGATAACTTCTGGGTCAGGGCTGGGGTCTCATGACCACTTCCCCACTCAGCCCTGGATCTCCTCTGCAGGCCCTGTGCACGTCGCCAGTCTCTGTGAGTTCATATGTGAACCAGCGTTCTGTCTGGAAGGCATTGTTTTCTTGGTGTCTTACATCCCTACAGACTCGTACAGTCTTTCTTAACCACCATACCCCAGTCTTATTTCCTTAATCCACTGGTTTCTCTTTCCTATGTTCTCAGGCCATTTCCCAAACCTGTTACCATCTGTTGGCGATTTCCTGCAGGTCCTATTCCTGTAGAAACTCCACAAAACTCTCAAGAGACTCTGACTGACACCTTCTTTCTTCATTTGTATGAATTGTGTATTGGATGTGAAGGAGAATGTGTACACCTTCCATAGTTTACCTGAAATTAAGAGGACCCCCACCCCTACCTCACCCCCACTACATTTTTAAGTGATGTAGATCCTGAAAAGTTAGGGATGGAGGGAGTTCAAGTAAGGAGTAGTTTGATTTTGAGGTGCCCTTGATTCATACGTGGAATTTAGTCACTGAGGAGGGTACCCACTGTAACCCCACTGTAAATGTGGAAGTGTCAGCTCTTAGGTTGCACTTCTTTACAACTACGTTTCGGTTCCTTACCCACTACTGTGATGATAAATCATGGAACTCATTGACAGACTTGCCTATGGAATGTAATTCATAAGGAATGTGGTCAGCCCTGGAAGAACAAGTTATCACAAGACTAGTTATATCACTGGCTAAAAGAATGGCATTTTTCTTCACCATTTGGCATGATTTATTAATTTCCATACATTATTTACAAATACCTATTCTTTTTTTTTTTTTTTCGGAGCTGGGGACCGAACCCAGGGCCTTGTGCTTCCTAGGCAAGCGCTCTACCGCTGAGCTAAATCCCCAACCCACAAATACCTATTCTTTACAGTCACACGCAGCTTCCTTACTATATAAGAGCTGAGAAGAACTTAGGGAGAAGCGGTGGAGGCTGTTTCTCTCGTGATCACAGGTACTGCCGCCCACTCATTTGTCTTGGTTGAATTAATCTCCCTTAATATGTTTTTGGAGGCTGTTTCTTCCTTTAGCATAAATTGCATACTCACTTCGAGTGTCTTATGGAGGTATTCAGCTGTTGGCAATATGCATTTTCTCCAGCACCAGGGGGATCTTCTGAACTTCACACACACACACACACACACACACACACACACACACACACACACACACACACACACACAGAGAGAGAGAGAGATCAGTCAATCATTTCCAAATTTTTTTTATAATAAGATTTGCTCCCATGTAGTGTAATCTGTATGCACACCACCAATCTTGTCTTATTGGAAGAACCAAATGCTAATACCAACATCGCTGACTATGAGTATTAGATCCTGGGCTTTGTTAATCTTCATACATACAGCTCAGGTAGAGGGTGTAGTTTGAGGCGCTTATCCCCTTCCTTGGGTTGAAATGAATGTGAGGCGGTGGGCTTGGTAGATTGATCTGGGTGAGAGAAGCAAACCTGGAGGTGTGCAACATTCTCATCAGAGCCTCATCCTTTTATATTGAAATCCTCAGCACCTAAGTGGTTGGATTCCACAGTGTCACAGAACTGGAAGACGAATTTGGTGAGAGTAAAAACAACTGAGCGTAGTTACTATTCGGTCATGGGAGAACCACCTGATTCAGTCTTACTTTCTGATGGGCAAACACTCTGTCCTTGGACGAACTGGAAACCTCACAAACAGACTGACAGCCAGATTTGTGTGTCTGATGACGTTAATTACAGAGTGCTGTGGGCCAGGTTTTTGTCAGAGGAGTCCTTAGAGACTGCTGACAAGAAGTGAAATGTCCACGGAGAAGCTGTGAGTGGGAAGAAGGTAGGGCGCCATGCGGGGCTGCAGCCCACAAAGAATGTCACGGGGTCCCCTGGGGAAAGTCCTCCTGAGGACTGTCATCCTGCATACAGATGCTCACAGTAAGATTCAGCAGGAGTCCGACATGTGGAAAGTCAGAGAACTAGAGATGCAGATGGAGGATACTTACCAGGGGACCAGAAGGAGCACAGTACCCAGTAGCTCAGGGTGGATGAGAAGTGACAGTTTTGA
The DNA here is from genome assembly GCF_011064425.1 of Rattus rattus. Classification (NCBI taxonomy): domain Eukaryota; kingdom Metazoa; phylum Chordata; class Mammalia; order Rodentia; family Muridae; genus Rattus; species Rattus rattus. The sequence continues at coordinate 40,967,731 of NC_046157.1, read as the reverse complement.
TGAAGGAAGTCAGAGAGACTACTGGAGGTCAAAGAATGAAATTTCTTGGGCCCTGGAAGATGATTTTCTTTTCCTTTTTTCTGTTCCTTCATTTTGTTAACTCATTCACAACCACTGGTCTTCTGGTTTGTTGAAGCAGTAAGTCAGACAACGCTTGCCACAGTAGTGCCTGTCAAAGTGGCTACCCATGAAAACTACCGCACCACATTCACCAGAAGGACATTCCCGATGAAGTTAGTTGATTTTGCCGTTTTCATCTGTCTTACAGTATTTTAGCACAGGCAACTTAACCTCCTTCCTCTGGTCCTTATTCTTCTTGGCGGAGGGGTAAGACTTCTTCCTTTTCTCAGCACACCACGAAGTCTCAGTACGAGATGGAGAGTGGACTCCTTTTGAATGTTGTAGTCAAAGTACGGCCATCTTCCAGCCACTTACCAGCAAAGATCAACCTCTGCCGATCAGAAGACACTCTTCCTTATCCTGAATCTGGGCCTTTCCACTTTCTATAGTGTCCGAGGATTCAACCTCGAGCATGATGGTCTTCCCTGTAAGGGTCTTCACAAAAATCTGAATCGTGGCAGCGGCTCCACCCGCAATGGTGGATCAGAAACGGAAGATGATTTTCTTAGGGCTAAATCCTGGAACAAGAAGTTATATGGTTATGAATCCAGTACACCAGACAGATGGGGTCATAGTGGTTATAAAGAGTTGTATCCTGAAGAGTTTGAAGCAGACAGTAGGGATCAGCAAGATATTACCAAAGGGGGAAAAGAAGACCATCTCCCTAGGTAAAATTGTCTGCCCATGAATCCCGAAAACATAAGAAGTCTAAGAAATCCCATAAGAAGTAGAAAAATGGTCACACACACACACACACAGAGAGAGAGAGAGAGAGAGAGAGAGAGAGAGAGAGAGAGAGAGAGAGAGAGAGAAGAAGAGGAAGAAGAAGAAGAAGAAGAAGAAGAAGAAGAAGAAGAAGAAGAAGAAGAAGAAGAAGAAGAAGAAGAACAAAAGAAGCTACAGATAAAACAGCAGATTCCTCAAGTGAGCTCTCAGAGGAAACTCCAGCTTCTAGTACCAAGAAAAGGAAGCAGCCACACAGGAGCAAGGGAAAGTCCAGGAAAAGTCTCCTAAAAAATCTTTACCTCTAGGGGGAGAAAGTGATAAAGTGATGCTTCTCACATAGATGATTCTGCATCTAGCGGTTCTGAGGAAATCAAGGAAAGAAACACTAAGAAAACCAAAAGGAAAAAGAAAGAGAACAGCATCCATGTTCCTGGGTCTGGCCCTGAGGGACAGGAGAGGACAAACAAGCGCAGGAATTGGAAGGTGGCTACTGAGGCAAGGTCTGCTGAAAGCTCAGAGGAAGACTAAGTGGGAGAGCCACAATCCTGCTTCCCACTGACTCTTAAAAACCGGGGTGGGGTGGGGAATTGCTGGTGACTACTTAAGGCAAAGGTCAAAAGTCAGAGGTCAGAGTTGTACCGCCACAGATAACTATTTTTGGCTTGCTAATCTTCATCCCCTTTGGCTAATAGGGAATCTGATATTGTGTTAAGGTTTCTTGAAGATAATTATTTTTTTTTCAATTAATCATTTAGGGTAGAATATCTATACAGCAAATTAACAAACCCAGAAAGCTGAACTCTGTAATGACCTGGGCATACCCATTGGAATGTTGGATTTGGGGGAATCAAGAGTCCAGGAGGAAGGAGGAAGACTGAAGTAGTGAATAGAATGGTTTGACAAGGAGACCTTGCTGTGTATGCAGGAGGTAAACTGGCTTCAGCTTCAGCGCTTTGGCTGTTCTGCCTTTGGGCCCCATAGGCATCCAGTTTACTTAGTGAGGCAATAGTTATAAGCGCAAACCCTCTCTCTTCATGCTAATATCTACAGAGCACTGCTAAGGAACCTAGGGTTTTCAGCCTAATTTCCCTGCTGGTCCCGGAGGATCTACAGCTACATTTAGCGTAACTCGAACATAACAGTAACTGGATAGTAAATGTTTTTCTAGTTCCATTGCTCTATATTGCCTAAATGGGCTTGTGTTTGAAATTATTTGTTTAATTGTCCTATCAAATGGACAGAAGTAGGAAGTAGCTATGTTGCCAATGATGCTTTCAAAGAGATTCAGGGCCTCAGTCATCTAAATGCTTTTTTTTCTCCTTTTTGTCCAGTTGGGGAATCAAACCAAAGGCCTTGCATATAACTAAGCAAGTGCTCTACCATTGAGCCCCCATCCTGTTTTCCTTGTTCATTCTAATTCTATTAATGGATTATAGATTTCTCTGAAACCAGATGAATCAATTCCACAATGAAACACTTCTCAGAGACATACCCACTTTCCAGTCTGACTTTGTGTCTTGAGTACCAAGAACATTATTTCCCCCCTGCTATATACTGTGATCCTGATACCAAAAGAAACCAAAATACCACTGGAAAGTGGTTGGTAGGACAGTTGACATTTTGTTAAGAGAAGAGAGAAAGGTGACATTGTCAGTATTTTGGTCTTGAACTTGTCACTTTGGTACTGAGTGAAATGCACAGCAACTCAGGACTATGGGTCACGGTTCCGCCACTAATCGATTGAGTTCTAGAGCAGGTTAAGTAACCTCCCTGGCCTTATGTTTTGCTTCTGTAATACAAAGATTCTTCATGGTTAACATGACAGACACCAGCAATAGAATACGGTAATGCTGACATCCCATGAAGTGGCATTTTATAGTTCTAACTAAATTTGTGCTCTTTATGGAACATATTTCTAATACGTGCTTGTTTTTAAAACACATCTTTGGCCAGATGTGTCCTACCCCTTTATTATGAGCAGGTGCCAACTTTTGGGATACTAAAACACTAAGGACTTTAGTACTCAAATGCCAATGTCCCGTGGTATATTCTTTTTCTTGAATTTAGCAGAGGAAGAGTCTAGTTACTACATAATAACCTTCTAGAAGCAAGTGATATCTTTATTGGAAGTAGTTTGGGGCATGCAATTTTAATGCAGTTTTGTGCTACGAATGTATTGATTCTAAGCACAGACTCAGGAAGATGGTCCTGCAGAATAAGACACTTCCAAGTTTGAGTTTTGACCTTACCTTCCTCCCATACTAACAGACTTAACTTTTCCCCAAGGAAAGCACATTCTGCCCCACCTTCCACCACCACCATGTTCCATTTTTCTTGGTCACATAAGCAATACAATTGTTTCTGTTCTAATCCATGCCTTAGGCTAAGGCTTTGATGGTTCCTCTATTCCCCTCAACAATGGTTTAGGGCCACTTTTGAAAATGAGTTATTGAAGCAATTTCTAGAATATGGTGATGTGAAATGATTATATTTGAACATAGCTTTAAATGGGAGAGCTTTTCTTTTTTTAATTATTTTTTATCAATCATTCCATTCTTTTATATTTTAAATGATATCCCACTTCCCAGATACCCCTCCACAAGCTCCTGATCTCACAACCTCCCTCTACTCCCTCTCCTTTGCCTCTATGAGGGTGCTCACACACCCACCCACCCTCTCCTGCCCCACTGCTCCAGCATCCCCCTACGCTGGGTATCAAAAGGACCAAGGGCCTCCCTTCCCATTGATGTCAGACAAGGCCATCCTCTGCTTCATACGTATCTGGAGCCATGGATCCCTCCCTGTACACTCCTTGGTCGGTGTTCTAGTCCCTGGGAACACTGAGTGGTCTGGCTAGCAGATGTTGTTCTTCCTGTAGGGTTACAATCTCCCTCCACCAGTTCCCCCACCAGGGTTCCTGAGCTCAGTCTGATGGTTGGCTCCCAGCATCCACATCTGCATCGGTCAGGTACTGGGTGAACCTCCTAAGGAGCAGCCACACCAGTTTCCTGTCAGCAAGCGCCTCTTGGTAACAGTAACAGTGTTGGCTTTGGTGTCTCAGACAGGATGGATGCCCAGGTAGGGCAATCCCTGGACAGCCCTTCTTTCAGTCTCTGCTCCATTTTTTTTTTTTTACTCTGTTTTGAGGGGAGAGCTTTTCAAGCAGGAGGAACAACATGTGCCAATGCCCTAATGAGGAGGCAAGCCTAGTATAGTTTAGGAGAACTAGGAAGGCAGTGTGGCTGATGGGGAAGAGACTCTGACTATGGGATCTTGAAGAAGTGATGATCTTGCTTGCCTGGGTCATGGGGAGGGTGTCCTTGTGTGGACTTGGGCTTGACTTGCATGTCTACAGAACTGCACTCATGTTGGGAACAGTCTGACAAGGGCAAAGGCAAAGTTGAGTCCAGCTGGAAGATTGTCTTAGTTACTGTTCTGTTTCTGTGAAGAGACATAATGACCAGGGTAATTGATCAAAGGAAGCATTTAATTGAGGACTTGCTTCCAATTTCAGAAGGTGAGTCCGTGATCAATATGGTGGGGAGAAAGGCATCAGGCATCGGGCAGCAGGCAGCAGGCAGCAGGCATGGTGCTAGAACACTGTGTGAGGGTTTTCATCTGACCCAAAAGCACATGACAGAAAGTGAGAGAGACTGGGGCAGTCATGGGCTTTTTAAACCTCAAAGCCCACTCCTAGTAGAACACCTCCTCCAGTAAAGCCACCATACCTTTTTCTGTTTTTTTATTTTGTTTTATTTACGTTTCCAATGTTATCCCCTTTCCCGATTTCCCATCCATAAGTCCCCTATCACATTCCCCTCCGCCTTCTTCTATAAGGGTGCTCCCCCTTCCCACCTGCCCACCCCTTTCAGCCACCTTGCCCTGACATTCCCCTACACTGGGGAATCCAGCCTTGGCAGGACCAAGGGCTTCTCTTCCCATTGGTGCTCAACAAAGCCATCCTCTGCTATGCACATATGCAGCTGGAGCCATGGATCTGTCCATGCATAATCTTTGGGTAGCGGTTTAGTCCCTGGGAACTCTGGTTGGTTGGTATTGTTGTTCTTATAGGGTTGCAAACCCCTTCAGCTCCTTTAATCCTTTCTCTAACTCATCCACTGGGGCCCCAAAACTGTTCTACCACATAGGGGACCAGTAACAAATATGTGAGCCTTGAGGGCCATTATCAATTGTAATGATGCTTTCTGCACAAGAGTGGAGTGGTAGCAGTGGAGGTGATGAAGATTGGTCAAACCTGGGCATATTTGGAGGTGGAGTGATTTTTGATGGATTGGATGTGGGAGGTGAGAGCCAATGCAGAGTCAAGGATGTGAGCAGGTCCTCCCTAGTCAGGCATCTTACGAGTTATGTTCTGAGCTGTTCTAGACCTTTTTCAGCTTAAGAGGCCTGTTTGATACTTGAGTGGTGAAACCAGGTGGGACTGAGGCTAAACATTCAGGGAAAAGTCTGGCCTGAAGTTAAGCACTTGGGAGAAGTGGGTACATGGCATGGTGTTTCAAGCAGGATGAGACCTTCTCCCCCAGAACTGAGCAAAAATAGAAAAGAACCTAAAAGGAGGATCCTTGGAACATCCCGTGTTTGAAAAGTTAGACGTTTAGGAGAAACAAGAAAAGAAGTTTCCAGACAGAGGAAAACAGATGGGATGTTGTCTTTCAGGGATGAGGTAGTTCTCAGCTCTGCTAAGTTTTACTTTGGCTCAAGTGAGGTGTAACTGGGATGTTCTATAGGAGACGGACATGAGGGGCTCTGTTGACCTGGTGAGAGAGCTAGGGTTGATAGAGGAATGGCAAATGATAGCAGAACAAGTGGGCGGGTTGAAGGCAGAGGCCATCAAATTGCTGATAAGCTTTCCCCTGTCCCCAATCCAGAAGATCCTAATCTCTCAGAGTCCTTCTCTCAGTCACTTACTTTATTTTATTAACTCTGTTTCTCTTTGTCAGCGCCTTGGAATGAGCTGAGGTGGGATTCCCTTCTAGTTTGTCTCCAGCCTCTGTTGAGTTCAGGGCTTGAACGTACTTCTTTCTCTATTCAATGAAAGAAAGATCGTCGTAGACCAGCCATACCAAACACAGTAGGGCGCATCACCCTAGAATGGAAGGCAGAGACTCTGTGTAGGAGCTGAGTTCCTTCTGCCACATGCTCAGGCCCCTCAGCCAATGCGTATAAGTGGGACCCAGGCAAAGTCTGTCTCTGACTGAGGTGATGTGGTGAGCTTTTGGCTCTTCTTCCAGCCTCACTTTGACAAAGGTTTGCATTCCTCTCAGTTGTGGCATCTTCTTGGCTGAACCTAGGATGTTGCAAGTTGGCTGGGGAATCCCCACACATGCCCTGCTGCTATCTTATTGCGCTAGCTCCATGTGGCATCTTGCTGCCCACACAGGCTATAGGAAGAGAACAATGCCAGTCAGCATAGCTCACATGGGTGGCCTGACTCCTGGGTGGGGCCACCTGCTGTTACTTGACACCTCTAGCTCATGACTGCAAAGTATTTTTGTACCTAGCTCATATAAATAGGAGAGGTGTTAGTTTTTAAACTCTGGGGTTTTGTCTGTGTTTGATTTTGGAGTTTTGTCATAGCTCTTCATTAAGCCTCTTCTGAAGCAACTATTCTCCGGTGATCTTCTGTGTCTTATTTTAGAGTCACATTTATGATTAAGATAAAGAGTAACGGTAATGAACAGTGAAACTTGGTGACTGGTTGTGAATGCAATGTCCCAGAGGATGTCAGCCCTTCATTGACTCCTCCTACTTCCCTCTCTCCCACCAGCATTCCTTGAAACTTCTTCTTTTGGAGGCCTCTCCTGGGCCTTTTGGCAGCTAGAAAGGGACGTGGGAATGTGCCAGGCAATGCATTCTTAGTCCATCACGATGTTTACACTGTGGAGCTTTGCTTTTCTTGATTACATTAACTTTACCCTTATGTGTCTTGCTGTTTTTTTTCTCCATCTTTATTAACTTGGGTATTTCCTATTTACATTTCAATTGTTATTCCCTTTCCGGTTTCTGGGGCCAACATCCCTCTAACCCCTACCCCTCCCCTTCTATATGGGTGTTCCCCTTCCCACCCTCCCCCCATTACCGCCCTCCCCACAACAATCACGTTCACTGGGGGTTCAGTCTTGGCAGGACCAAGGGCTTCCCCTTCCACTGATGTCCTTACTAGGCTATTCATTGCTACCTATGAGGTTGGAGCCCAGAGTCAGTCCATGTATAGTCTTGGGGTAGTGGCTTAGTCCCTGGAAGCTCTGGTTGCTTGGCATTGTTGTTCATATGGGGTCTCGAGCCCCTTCAAGCTCTTCCAGTCCTTTCTCTGATTCCTTCAACGGAGGTCCTGTTCTCAGTTCAGTGGTTTGCTGCTGGCATTCGCTATGTATTTGCTGTATTCTGGCTGTGTCTCTCAGGAGAGATCTACATCCGGCTCCTGTCGGCCTGCACTTCTTTGCTTCATCCATCTTATCTAGTTTGGTGGTTGTATATGTATGGGCCACACGTGGGGCAGGCTCTGAATGGTTGTTCCTTCAGCCTCTGTTCTAAACTTTGCCTCTCTATTCCCTGCCAAGGGTATTCTTGTTCCCCTTTTAAAGAAGGAGTGAAGCGTTCACATTTTGGTCATCCTTCTTGAGTTTCATGTGTTCTGTGCATCTAGGGTAATTCAAGCATTTGGGCTAATAGCCACTTATCAATGAGTACATATCATGTGTGTTTTTCTGTGATTGTGTTACCTCACTCAGGATGATATTTTCCAGTTCCCTCCATTTGCCTATGAATTTCATAAAGTCATTGTTTTTGATAGCTGAGTAGTATTCCATTGTGTAAATGTACCACATTTTCTGTATCCATTCCTCTGTTGAAGGGCATCTGGGTTCTTTCCAGCTTCTGGCTATTATAAATAAGGCTGCTATGAACATAGTGGAGCACGTGTCTCTGTTATATGTTGGAGCATCTTTTGGGTATATGCCCAAGAGAGGTATAGCTGGGTCCTCAGGTAGTTCAATGTCCAATTTTCTGAGGAACCTCCAGACTGATTTCCAGAATGGTTGTACCAGTCTGCAATCCCACCAACAATGGAGGAGTGTTCCTCTTTCTCCACATCCTCTCCAGCATCTGCTGTCACCTGAGTTTTGGATCTTAGCCATTCTGACTGGTGTGAGGTGGAATCTCAGGGTTGTTTTGATTTGTGTCTTGCTATTTTTAACAACCTGAGTCTATATTGCTCCAATTTCCATCTAAACTCCTCAAACCAGTGTCCTGCATTGACATCCCTGAGCCCTTAATTTTGTCAGACTGTTAGGCTGGCCTATGACTGCCTGAGGGCATAGCCACTGTATTCCACCAACTTGGCCCTTTACAAATGAAATCCTTTTCATGTATCTGCTGTAATTATTAACAATGATTACACATATTGTCTTAGGATTTTACTGTTGTGAACACACACCATGACCAAGGCAACTCTTATAAGGACAACATTTAATTGGGGCTGGCTTACAGGTTCAGAGGTTCAGTCCATTGTCACCAAGGTGGGAGCATGGCAGCATCCAGGCAGGCATGGTGCAGGCAGAGCTGAGAGTTCTACATCTTCATCTGAAGGCTGCTAGGAGAAGACTGGTTTCCAAGGGGGTAGGACAAGGTTCTTAAAGCCCACGCCCACAGTGACACACCTACTCCAACAAGGTCACATATCCAAATAGTTCCACTTCCTTGGTCAAGCATATATATATATATATATATATATATATATATATATATATATATATATATATATATATATATATATATATATATATATATATATAATCCGCAACATTATTGGCTTCCTGGTATTTATGTACATTCTGCTCTGATCATGTCCATCGACCCTCTCACTCTTCTCTCTCTTCTCTTTGCCTCTTTACTTCACACCTATCTCATCGTTTCTGTTTCTGACTTACTTCACTTAAGGAGGTGCTCTCCTTCACATCCATCTCCTATAAAGGGCTAGATTTCTTCCTCATACATATTCCATCTCTACTATTTTTATACATCTACTGAAAAGTCCTATAGGCAGAGTCTTACAGCTTATCTGCAAACATGGGCATGCAGGTACCTCTTTTATATGCCAACTTTATTTCCTTTAATACATGCTTTCAGCAGTGGTAAAGATCGAAGATATGGTAGTATTGACACAGATTTATACACTCAGTATACAAGCTTCTCTTTTCATGCTCCCTCAAATCTTTATTATTTTATTTGTTGGTTGATTGATTTTTTTAAATTTCATACCTGAATATATTTTATATTAAATATATTCTCTCCATATACCACCTTTCCCCTCTCCCCACCCTCTTCCCTTCTCATTATTGCTTCTTGCTGATGACGGTTGACATGAGATGGCATTTCATTATAGTTCTGATTTTCATTTCTGTGATGGCAAAAGATATTTATCATGTTCTTCAATATGTTTTCTGGCCATTTGTACATTTTTTGAAAGGAGTCTATTCAATCACTTGCCATTTTTATTGTGTTATTTCTTGTTAAGTGTTTGGAGCGATCTATATGTGCTGGGTATTAATGCTCTTTCTGATTAAGTTAGTAAAATGCCGTTTCTCTTCGGGATGTCCCTTCGCTCTGGTGATTGTGTCCTTGCTTGCACAGAGGCCTCTAAATCTGGGGCAATCCCAATTGTTTGACCATCATTCCTTTTTGTTTGAAATCACTGCCTTGCCAGCTATAAAGTGGTTTTCTTCCGTTTCCCACTAGTATTTTCTGTATACCAAGGATTTTGCTCTGTTTGGAGTTAGTTTGTGTACATGGGGAGAGGGATAGTATTCAGTGTTCTCTATGAATAGCCATAGTATTCAGCGACTATATAGTTTTCCCCAGCAGAATTTGCTGTACTCTCTATCTCTAGCCTCTGACACTCATTTTTGTCAACTTCATCAAAAATTGGTTGGCTGAGCATACGTGGATTTATTTATTTTGGGTCCTTTATCTCATTCCACCCCTCTATATATCTACCAGGATGTTTTTGTTTTGTTTTGTTTTGTTTTTTTCTTGCTGGTTCTTTCTTGTTAAGAGAGTTATAATATAGCTTGTCATATTGGCTTGTTACATAATGTTGACTGTATTTTCAGCTGGACACTGTAATGGAGCCTACACTACCACTGTGGCTTTGTTTGTAGTGATTAGTAGGTCTTAACATAATGCCTATCCTACAAGAATTGGCATGACTCACTTCCCTATAGGACTTGCAATAGTTGGAACACCCTAGTAATTCATGCAGCTGTGGTCTAGAGAGCAGAGTATGTGGGGTGTGCCCTCTGTGGTTACTTGCACAATGGGAGTGGTAGCCTATCAATGATAGCCTATCAATCAATGAGAGTTCCATAGTCACCACTGTTACTGGTTAAAGTGATTCTGGACCGTGTTGAAGGACTTGAAGCTTTTATCTTCCGGTTAGACACTGTTAGATCCATAAACTTCATGGGAAGATGTATGCACTGGAATCACATTGCTCCCAGTGTCACATTCACATACAGCCCCATCAGCAGGCACATCTAATAAGGCTTGTGTTTGACATAGTGGACCCACACAGGTGGAGTGTCAGCAAAAATTGTGCAATTCTTCTTTTCTGCTGAAGTGGGTGTGTCTTTCCAGGAGTGAGACCTTGCTGTGCCTACTTGAAAAAAGGTTGGTGGCTGGGAGTTCTTGCTGTCCCACCCCCTTTCTTTAGGTTGAAGTGTCTTTGGGGGTTTGAAAAAGGAATTAAAAACTGAATATAGTTAATCTTAAGCACCATGAGAATGAAGTTCAGATGGCAAGGCATCTGCCCAAGGTGTGCAAGGTACTGAGCTTGGACGCCAATGCAACAAAAATAAAATAAAAAGCAAGAGCAACAGAGAAGAAACAGAAGTCCAATAATGATAACAACAACAACAACAACAACAAAACAACAACAACGATGACGATGACGATGACGATGATGATGATGATGATGATGATGATAATGGAACATAGAGAAAAGAAGGAAAAAAAATCATTTTGCCTGAGATGTTGGGGCCAGTGAGGGGGGAAAGATTGTTACCTGTGTTGAGCTCAGCTTCTCTTGGGATCATCTTAGGCTGGGTGCTTTGAGTATTGGCTGGGGCTTGCACCTATGTACGCGCATACACTGATTTACACATACGTACACCCTGCATTCTTTGCATCGAGGTACCTACCAAGTGTCAAGTAGGAGTGATTTTCAGATGAAATTCCTCTTCACTGAGTTTCAGGGTAGAAGTTAGCACTGAATGTGGGCTATACCTGATGTAGATTATGGAGCATCTAGATCAGGTGTGCATGTAGTATGTATGTATGTATGTATGTATGTATGTATGTATGTATGTATGTATGTATGTATGTATGTATGTTCTTATTATGCTTCATGGCGTGGAAGCATGCCAGAGCTAGTCCCTGGCCACTCTGAATACAATTAAGGGCAAAAGAACCACAACGTTCTATGTTGAAAGGGTGGGGGCAGTGACTGCTGTGTCTGCTGCCTTCCATCCCAGGGGAGGATTCTCCTTGTAAGTAGCCATGTCCAGAGCTGAGGGGCAGGTTTCTTGGCTTGCCAATCCTAGAGGGCAATATCACTCCCTCCCACAGCATTAAGGCCCATACCCCTATATTATAGAACTAACTCCCTAGAGCCAAGACAATGTTGAGCAATTCCCTCTTCTGGTGATGAAGTTTAATATCTGCGAGGTCCTAAAAGGAGACCACTGCCCTGTCTTCCTGCAACCCAAACAGAATCCAACCACAGGACCCTTTTCAAAACAGCCCTAAACTTCAGCACCCTGAGAGATCACAAGAAGATACAGTAAACGTTTGACATTAGCCTGCTCTGTAGACCACAGGTCTTTCTATCTATAGGGCAATAAGTCAGCAAGATGTCAACTTTTTGCTATAGAGTTGACTAACAGTTTCTTTCTTACTGAGAGTCTCTCTCCAACCCTTACCCCTCCTAAGTGGGATTTCATTGACTCAGCAACTATGGTGTGTGGAAGATGTTAGAATACACTATTATCCCAAGACTTGATTTCAGCAGGTTCTGTCTGAAATGTCATTCTAGCTCTCTTCCATGCCTACTCACATCTACAAGCAGATATGCTCTTGACTTTAGTTCTATGTCGTAGAGGTATAGGCTAGTTCTTGGTCCCTCTCTCATATACCATCTTGCCCCACCATGGAGATCTGTTTGAACTCCATGTTGTTGTCCATTTATCGCTTATAGTCTTAACTCAGAGCTTTCAGATTTATTTATTTATTTATTTATTTATTTATTTATTTATTTATTTTATTATTAACTTGAGTATTTCTTATATACATTTTGAGTGTTATTCCCTTTCCCGGTTTCCGGACAAACGTCCCCCTCCCCTCTCCCCTTCCTTATGGGTGTTCCCCTCCCAACCCTCCCCCCATTGCTGCCCTCTCCCCAACAGTCTAGTTCACTGGGGGTTCAGTCTTAGCAGGACCCAGGGCTTCCCCTTCCACTGGTGCTCTTACTAGGATATTCATTGCTACCTATGAGGTCAGAGTCCAGGGTCAGTCTATGTATAGTCTTTGGGTAGTGGCTTAGTCCCTGGAAGCTCTGGTTGGTTGGCATTGCTGTACATATGGGGTCTCAGAGCTCCTTCAAGCTCTTCCAGTTCTTTCTCTGATTCCTTCAACGGGGTCCTGTTCTCAGTTCAGTGGTTTCCTGCTGGCATACGCCTCTGTATTTGCTGTATTCTGGCTGTGTCTCTCAGGAAGCGATCTGCATTCACATTTTGATCATCCATCTTGAGTTTCATTTGTTCTAGGCATCTAGGGTAATTCAAGCATTTGGGCTAATAGCCACTTATCAATGAGTGCATACCATGTATGTCTTTCTGTGATTAGGTTAGCTCACTCAGGATGATATTTTCCAGTTCCAACCATTTGCCTCGAATTTCATAAAGTCATTGTTTTGATAGCTGAGTAATATTCCATTGTGTAGATGTACCACATTTTCTGTATCCATTCCTCTGTTGAAGGGCATCTGGGTTCTTTCCAGCTTCTGGCTATTATAAATAAGGCTGCGATGAACATAGTGGAGCACGTGTCTTTTTTATATGTTGGGTCATCTTTTGGGTATATGCCCAAGAGAGGTATAGCTGGATCCTCAGGCAGTTTAATGTCCAATTTTCTGAGGAACCTCCAGACTGATTTCCAGAATGGTTGTACCAGTCTGCAATCCTACCAACAATGGAGGAGTGTTCCCTTTCTCCACATCCTCGCCAGCATTTGCTGTCACCTGAGTTTTTGATCTTAGCCATTCTCACTGGTGTGAGGTGAAATCTCAGGGTTGTTTTGATTTGCATTTCCTTATGATAACGATGTTGAACATTTCTTTAGGTGTTTCTCAGCCATTCGCATTCCTCAGCTGTGAATTCTTTGTTTAGCTCTGAACCCCATTTTTTAATAGGGTTATTGTCTCCCTGCTGTCTAACTTCTTGAGTTCTTTGTATATTTTCGATATAAGGCCTCTATCTGTTGTAGGATTGGTAAAGATCTTTTCCCAATCTGTTGGTTGCCGTTTTGTCCTAACCACAGTGTCCTTTGCCTTACAGAAGCTTTGCAGTTTTATGAGATCCCATTTGTTTCTTGATCTTAGAGCATAAGCCATTGGTGTTTTGTTCAGGAAATTTTTCCAGTGCCCATGTGTTCCAAATGCTTCCCTAGTTTTTCTTCTATTAGTTTGAGTGTATCTGGTTTGATGTGGAGGTCCTTGATCCACTTGGACTTAAGCTTTGTACAGGGTGATAAGCATGGATCGATCTGCATTCTTCTACATGTTGACCTCCAGTTGAACCAGCACCATTTGCTGAAAATGCTATCTTTTTTCCATTGGCTGGTTTTGGCTCCTTTGTCAAAAATCAAGTGCCCATAGGTGTGTGGGTTCATTTCTGGGTCTTCAATTCTGTTCCATTGGTCTATCTGTCTGTCTCTGTACCAATACCATGCAGTTTTTATAACTGTTGCTCTGTAATACTGCTTGAGTTCTGGGATAGTGATTCCCCCTGAAGTCCTTTTATTGTTGAGGATAGTTTTAGCTATCCTGGGTTTTTTGTTATTCCAGATGAATTTGCAAATTGTTCTGTCTAACTCTTTGAAGAATTGGATTGGTATTTGGATGGGGATTGCATTGAATCTGTAGATCGCTTTTGGCAGAATGGCCATTTTTACTATATTAATCCTGCCAATCCATGAGCATGGGAGATCTTTCCATCTTCTGAGATCTTCTTCAATTTCTTTCTTCAGAGTCTTGAAGTTCTTATTGTACAGATCTTTCCCTTGCTTGGTTAAAGTCACACCGAGGTACTTTATATTATTTGGATCTATTATGAAGGGTGTCGTTCCTAATTTCTTTCTCGCTTGTTTCTCTTTTTGTGTAGAGGAAGGCTACTGATTTATTTGAGTTAATTTTATACCCAGCCACTTTGCTGAAGTTGTTTATCAGCTTTAGTAGTTCTCTGGTGGAACTTTTGGGATCACTTAAATATACTATCATATCATCTGCAAATAGTGATATTTTGACTTCTTCTTTTCCGATCTGTATCCTTGACCTCCTTTTTGTTGTCTGATTGCTCTGGCTAGAACTTCAAGAACTATATTGAATAAGTAGGGAGAGAGTGAGCAGCCTTGTCTAGTCCCTGATTTTAGTGGGATTGCTTCAAGTTTCTCTCCATTTAGTTTAATGTTAGCCACTGGTTTGCTGTATATGGCTTTTACTATGTTTAGGTATGGGCCTTGAATTCCTATTCTTTCCAGGACTTTTATCATGAAGGGGTGTTGAATTTTGTCAAATGCTTTCTCAGCATCTAATGAAATGATCATGTGGTTTTGTTCTTTCAGTTTGTTTATATAATGGATCACGTTGATGGTTTTCCGTATATTAAACCATCCCTGCATGCCTGGGATGAAGCCTACTTGATCATGGTGGATGATTGTTTTGATGTGCTCTTGGATTCGGTTTGCCAGAATTTTATTGAGTATTTTTGCATCCGATATTCATAAAGAAATTGGTCTGAAGTTCTCTTTCTTTGTTGGGTCTTTGTGTGGTTTAGGTATAAGAGTAATTGTGGCTTCATAGAAGGAATTTGGTAGTGCTCCATCTGTTTCAATTTTGTGGAATAGTTTGGATAATATTGGTATGAGGTCTTCTATGAAGGTCTGATAGAATTCTGCACTAAACCCGTCTGGACCTAGGCTCTTTTTGGTTGGGAGACCTTTAATGACTTCTTCTATTTCCTTAGGAGTTATGGGGTTGTTTAACTGGTTTATCTGTTCCTGATTTAACTTCGGTACCTGGTATCTGTCTAGGAAATTGTTCCTTTCCTGCAGATTTTCCAGTATTGTTGAGTATAGGCTTTTGTAGTAAGATCTGATGATTTTTTAAATTTCCTCTGAATCTGTAGTTATGTCTCCCTTTTCATTTCTGATTTTGTTAATTTGGACACAATCTCTGTATCCTCTCGTTAGTCTGGCTAAGGGTTTATCTATCTTGTTGATTTTCTCAAAGAACCAACTTTTGGTTCTGTTGATTCTTTCTATGGTCCTTTTTGTTTCTACTTGGTTGATTTCGGCTCCGAGTTTGATTATTTCCTGCCTTCTACTCCTCCTGGGTGTATTTGCTTCTTTTTTGTTCTAGAGCTTTTAGGTGTGCTGTCAAGCTGCTGACATATGCTCTTTCCTGTTTCTTTCTGCAGGCACTCAAGCGCTATGAGTTTTCCTCTTTAGCACAGCTTTCATTGTGTCCCATAAGTTTGGGTATGTTGTACATTCATTTTCATTAAATTCTAAAAAGTTTTTAATTTCTTTCTTTATTTCTTCCTTGACCAGGTTATCATTGAGTAGAGCATTGTTCAGTTTCCACGTATATGTGGGCATTCTTCCCTTATTGTTATTGAAGACCAGCTTTAGGCCGTGGTGGTCCGATAGCACGCATGGGATTATTTCTATCTTTCTGTATCTGTTGAGGCCCGTTTTTGACCAATTATATGGTCAATTTTGGAGAAAGTACCATGAGGAGCTGAGAAGAAGGTATATCCTTTTTTGCTTTAGGGTAGAAACGTTCTATAAATATCCGTTAAGTCCATTTGGCTCATGACTTCTCTTAGTCTGTCTACGTCTCTGTTTAATTTCTGTTTCCATGATCTGTCCATTGATGAGAGTGGGGTGTTGAAATCTCCTACTATTATTGTGTGAGGTGCAATGTGTTTTGAGCTTTAGTAAGGTTTCTTTTTACGTATGTAGGTGCCCTTGTATTTGGGGCATAGATATTTAGGATTGAGAGTTCATCTTGGTGGATTTTTCCTTTGATGAATATAAAGTGTCCTTCCTTATCTTTTTTGATGACTTTTTTAGTTGGAAATTGATTTTATCTGATATTAGAATGGCTACTCCAGCTTGCTTCTTCTGACCATTTGCTTGGAAAATCATTTTCCAGCCTTTCACTCTGAGGTAGTGTCTGTCTTTGTCTCTGAGGTGTGTTTCCTGTAGGCAGCAGAATGCAGGGTCCTCGTTGCGTATCCAGTTTGTTAATCTATATCTTTTTATTGGGGAGTTGAGGCCATTGATGTTGAGAGATATTAAGGTATAGTGATTATTGCTTCCTGTTATATTCATATTTGGATGTGAGGTTGTGTTTGTGTGCTTTTCTTCTCTTTGTTTTGTTGCCAAGACGATTAGATTCTTGCCTCTTCTTGGGTATAGCTTGCCTCCTTATGTTGGGCTTTACCATTTATTATCCTTTGTAGTGCTGGATTTGTAGAAAGATATTGTGTAAATTTGGTTTTGTCATGGAATATCTTGGTTTCTCCATCTATGTTAATTGAGAGTTTTGCAGGATACAGTAGCCTGGGCTGGCATTTGTGTTCTCTTAGGGTCTGTATGACATCAGTCCAGGATCTTCTGGCCTTCATAGTTTCTGTCGAAAAGTCTGGTGTGATTCTGATAGGTCTGCCTTTATATGTTACTTGACCTTTTTCTCTTACTGCTTTTAATATTCTTTCTTTATTTTGAGCGTTTAGTGTTTTGACTATTATGTGACAGGAGGTGTTTCTTTTCTGGTCCAATCTATTTGGAGTTCTGTAGGCTTCTTGTATGCTTATGGGTATCTCTTTTTTTTTTAGGTTAGGAAGTTTTCTTCTATGATTTTGTTGAAGATATTTACTGGTCCTTTGAGCTGGGAGTCTTCACTCTCTTCTATACCTATTATCCTTAGGTTTGATCTTCTCATTGAGTCCTGGATTTCCTGTATGTTTTGGACCAGTAGCTTTTTCCGCTTTACATTATCTTTGACAGTTGAGTCAATGATTTCTATGGAATCTTCTGCTCCTGAGATTCTCTCTTCCATCTCTTGTATTCTGTTGGTGAAGCTTGTATCTACAGCTCCTTGTCTCTTCTTTTGGTTTTCTATATCCAGGGTTGTTTCCATGTGTTCTTTCTTGATAGCTTCTATTTCCATTTTTAATTCCTTCAACTGTTTGTTTGTGTTTTCCTGGAATTCTTTCAGGGATTTTTTCGATTCCTCTCTGTAGGCTTCTACTTGTTCTCTAAGGGAGTTCTTCACGTCTTTCTTGAAGTCCTCCAGCATCATGATCAAATCTGATTTTGAAACTAGATCTTGCTTTTCTGGTGTGTTTGGATATTCCATGTTTGTTTTGGTGGGAGAATTGGGCTCCGATGATGCCATGTAGTCTTGGTTTCTGTTGCTTGTGTTCCTGCGCTTGCCTCTCGCCATCAGATTATCTCTAGTGTTACTTTGTTCTGCTATTTCTGACAGTGGCTAGACTGTCTTATAAGCCTGTGTTTCAGGAGTGCTGTAGACCTGTTTTCCTGTTTTCTTTCAGCCAGTTATGGGGACAGAGTGTTCTGCTTTCGTGTGTGTAGTTTTGTCCCTCTACAGGTCTTCAGCTGTTCCTGTGGGCCTGTGTCTTGAGTTCACCAGGCAGGTCACTTGCAGCAGAAAAGTTGGTCTTACCTGTGGTCCCGAGGTTCGTGTTTGCTCACAAGGTGCTGCCCATGGGCTCTCCAGATGGCAGCAACCGGGAAGATCTCGCCCGCCTCTTCCGGGAGCCTCCGTGCACCAGGGTTCCAGATGGCCTCCGGTGTTTTCCTCTGGAATCAGCAATGTGTGTAGAGAGCAGTCTCTTCTGGTTTCGCAGGCGGTGTCTGCCTCTCTGAAGGTTTAGCTCTCCCTCCCACGGGATTTGGTTGCAGAGAACTGTTTATCCGGTCTGTTTCCTTCAGGTTCAGGCGGTGTCTCAGGCAGGGCTCCTGCCTCACCTGGCCCTCTCCCACGGGAGCCCAGAGGCCTTTATACAGTTTCCTCTTGGGCCAGGGATGTGGGCAGGGGTGGGCAGTGTTGGTGGTCTCTTCTGCTCTGCAGCCTCAGGAGTGCCCACCTGACCAGGCGGTAAGGCATCTCTCCACGGGTTCTGGGAGCAGAGAGCTGCTGGGCCGGGATCCGCGGGTGTGGGACTTCCGGTAAACACAGGACGTGCCTGGTCCTAGAGGGATTCTGCCTCTGTTGTCCCGATTCCACCCAGCAAGTCACTGGCAGCAGATAAGTTAGTCTTACCTTTGGTCCCGAGGCTCGAGTTCGCTCGCGGGGTTCTGCCCACGGGCTCTCCGCGGTGGCAGCAACCGGGAAGATCTGCGCCGCCTCTTCCGGGAGCCTCCGTGCACCAGGGTTCCAGATGGCCTCCGGTGTTTTCCTCTGGAATCAGCAATGTGTGTAGAGAGCAGTCTCTTCTGGTTTCGCAGGCGTGTCTTCCTCTCTGAAGGTTTAGCTCTCCCTCCCACGGGATTTGGGTGCAGAGAACTGTTTATCCCGTCTGTTTCCTCGCGTATCCAGTTTGTTAATCTATGTCTTTTTATTGGGGAGTTGAGGCCATTGATGTTGAGAGATATTAAGGAATAGTGATTATTGCTTCCGGTTGTATTCATATTTGGATGTGAGGTTATGTTTGTGTGCTTTTCTTCTCTTTGTTTTGTTGCCAAGACGATTAGTTTCTTGCTTCTTCTAGGGTATAGCTTGCCTCCTTATGTTGGGCTTTACCATTTATTATCCTTTGTAGTGCTGGATTTGTAGAAAGATATTGTGTAAATTTGGTTTTGTCATGGAATATCTTGGTTTCTCCATCTATGTTGATTGAGAGTTTTGCAGGATACAGTAACCTGGGCTGGCATTTGTGTTCTCTTAGGGTCTGTATGACATCAGTCCAGGATCTTCTGGCCTTCATAGTTTCTGGCGAAAAGTCTGGTGTGATTCTGATAGGTCTGCCTTTATATGTTACTTGACCTTTTTCCCTTACTGCTTTTAATATTCTTTCTTTATTTTGAGCGTTTGGTGTTTTGACTATTATGTGACGGGAGGTGTTTCTTTTCTGGTCCAATCTATTTGGATTTCTGTAGGCTTCTTGTATGCCTATGGGTATCTCTTTTTTTAGGTTAGGCAAGTTTTTCTTCTATGATTTTGTTGAAGATATTTACTGGTCCTTTGAGCTGGGAGTCTTCACTCTCTTCTATACCTATTATCCTTAGGTTTGATCTTCTCATTGAGTCCTGGATTTCCTGTATGTTTTGGACCAGTAGCTTTTTCCGCTTTACATTATCTTTGACAGTTGAGTCAATGATTTCTATGGAATCTTCTGCTCCTGAGATTCTCTCTTCCATCTCTTGTATTCTGTTGGTGAAGCTTGTATCTACAGCTCCTTGTCTCTTCTTTTGGTTTTCTATATCCAGGGTTGTTTCCATGTGTTCTTTCTTGATTGCTTCTATTTCCATTTTTAATTCCTTCAACTGTTTGATTGTGTTTTCCTGGAATTCTTTCAGGGATTTTTGTGTCTCCTCTCTATGGGCTTCTACTTGTTTATTTATGTTTTCCTGGAATTCTTTCAGGCATTTTTGTGATTCCTCTCTGTAGGCTTCTACTTGTTCTCTAAGGGAGTTCTTCACGTCTTTCTTGAAGTCCTCCAGCATCATGGTCAAATATGATTTTGAATCTAGATCTTGCTTTTCTGGTGTGTTTGGATATTCCATGTTTGTTTTGATGGGTGAATTGGGCTCCGATGGTGCCATGTAGTCTTGGTTTCTGTTGCTTGGGTTCCTGCGCTTGCCTCTCGCCATCAGATTATCTCTAGTGTTACTTTGTTCTGCTATTTCTGACAGTGGCTAGACTGTCTTATAAGCCTGTGTTTCAGGAGTGCTGTAGACCTGTTTTCCTGTTTTCTTTCAGCCAGTTATGGGGACAGAGTGTTCTGCTTTCGGGCGTGTAGTTTTTCCTCTCTACAGGTCTTCAGCTGTTCCTGTGAGCCTGTGTCTTGAGTTCACCAGGCAAGTCGTTTGTAGCAGAAAAGTTGGTCTTACCTGTGGTCCCAAGGCTCAAGTTTGCTTGTGGGGTGTTGCCTATGAGCTCTCAGCGGCCTCAGCAACCAGGAAGATCTGCGCCGCCCTTTCCGGGAGGTTCCGTGCACCAGGGTTCCAGATAGCTTTTGTTGTTTTCCTCTGGGATCAGTACTGTGTGCAGCGTGCAGTCTCTTCTGGTTTCCCAGGCGTGTCCGCCTCTCTGAAGGTTTAGCTCTCCCTCCCACGGGATTTGGGTGCAGAGAACTGTTTATCCGGTCGGTCCCTTCAGGTGCGGTGTCTCAGACGCAGTGGACCTGCTGCTCCTGGGCCCTCCTCTACGGGTACCCAGAGGCCGTATACAGTTTCCTCCTGGGCCAGGGATGTGGGCAGGGGTGCGCAGCGTTGGTGGTCTCCTCCGCTCTGCTTCCTCAGGAGTGCCCGCCCGACCAGGCGGTGAGAACTCCCCTCCAGGGGGCCTGGGAGCAGAGAGCTGCTGAAGGCAGGGATCCGCTGGCCCGGGACTCTGGCCAAACACCGGAAGTGTCAGAGCTTTCAGATTCTAACTCCATTAAAATATTTATCTTATGTGTATATATCCCTGAATATGTATATTACACATATGCTGGTATTATTCAAAGAGGCCAGAAGAGGCTATCAGATTCTTTGGAGCTGAAGATAAAAGTAGTTATAAGATGCCATGTAGGTGTTGGGAACTAAACCTGGGTCCTCTAAAAGAACAGCAAGTCCTCTTAACCACTGAGTCACCTCTCCAGCCTACTCCCAGCTCTCTGTGTGATAGAATACAAGGACATGGTATTAGTTATAAAAAGGAGTAACTTCAGTTTTTAATATGAAAACCACTAAGTCTGTTGACTAGATCCCTTGGCTGTCTATTACCATTGCCCAGTTGTCCTGAGACTTAGGAAGGGGGATTTAGACTGGCATCTGGTACAGCTCTCTCCAGTGGGAACAAGGAAATGTTCTGAAGCAAAGTTTATACATAGTTATAACACAGACAGTTTAAGGCACTACTATGAATTCCACTCATAAACATCCTTCCTACTAACTCCAGAGAGTGGACAGTTCTGTCTAGGATGTTGAGAATAAGGAGAAATTAAGTTCCATTTGTGATATCTAATACCTAGAGATGCCTAACAATGCCTGTCCTCTTGTAGAGGGGAGGAGCCGAGGCTACCACATTGTATGTCCTTTACTTTCTCTAGGT
Organism: Rattus rattus; assembly: GCF_011064425.1. Lineage (NCBI taxonomy): Eukaryota > Metazoa > Chordata > Mammalia > Rodentia > Muridae > Rattus > Rattus rattus. The sequence goes on along the minus strand of NC_046157.1, from coordinate 40,946,247 downwards.
CACACACCAGCTCTCAGCTCTCTGACCACACTATAGTTAGCATTGCTTCTTCCTCCCTTACCACACTATGATTGTGTTTCACATGACTTTCAGGCTCTCAGCTTTTCAATGTTCTTAGTAACTTAGGATACGTTTCTTATGGAATACTTTAAGGTGATGTGGGGTGCTCTGTTGACACTCTCTCTTCATAGTGCTGTGACAAACATTTAATGTCAGTTCTAAGTAGGATGCAGATATACTCCTGTCTTCGTTTAAGTTTTTGGACACCTCAGTACAATGGGGTGACTGTTCACAGTGCTGTAACACACATCTGGATGATTTTTCTCAGTAGGATACAGATATTTCTGTCTTCTTTTAGTCTTTTTGACACTGCGGTACAATGGAGTGATTCTTACCTTTAAAATGGAGTGTGAACACACTCATAGTTTATGCATTCATTAATTTACTTAGTAGACAACTCCCATTCAAGAAGTGTTGGATCCTGAGCACACACAGATAAGGGACATAGTCTCTCCGTTCTAGAAGTTTATAGTCCAGTTAAAGGGGACCTACAAATAAATGGTGGTACCTTGAGAATACAGAAGAAGGGAGACTCTCATCAGAGAAGGGTCTGCAATGACATTATTCTTGAACAGAGGCAAATGTCTGCACCCACTCTCTTCCCCTTTGCCCCCTCTTCCTCTTCCTTTGCCTTGTGGGGCTGAGTTGTACAGGGCATGTGTTACTTGGATGAAGGCGAGAAGGGCTGCTAGGTAGATTCAGAAAGGGATGTTAGAGCTTGGTTTGTTTAGGGAGCTACAAGGGGATCCTTTGGTTTGTTTTTAGTAAGTTGAGAGCAGAAAATGGGATAAGGGCTATTCAAGAAGTGGAGGCCATTTCCACATTATAATGATCAAACTATTGTTCTTGAGGGGAGGAGTCATCTGTGGCCATCAAGCCAGTATCTGCAGGAGACCTGGGATGTGTCACCTGGCTCTTATTCAGAGCTTTGCAGTTGTTTTCAGTAAACTTGTGAATGGCTGCTGTGAATGCAGGTGACGCAGAAGAGGATGTTGCATTGCACAGTCTACTTCTTTCATTCCAGTGACATGTGATCTTGTGCAAGTCACAAGACATCGCCAAACAAGTGTCTTTATGGATAAAGGTGGGTCTAATAACTCATTGTCGAGGTTGGTGGGAAGCTCAGGATAAAGCTAAGGACGCCTCCACTATCTCCTCAGCATATGTTTCTCGATCTTTCCCACACAGCTTTTCTCCCTCCCTTTCCTTCCTTTTCTCTATCCCACTCATTTATCATATACATTTGGTATCTGAAATTGTTCAGTGATTGTTAGCCACACGTAGCTACTGAGAACATGAACTGTGAGAGACTTAAGTTGAGACTGAGCGTGAAATTCCCTCTTCCTTGCTCACAAATCATTATTTCCAGGGCATTGCTCCCTTAGGATAGGTGGCACTTTTTTTTTTGAGTTTTTGGAGGTCTTCATAAAGAAAGCCAGATGTGGCTGGTTCCTGAGGAGACCTTCAGTTGCTCTCTAGTGAGCTCTCCTTTCTTCCTACATTGATGTTCTCATAAAAGACCAAGTCTAACTTTTAAATTTATTCCCACTCTGCAGTCTTATTTTCTACCAAATTGTGGAAACAGATACTATAGGGAAAAGTGGAATGCCAACTGCCTTGTTAGCAATTATTTTCTATTGGTGACATGTTTAAATGGTACAATAAGGATATATCTAAGTGGAATGGGGTGTTTTGTAAGCTTTTGGCTACTGAGAATTTAAGATGACTATATGACTTATAATCCACTCTGTTGGCAGCCAGCATCGCTGAGCATTCAACGGGAAAAGTTAAAATGACTTTGTAGAGCTTATAGCTTATGAGCATGGCACTGAGAATTTAATTTTATTACATGTTTTTATTTATTGTGTGATTCATCCAACATCCGCTTATACTCAGCAGTGGGAAAACTTATGGTGCTGACAGGTCTTCACAAGGCTTCCTGACTACTTGGAATTTGTGCTCTGGTGAGAAGAAAGGCAGGATGTAAGGACACTGTGGGCAGTGGGTGGGACATGGACTGGCCACTTTCACCCTTTTTCTCATGCAGAGCTTCCACGGAGCACAACCTCAATGGTTGCGAATTCCTTGAACCAGTGTTTTCTTCTTTCAAAGTGGTCAGTAGATAGCACACATGTTAGTCCCTTCATTTCTTCTTCCTACCATGCTGGTCTTGACTCAGACTCCTCAGAAATGAGCGTCTGCAATAAACACTTGATTGCTTTCCTCATCTGCATCTTCTTTTCCCCTTAATATATTCCAGATGTGACTGTCGTTTGAGTCTTGCTGAAATACATTGAAACACATACTTTATTTTCTCCACAGCTGTTTCTAGAACCTTCCTGGCAGACGATCAATGTGCTGGGAGGGGCTGTATTTACTTCACTTTCATGTTTGCTCTTCTTGGAGCTTGGCCAGCAGCTAGTCTCCTTAGTGGAGACTTAGCAGACAAGAAAGCTTAACTGATAAACAGGATGGTCCCCATCCTGTGTCAACCTCTGGATCAGATATGTTGGCATCTTCCTTGTCCTCAAAAGCTGAGGGCACTTCCTTCTCTTGGATGAATGAATTATGTCTGCTCAGGTTTCAGAGTAACAGACAGATTCAAATCCCAGCTCCATTACTAAAACAGTTATGAGAAACTTTTTTGCCAAGTTATTTTTTCCAACTTTTAATTTCTATATCTTTTAATACCAAGGTTATTTTTTCCAACCTTTAATTTCTCTATCTTTCAATACCAAGGCACTGATTGAACTCTTTAAAATTGAACAGATCCATGAGACACTGTACATGAGATATTTAACCAGTTCCTACTTCATAGTGAGTCTTTTATCCATGCTTTACGTTTATATCAATGGTAAAGTGCGTACACATTGACAAATAAGGTTGCATCTGGAACCTCTTGATTCAGTCCCATTGCTATCAGTTATTACAGATTGAACTGTGGTCCAACTGTGCTATATTCATGCTGCTCGCCAAAAACACTGGATGGGGACACTGCGTTGTGGTACCACAGAGCTGGATGGAACTTCTGGAGACTATCTGTGTCATCACCATGGTCCTGTGTGGTGCTCTCAGCATACCCCAGGGAGAGAATTGAGAGACTTCAGTGGATCTTTGTGTGACTGTAGCTGCTGTTGTAGTTTTGGCTCAGCTGTTTCTAGCCTCCTATCCTACACTCATGTAGCTACTGGATGGTCACTTGCCTCTGATCTTTTTTACTTTTTGGATTCATTTCTGACAATGAGGAATTGCCTGTAAGGTGGGGACATGGAACCTGGGTTTCTAGTCACACCTTCACTTCTCTCCTGGTTCCTTGTTTGACTTCCTAAGCTCCTTCACAGAGGGAAACCGATCATGCAGTTGGCCGTGCTAAAACCGGCACAGATTTCTGGTGTCAATATCAGCTAGCTAGTCTTTCCTTATTAGTTAGGGAGAAGGTGCAAGTGGGGGCTCTTTCATCAAGTCCATTGTTAGGAGAAGCAAATCACTCAAGCTCTTCTCATACAGATGCCACAGGGTGATCTAAAGTAAATGAAAAAGTTACAAAAAGCTTGGCCAAAGTGCGGGAATTTTACATTTGTGCTCAAGCCCTTCCCTATAGCTACTAATTTTAGACTGGAATAGACTGGTCACACCAATCAATGGACAAAGAACCAGGTATTTCTGATCTCTTAAGTGATTTAAATGGTGACGCTGTGGTGTGGAGGGGAGCCTTCATCCACCATCAACAACTTGGAAGCTACACCTGAAAAGAAGTTAATGTGAGCAGAATACTGTTTCTCAGTGGTCTTGATCAAAAGTATATTTTTTTAAAAAGTCGCATATTATCTATCTTTGTCGGGATGTCAAAAATGCATCAGCATGGCTCAAAAAATGATGAGATACATCCTTCTGAGGACTCACTGAGCTCAGAGCCACTCCCAGTTTCTCTGTTCTCCTTCATGGAAAACAGAATGTGTGGTATAGTTGGCTGACGGGAGAAGAGTAGACCTGGTCTTGACTCAGTGAATCATAAATGTTTATAAAAGTGAAAGCCAGTAAAAAGTTAAAGGGTCAACAACTCACTTAAACATGCCTTAGGTGTGGATTTAGTTTCTAGTGGTAGGAATAGAAATAAAAGCTGGGATTCAGAGGCACTCTTGGATACTCTGTTCTTAGGATAGTTATTCTTCGCTCTGTTATGATAAGACACCCGACTTGGACTATTTAAAACAGGAAAGGTTTGTTTGGCTAACTTTATGGCATTGTATGTGGAAGACAATGCTTTATCTCATACTGGATGAACAACAGAGAAAGCAAGAAAGGGAGTTAGAACTTTTACAAACATATCTTCTATTTTGTTCAACTAGCTCTAAAGCTTCCAGAACATCTCAAAAGAGCAATGCTGACTGGAGACAAATTGGTTAATACATGAATCTGTGCGGGGCATTTCATATTCAAACCATAACTCTCTACCTTCTCTCTCCAAAGGCTCATGGCCATCTCATAATGCAAAATGTATTTAGACACTCTCCAAGAGTCACTTAAGTCTTAATATACTTATCTCTGGTATTGGACCTCTTGATACGATGCTATCACCTTTCTGTTTGCGGCCTCAGGAGCCTCTCCTTTGGACTGGTTTCACTCCTTCACTACTCTTTTATTCAGCAGATGTTCTATGTCCTTGTTAGAAAAACCTGTTTTTCATCTCCTGAAAGATAGGAAGAAGAAAGACTAAGGGAAGGACTAGGGAGTGGGAATAACCTTCAAAAGCATGCTCCCAGTGACCCATCTGCTCCACAAAGACCATCATGAAATTCTTAACACTGTGGTAGGCATTTAATATGTAGGCCACAACAGTTAGTTCTCCATCTGTATGTTTTAAATTGGTTGAAAGGAGCAGTCAATTAATGGCACTCACTACAATACCTTTATGCCAGTCCTCCTTACTTTGGGCCCCAAGACTTCACTTTGTTAGCCTAAGACCTTCAAACATTTTCCATTTATGACTGCTTTTTGTCCAAGAAATGTTTTAACGACTCCAGGCATGCAGGCAAATGAAATGGATATATATCTTAAGAATCTATTTTTGATAATATATCATGAAATTTATCTTAAAGCAATTCTTTGGTGGACATAATTGTCTCACAGATTAAAATTGATAGGAGGGCTGAGAAGATGGCTCAGTCAATATCACCCTTGTCACATGAGCACGAGAGCTGGGATTTTATCCCCAGTCTCCCTGTAAAAGCCAGATCTGGCACTGTGCACCTATATATCAACACCAGGGAGGTAGACACAGGAGGATCCCTGGGTCTTGCTGGCCAGTCAGTCTAGCCAAAGTAGTGATTTTCAGGTTCAGTAAGAGATCCTGTTTCAAAGGATAAGGTGGTGAAGAACTGACGCACAACACATCAGCTTTGGGCCTTTGCACACAAACATCACCCAACACAAAAACACTTGGACATGTACTCATGAACATCAAATATATATTCAAAAAACTTGAACTCAAATTTGTAGATCAATGAAGTGAATTTCCTTATTTATTTTTACAATACATGTTAGGGTCTGGAGAGATTGCTCAGCGGCTAAGAGTAGTAGCTACTTTTGTGGTGGACACTGATTCAGTTCCCTGCGCTGGCTTTATAGCTAACAACCATCTTTAGCTCCAGTTTCAAGGAAGATGATGCCCTTTTCTGGTCTCCATGAGCACTGAACACATGTGGTACATAGACGTGCATGCAAACAAAACACCCGTACACATTACAATTAAATACAAATAAAAAGAATTATGTTTTGCCTAAATATTTAATAATGCAAGACACTGAATAGCTTCACAGCCTCTCAAAGTTAATCAATATTTTTATTTGATTGTTCTCAAATGTTGAGAATGCCACTCTGTCTAAATATGTAGTATAAAATGTCATAAGTGTGTTTAGGACCATTTTATTAATTGTTGGAAACTCTACCTAATCCCATGTTAAATTTGATTTAATGGTTTTTGGGGTTTTTTTTAATGACAAGCTGGCAACTCAAAAAGCAATTTTAAAAATCAAAGATTCTAACACAATAGCAATTCAAAGATAAACTTACTTGATCCTTGCACAGTGGAAAATGACAGTAAGAAAACATTGAAGGCCTTTTTTTTTCAATGCTTAACTATCGTGTTTCTATAAGAGAAAACTTTGCACACACAGTGAAAAGACCCATTATAATTCATAGCAAATTGATAGTGCTGAGTCTGAGCTGAAGTGTGGCAATGGCCATTGGTGTTGAGTCACACCACAGCGAGTTCTATGTAACATGCACTTGTTTCCAGTTCGGAATAGAGGGTGCTGTGAAGTCCTATGATGCAACATTCTCAGAAGCGTCCAGAAACATCTTAGTCTAATTACGTGTTCTACTTTCAATTAATTCTTGGTTCTTGGGCATTCAAAACCCTTTCACTCTGAACAACTTGTCACAACCTTTGTGTTCCATTCCTTGACTTCTATGGCATTGTGATCACAGTTGAAGATGCTGGACTTTATTCTACTTGTTTTGATCCAGGAAAGGACAGCGATTTAATGGCTTTGACGCCAGAGAGCTAATAATTCTGAAGATTTTCCAGGCATGGCGGATCATTATTAACCAATAACATCAGCCTTAATAAATGTTATATGGAGGTTTTTAACATCAGATCTCTTAGATCCTATCTAATCCCATCTGCAACTCAGGGATATACATTTAGTATTTAATCGTTGATGAAAAAGACATATTCCCAATTCCTGTGGCCTTGGGCAATGGAACCTTAGCCCAACAATAGCCAACTTAGCAGATGGTACCAACAACATTTCAGTCAAAGCATTTCATTGTACAAGTAAGACAGAGAAAGGGTTAGTTGGTTGTCAGAATTAGCCTGGGTATGATTCATAAAAAAAAAAAATGGGGTCATTCGATGTGGAAATATCCAGTAACCATAGTCAAGTCAACTTAGGATACTGAGTATCCTAAGGATGCTGGGTATTGCCTGAGAAGTCACCCTGAACTCTTACGAGCTTTGAGAGAAAAACAGAGCCATCTTAGTGAAATTGGAATATTGAATCATACCTGAAATATATTGGGCATACTAAGGCTAAAAATTGCATGAAATATTTGAAATAGAAATGTCACTGAGTAGCCTGTATTTTATGATTTTTCTTTGGCACTAGGGACAAATCCAGAGCCCCTGTGCTTGCTAGACAAGCCTTCTACCACCTCGCTAAATCCCCAACTTTGTAGTCCTGTACTTGCCATACTGGTGCTATTGCTAAATGCTCCTGCTCTGCCTTTAGGTAGACATAGTGGTAACAAGTGCTAACCAGCAGGAGTGACTTCCTGTACAGCTGTCTACACAGAGCACTGAGTCATTCTCTTAGGACATTTCAGATCAGTGTCAAAGGCTCTAAGGGTGGATTGCCTCGGGGAGTCTTACTTTTTGTTCCTGACCCCAAACTCCTAAAGCAGTCACTGACTGTTCTTTGTTTCCATGTTCTATTCTCGCTGCCTCAAGGTATTTTAATGAACCTGCATACCTGCAGTGCGAGATAATGATAATCAAAGGTGGAGATTGGTGCGTAGGGGGTGGTGGTGTGAATTATGGCTTTAAATGTGGAATAACATGGCAGGGAGGATGTGGGACTGAAGTCAGCACCCGCTCTTCAGAATCCTCTGTTGGAAGTGGAGGCAAAGCATTCTCCGTGGTGGCTCTGAAATTCTTTATCTTTTCTTGTTTGAACTTGAATTTTAAGGAGACTAGAGTTTATGAGTCTGTCTCTGTTTTATTTTTATACACACACACACACACACACACACACACACACACACACAGAGAGGGAGAGAGAGAGAGAGAGAGAGAGAGAGGCGCAGAGACAGGGAGACAGAGAGAGACTCTCCTTTAGAAGAAAAGCTACTCTTCTCAACTTATTTAATCTATAAGTGGAATATCCTTACATATTTTAAAAAAATCAGGTGATGAGATCAATGATATTTTCCAGAATTCATGTAGAACACTATGCTAAATATGAAGAAGTAGCCAGTGTGAGCAAATGCTCACGTTAGAACTCTCTCACCACAGGGCATTCATACCCAGAAATGATTTCCACTAAATGTCCCATCCTAAGGATCACAGAGGCTTGCCTCTTAAGAGTTTGGAAAGGGGGCTGGGGATTTAGCTCAGTGGTAGAGCGCTTACCTAGGGAAGCGCCAAGGCCCTGGGTTGGTCCCCAGCTCGAAAAAAAAACCAAAAAAAAAAAAAAAAAAAAAAAAAAGTTTGGAAAGGAAACAGTAAAAACGAAGCTCCCATTTGTTGACTTTTCTCTCCCCTGTGACATGTGCTTGGTCATGGTGTCCAACCTGGACTCAGCGTGTGGAGACATTAAAAGGGAGTCTTGCTTAAGCCTCTCACAATTGAGAGGAAATGAGAGCTGGGAGGACAGAACACGCAAGTCTGAGAAATGCGCTGGTGCTTTTGCAAGGCTGTTGGCTAACATTCTTGGCAGTGTTTGACTCATAAGACATTTTGAGTGAAGACGGCTTGGTTACATAGATGAACAAGGAGCCCTGGGCTAGTGAGAAGAGATGGCCAGGAGGTCAAGTCAACAATGCTGTGCCTGTGAAACACTGTGGTGAAGAACCGTGCAGGTGCTGTGGAGGCGGAGGCGGACAGAGGGAGAGGGATACAATGTAGGTTGGAGCGGAAGGGAAAGAACAAAAGAAAAGTCCACTCTGAGCTCGGGCCTCTCAGGCCCAGCAGTTTCCGAGATGCTATTTCATTATCCAATCCTATGCTCAAAATCCAGATCTCTGTGTCCTGTTCTTTCATCGCTTATAACCTTCCCCAGTTTTAAAGAAAAACTTAAACAGAAATAAAAGAAACTGAGCAACACACTAGAAGACGGGAGTATTTTCCATGCCCATGGATTGGAAGAGTTGGTATTTTGAAAAATGGCCATCCTACCCAAAACAGTCTACAGATTCAATGTAATCTTCATCGAAATCCCAATGTCAGTCTTCAGGAAAAGAAAGTAATATAATTCACATGAGAGTATAAAATATTCCAGATAGCCAAATCAATCGTGAACAAAAAGAACAGTGTGTATCATTATACTAGCTTCAAGTTACACTGTGTAGCCATAATGACAGATACAGTACAATATTAGTATTAAAAACAGATGTGCAGATCAATGAAGTATAACATACAATCCAGATATGATGCTATGGAGCTATAGTTACCTGAGTTTTGGCAAAGATACCAAATACGTATATATTGAGGAAATATGGCCTCTTTAACAAGTTGTCCTGAGAGAACTGAATTTATACCTTAAAAAAAATAAAAACAAACTAACTCTCTTTCTCTCACCCAGTACAATAATCAACTCCAAATAAATTAAAGCACATTAATGTAAAGGCAGAAAATCTGAAACTATCTGAATAAATACTTAAAAATATAGGGGTAGGTCAGACAACTATAGCTAGTTAGAAAATAATGCCAACAGTAAGCGAAATGGGGCCCACTGAATTAAAAAAAAAACACTGTGGAACAAAAGAAAAATTAATTTTGTGCAGAGACAGCCTACAAAGTGAGAGAGAAGTCTTCGCTAATTCGATATCCGATAAAGATCTAGCATGTAGAGTACACGAAGAGCTCAGAACACTAAGTGACAGTAAATCAATAATCTAATCAATAAATGGGTTAATGGAACGAACGCAGTTTCCCAGTGATGAAATGCAAATGGTTAATGAATGTATGAGAAAAGTTTCAAAATCAGTCCTCTCAGAGATTTGCAAATCAAAACTCCAATGACATTTCAACTCACCCAGCTCTGAATGGCAGTCCTTAATAAAGCCAATAACAAAAATGCTGGTGAAGACATGGCCAAAAGAAAACCCTTATTACGTGCGCATAAGAATGTAATGTGGTCTAACCAGTATGCAAATCAGCTTGAAGAGTCTTCAAAACTGAAATACAGGTCTACCATATGACCCACTGTAAGGGACTTCCATGAGAGACTTAAGCTAATAGATCAGAGAAACAGGTTCCCAGCCAACTTGACTTCAGCATTATCCACAGTGCCTAAATGAGGGAACCACCCTAAATCTGTGTCAGCAGAGGAATGAATAAACAGAAGGGGGTTTATATGAGCACCTTTTCAGCCTTAAAGAAGAACAAAGTTGTTTCCAGGAAAAAATGCATTTAATTTTAGGTTATTATATTAAGGGAATCAAGTCATTATTAATTTTTCATTTGTATATGTTAGATTGTATATAGATACATAAAATCATGTATGTGCGTGTGCGTCATGAAAGTAGAAGCCAGACTGTCTTAAGATAACAAAAGAAACTGACCAGAGGGGGAAGAATGAGGAAGGGGAAGAGAGAACTATGCCCAACATATATTACATACATACTTGCATTAAAATATCCTTATGAAACCCAGTGCCATGTGCAATGAATGTACATCAATGAAAATACAATTTAAAATTAGACATATGTGATTATCATCTCCATGAAACTAATAACCACATTTTTCTGTAAATTA